>NC_090199.1:9290000-9623750 GCF_033026475.1 Channa argus
GGGATGCCTAAAGACAGCTGGATGGAATTGTTGCCTTAAGCCTGAAGTTGTTTAAATCTACTAGCTTAGTTTATTTTGCCTTTTTATGCTTTTCATGCATTTATTTTAAATATGGGTTGGTGGTGATTAACTTGTAATGTTTTTTTACTTTCCTTTCCTATTCATTTTCTTCTTTCTTCTTTCAGCCCAGTAGCCAGATGGAGCGTCTAATTTAGAGGGTCTCCCCGAAGAAATTATTTGCAGGCAAGACGTGTAACAATCATAAATTTTATTTAAGATGCAACTCTGTAGTTTAGTGCCACTGTGGGTTTTTCAGTTTTCCTGCAGGGAAATGTTCTCAGCTCTCCTAAAAATCAGTAAATAACTAGGCACAAGAAAACTGTCTTACCACCTCCATGACTGATATAAAAAAATAAAAAAAAATAAAAATAAATTATATATATATATATATATATATATATATATATATATAAACAGCTTGCAGAGTGATCACAATTCCCAAATCTTATAAGTGAAGAATGTAAGACTGCTGTCATGCCGAGAACCCTTTCTAATTCTATTGGTTGAAGCAAAGGGCCATGAGTGTGTCATGAGAGACTTGAAGATGGGTGTCCACATACTGCGTCGTAATGTTCAGACTCACCAGCAACACGGAATACACTAGAATACAATCCAAGTCTGTGGCTATGGACAGATAATCTCAGTACGAAAGAAAATATTAAAATTACCATATAACGTCTGTTGAGTAATTTAGATCAGTATTTCATACTGACCACTAGATGTGACACAGTGCTACAACACAGATACATATACACACCTGTATCAGCGTCGATGACGAACAATTCTGAGCCAACTCCCTGGAGCTCATAAGAGATTTGGGCGTTTGAGCGGATGTCAGCATCTGTGGCAGAGACCTGCAAGATGAGCCTGCCAGCAGGGGAGTCCTCTGGGACACTCTCGCTGTATAGGGACTAGGTGACAGATGGAGTAAGAGAAAGATGGTAGAGGAAAAAAAAATGAACAGCAGGAATAAAACAGCATAACAAAGTCAAGAGAAAAAAAAAAAGACTTTACCTTTTCGCATACAGGGCTGTTGTCATTGGCATCCAGCACCTTGACCTCCACAGTGGCTTTAGCAGTGAAGATGCCATCACTGGCAGTAATGTTAAGGAGATAATTGTCCTTTTCTTCACGGTCCAAGGGCTTCCTGACAGAAACCTTCCATTCATTCTGAATATGTTCGATGGCAAATTGGCCAAGTGGGTCCCCTCCTGTTTAATGTAAAAACAAAAAACAAATGATCAACAACTCAAAGGAATGAAAACAGCAAGCAGTCTGAGACAATAAAAAGGCACAGAGATAAGAAATTATCCTGAGATTAAAATAATTTTCTACCAAATATTATTTGGCAATCTGTGAAATGCTGAGTGTTTACTTCTTAACAAACTAAATCCTTCCAAATCAAATGTTTGGTACAAGTCATGAACAGCGAGAAGCAAAAAAGATGTACAGTATATGAAATAGTTATAGTGCTGGTTTGTGATTCATCTTCAGATCTCCAGACTTAGGCATAGTTCTTCATGCTTGCTAATTAGCACCAGAGGAAGTATTTTCCCAGTCGATTTCAAAGTATTATTCAAATAATTATACATTTCTGTATTATGATGGCCTAAATATTTGCCTAGAGCTCTGAAAGACTAGGCAATAAGTCAGACTCCTAACTGATAATAGGACTGTGTAATGTTTCAAAGATGAGATATTATCATCATATTAAGTGGCATAAATGGATAATCCCCCCCTAAGCTCTGTTTATGGAAAACTGTTACACTAAGGAGTAAGGAGTAAACTCTCTGGGCTAACTAATTATCTGTTTCACAAAATAATAAACGCCCACCTGTGATGAAGTACTTCACTTGTTTATTGGTGTCCTCAGAATCATCATCTGTGGTGCTGAGGATAGCTATCACCCCACTGGGCGGAGGGTCATCTTCACTCACTGTGCCTTTGTAGATTTCTGCAGTAAAGCGTGGAGGGTTGTCGTTCACATCAGCAACTGTTACCTCCACTGTGGTGCCAGTAACATGTTGGACTTTGTCTCCTTGGTCTGTGGCTAGGACAGCAACGGTGTATTTGTTCATCTTTTCACGGTCTAGCTCCTTTAAGGTGGTCACCCATCCAGTTTCACTATTGACAGCAAACAGCTCAGAGATCTCCTGTAAGTTCTGCTTGGGGTTAAGGCTATAAACTAAATGGCCATTGGTTCCAGAGTCTTGGTCAGTGGCTTTGACTTGGATCACTTGAGTCCCACTTGGAAGGTTTTCCACAATGACAGCCTCGTAAGGATCTGACTCAAAGACAGGGCTGTTGTCATTAAGATCTTTAATTTGGATGTTTATATTTACAGACGCCCCAATCTCATAGTTCTCATGCTTGGTTTGGGCAAGCAAAGTGAGCTGGTACCACTTGGCCTTCTCATGGTCAAGGCTTTTCTGAAGCTTCAAGGCTCCACTGTCTCTGTCTACAACAAACACCTCATCTTCATTGCTCTCAGGTGTATTCCCCTTCGCAAGACTGTAGACGATTGGTTGTTCACTCTCTGCATGAATGACATCGATCTCCGTTCCAATGGGAAGGTCCTCACCAATTGTGTAATGATAATGTTGTTCAGAAAATTTGGGAATCGGGGTCTCGGGTGCAACAATCCTGATGTAAACCTTTACAACTGAATCTTTGGGGGGATTCCCAGTATCCTTTGCTCTAACAAAGAATGCATAGAGCTCATTTTCAAGTCCAATTAGACTCTCTTTAGTTACAATGACTCCAGAGGTTGGGTGGATTTCAAAGTTCTCTGCCACATTTTCAACATCTGCTTCAACTGAATACTCAATGTCAGCATTGCTTCCCTCATCCATGTCTGAAGCAGCAATTTTAACCACGGAGGTTCCCCTTGGGACATCCGACGCAATAGTGGCTTTGTACTCCGCTGCCCTGAATTGTGGGGCATTGTCATTGACATCTGTGAGAATGACACTGACAATACAAAAGCCTACTTTTCCTCCACCATCTTTAGCTATGAGAGAAATGGGGATGACCTTCTCAATAGCATTCTCACGATCAAGGGTCTCAAGAGTAAAAATCTCCCCATTTTCATTGACAGAGAATTTGTCTTTTGCAAAATCATTGACAATCTGGTAGGTTATTTGCCCATAAATGCCTTCATCATCATCCGTTGCCTTTGCTTCTGCAACCAAAGTACCAACAGGTGAGTTTTCAACGAGCTCTACCACATAGTCCACCTGAGAGAAGGTAGGGTTGTGGAAGTTGGCACCAATAACTGTGAGCATTACAAGAGCTGAGTTTCTGAACACACCATCAGACACTGATACATTGAGCTGGTAAAGAGACTGCATATATGGCCTCCGGTGGTTAGAAATGGTGATGGCACCTGTGTGTTTGTCTATGGCAAAGTTCTGATCTTCATTTCCAGATATAATTGAGAACTCCAAATTATTTGAATCTGAGCTGTCAGCATCTGATGCTTGGACTTGGGTGATGAAGTGTCCACGTGGGGCTAACTCACTGATGGTTGTTTTGTAAGTGAGCTCTGTAAATGTTGGAGCATTGTCATTTAGATCAGTAACATCTATTGTCACAATAATGTCACTGGAGAGGGCTGGAACTCCTCCATCCACTACTCGGACTCTCAACTTGTGTTGCTGGATCTCCTCATGATCAAGTATTTGGGCTGTAGAGATTACTCCTGTGTCACGATCAATAGTGAAATAATCCAAGCTCTTCGCCTCGACCAACTGAAAGAATACTTCTTGGTTGTTGCCAGTATCAAAGTCTTTGGCATTAACTTGCAAAACTGATGTGCCGATGAAGGAGGCCTCCGAAATATTGGCGTAGTAAGACTTTGACAGGAACATGGGGGCATTATCATTTACATCTTCCAGTATGATATCAACAAAAACCTCTGAGTGTGCTCCAGTCAGAGAGTCTGTGGCTTTTACATTTAACTTATAGGCAGGATGTGTCTCAAAGTCCAAAGGCTGAATCACATGAATTACACCTGTGTTGAAATCTATTGCGAACTGTTTGAAAGGATCTCCCTCAGAGATGGTGTACACAATTCGAGGGCCTTCTGAATCATTGGCCTGTACATGAAGCACAGGTGTGTGTAACTGAATGTTTTCAGGGATTTCAATGCTGTAAAAGGGTCTCTCAAATACAGGCATTGCTTTGTTAACCACAGTTACTGGAACTTCGGCTTCGGCTGAGAGTGCCGGCTCTCCGTTATCCTTTGCCATAACAATAATGACAAAGTCTGTGTTAAGCAACTCTTTTTCAAATTTCTTCTTAAGAGAGATTTCACCAGAGGGACTAATTTTGAAGTATTCCTGATGTTCTTTCAGGTAATACTGAATTTCTGCATTTGGACCGAAGTCTTTGTCCACTGCTGTGACCTGTCGGATGACCTGGCCTTCCTCTGCATCCATTTGGACCAAGGCATGATAGGGGAGGTTCACAAACATAGGTTTGTTGTCATTCACATCTTCCACTGTCACAGTTAATAAAATATGAGCTCCATCATCAGATCTGTCCTCTCTAGTAACCTCAACAACGATTTCAAATTGGTCCTGTGCCTCGCGATCAAATGGAATACCAGTTGTTGAGATTACTCCCGATGTGCGGCTGATTTCAAACCTTTTATCAGGGTTCAAAATTTTATAGAACAAAGGCTCATTCACCTGGTTTCCAACAGCAGCAATGACTGCTAGTTTTTTCTTTTCCGAGGAGTTTTCTTGGACATATGCTTTATAGGACTCCCTGGTAAACTTCATCTTGTTATCCTTGTTTTCCTTGACACTGATCTTCACCGTAGCAACAGTGGCAAATCTTCCATCTGACACCCTAACCTTTAATTCATATCGGCTCCTCAATTGTGTAACATTCTGAATAGAGATTATTCCAGTGGTTGGGTCCATTTTAAATTTATCGCCAATATTTCCTTCAGAAATGGAAAAGAGAAGTTTGGAATTAGGCCCAGAATCTGAGTCTGTAGCATTGACTTTAATGACTTCCACCCCTTTGTATGTTGGCACTGTGACAGATGTCTCGTACAGTTCTTGACTGAAAACTGGTGAACAGTCATTAACATCAATGACTTCAATGGTCACATTGGCTGCTTTCTCTGCAAACAGCCGAGGCATGCCTAGATCGTGGACCTGGACTGTGAAGCGGAAAACATTAATCTGTTCATAATCCAAAGCTGTTGTGATTCTGATTGCTCCAGTGCTCGAGTCAATGGCAAAATAGTTATGAGCAAATGGTTCAACGATTTGATAAACAAGCATGGCATTCTGGTCACAATCAGCATCAGCGGCGCGAATGACAAAAGGAGTGTTTTCATGGGTCAGAACAACACTGTTTATGGGAGCGGACTCACTGATTACGCCTTTGAATTCCCTGTACAGAAAGACAGGGGGGTTGTCATTTTCATCCTTAAGATGAATCAGAAGTGATGTGTTGCTAGAAAGTCCAGCCATGTTGGTGCCTTGTATGATGAGCTTGAATTGAGAGATGGTCTCATAATCTAAAGCTCTCTGGGTCACAACCACTCCAGAGTTTGGGTTTATATCAAATGCATTATCGATGTTGCCACCTTTTATTTGATAGAAAACAGATGACTGGCTGACGGCTGTGACCAAACTCACAAAACTTCCCGGATGGGCTGATTCACTGACTTCAGCAGAGAACTCCTTGTCAGTAAATCGAGGGGCTGCATTATCAGAAACTGTTACCACAATGTGTACAGTGGCTGTAGTTGACAGTGGAGGATTTCCATTATCAGATGCCTTAACAACGAGCTCAAATCGGGTCTTGCTGGTGCGATCAAGCTCTTTAGCGACTGTAATTGTGCCAAGAACAGGGTCGATGGCAAATGAGTTTCCAATATTTCCTGAAAAAAAAAAAAAAAAAAAAAAAAAAGTCAATATCATGCTGACCCATTGTATGTACTGCATCACCTCACATACTAATAAGTGCTAGAAGATGTGTTTGGTTGAGCATTTCTAAATGCTAAAATTTAAGTATTTCAAATGTTTCCTAATTCAACATTAGTCAGCAATGGTAAAATATATTCTATGCCTTTAGCCTGACAAGAAAAAAACAAAACAAACCAATCATTTAATGACATTAAGTAATCTACATGCCAACAAAAAGCTATTTGGTGCATATTTCTTATTCTGTACAGAAGCGTATTGTAGAAGAAAACCCTGTGGGAAACTCTGAGGGTGATGGACCAATCTCCCACATATTTGAACATCCCCTAGACAAAGTCTTCAATATTCTCCTACACTTAGCAAAGTATTCCATTCATGATCAAGATCCAGTGGGCAGCGGGACTCAAGATGACGCATACATTTTTACAAGATTACTTCATTAGTATTACTTTAAAATGAAGGCTTTCTGCTATGGGAAAAACAACTGGTGAATCATAGCTCCCCATCGATTCTTTGTGTTTATTTACCCGATTCAATGCTGTAGACAACCTCGGCATTGTAGCCCTTGTCTTTGTCAAGAGCTGTGACCTGAAGCACAGCTGAGCCTATGGCAGCAGATTCAAAAACATGGCCAGAGTACGGTGTGCCTATGAACCACGGTGCATTGTCATTGCTGTCATCAACATTAACAATGACTCGCACAAGGTTCCTCTTTACTGGGATGTCCTGGTCACGAACCTAGAGAAGAGAAATTCAGAAGTGAGGGTGGGAGTATGAGAACCCTTAGGGTATAATTAATTATAAACTAACATAAAAAGTTACATAATAAAAGTAACATAATAAAACAGCAAACTATTTATATTTTGTAAAGCTTGGAAACAAACAAGCTGATTCCAATTTCATGCATGTTTCATTTTCCAGTAAAGCCCATTAAACCATGTGCAGGAACTTATTATAATTTTAAAAAAAATATTGTGACATGACAGTGTTTACTGATTTATACCATGACAGTGAGGATGTGACGATGCACAGTCTCATGGTCCAGTTGCTCAGCGGTGTACAAAGTGCCTGTTCCTGGGTCTAGTCGGAATTTCCTCAGGCTAAAGGGATCAGTACTGCTCAGGAGTGTAAAGGTCAATTTATTCTTATCATCTCTGTCCACAGCGGTGATCTGCATAACCTCAGTCCCCTCTGGTTTGTCTTCAGGGACATTCACAACATAAGCCTTCTGGGAAAACTGTGGCCGATGGTTGTTGGTGTCAATGACACGGATAAGAACCTATAGGAGAAAAATAATTGTACAGAATAATTTTTTAACGGTGTTATCCTGAATTCTGCATGTAAAATAATTCTGAGGCCAGTATCTGACCATTTTCAAATTTTATCATTATGTACTAAGACCTGCCATGTTTCGGTGAATAACATAGTGGATGAGTCAAAGTAAAAGGCGGTTTTACTAATATAATAATAATAATAATAGGTGTACTAAATAATAAAATGCTTAATCATCACAATAAAAATACATTAGCCCAACCCTTATGCTCACCCTAAGCTAAATCAAATATATACCCTGAAACCCAGTCCTTTTAGATGTGAGGACCGGCTAAAATGTCCTCAGTTCCCAAAAATGTCCTTGTTCTGTTAGAAAAACGCTTGTCGTCTCTGTGAAACAACTCCAAGAAAAACATACGCACCCTCTAAACGTCCCTTTCCCTCCCACTCTGCTGTAGTCAGCACTTTTGTGTAAATACAGAAGAGATTAATACATATATTTGCAAAAGCAATATTTTAAGTGAATGTCCACTTGAAGCTGTTAACAGTGAAAACAAGAAATAAATACTGAATAACCACAATGCATCTAAGTGAATTTCAAAATAGGTAGATGATTACATTTCTGTGATTAACTTTATGACCACATGAGCTGTCAACTGTGGAAAGAAAAGGTAGGTCCAATTATAATACAAAACATCATAACCTGTCTAAGCAATATAGATTTCAGGGATGGTTATAAAGGCTTTCGTGTTGCTCGCTTTTCAGTATTATGTTGAAATAAAATAAAATTATATATTCACCAACAACTTTTCAGACTCAAATCCACGAAACACATTTGTACATATAAGCCTTTTGCTATGGATAGAAAAAGTACTAAAAAGCAGTGTACTTATGCCCACAAACAACAAAGACTCTAACATCCCCAAACTGTAAAATTCCAGTGGGGGCATATTTTATCAACACCAGCCACTCGTCTACTAGACTTCCGACAGAGGATTATGGAGAGCTGCTGGAATGCCATCTCCACTTCCCAAACCAGCAAGAGGGTTTAATGTTGCCAACACTGGGAACAAAGGGATCAGCCCAGATTAGACACCTGCATACCAGACACCAGGGGGTGATGTCCCATTATGAAAGTGCTGGGTGCAGGAAGAGTGAAGTAGTACATTCACTAAGGTTCTCACCAGGTGACAGCTCACTACCTGACCAAGAATTGTCAGATCTCTGAGAAAATACTGCATACTGTTGTTTTTGCTTTAATGCTGTTTGTTGAGTACTGCGAGCCTATATCAGAGACAAATATAGACTGAACCTGACAAGAGTGATAACATTTACAATCTGCTGTGTGCTGTGATGTTGGCATTGCTGCTGAGGCTCACAGATGTCATCGTGCAGGGGGTGCACTGGGCTGCATGCTGTCTGTCGATGCTGTAAGCTGGCTTTTTGCCACAAGTCTTGTGTCATAAGCAACCCATGTCCCACTGATAATCAGGATGAGTAATATAAAATGTCATTTTTCTAATGACATATTAATCCCACAGAAACATGTATGAAATCAGGTTTTTGAGTTTTTAATGCATGTTGCACATTCAGCAGGCTGACAGTCTCTCATTCCAAGCATGTCCTCTCATGACACGCCAGACATCATATAGCACCAGATCTCTGATGTCTCACAATTCACCTTTTAGACACACAGATGTGCATGCATACACCCACAGACTCATAAAATGGTCACACACACACACACACACACACACACACACACACACACACACACACACAAAGAGGCTGTCCAATGTGTCTCAATCTGGCCAGCGTCAGATAACACTTCCTGTGAATAGTGAGTAAGGTGGCAGGGGATGATAGTGTTGTTAAGAAGCGGAAAGGAATGGAACCTGGTCAGTAGTATCCACAACTATCCACAATGTACTATTTAATATGATTTATACAAAAGGCTATTCAGCCCTCCTCCATCCCCCAATATGCACACAAACTTGCCTTTCCTTTGCAAGGAGGCTCTACACCACTTCAAAGGAACTTTGCCCCCAAACATCACAAAGCAGCATGATACAGCCTGACTGCAGCAGAAATGCTGTATAGAAGAAAAGTCTGTAGTCTTTGTATATGGCTTCCTCTGGGAATGCTGAGGAGGAACAAGATTGGGACTGAGACACAGACGTGACAGATGGAAATACTAAGGAAAAAAAGTGCTGTGAGGGTGAGATGAGAGTAAGAACAAGAAGTGACAGTGAGAAACCAAGAAAAGCAAAGGGAAATGGTCAAATTGAGAAAGCACAGGTTGTGGGTGAAAATGAAAGACAGACACAAACAAAAGATGCAGCTTAGAATACAATGCAAAAAAAAGGAGTGCATACGACTGACTAAGGAGAACCTTCAAATGAAACACAAAGAGAGTCTTTGTACTGTGGAGTGAGATACGAGAAAAAGAAGACCAGTAACAGATTGTGAGCAGAACAGCTTGAGGTACTTCTACACAGTGAAGAGAGGATGTCATATAGCTGGAGGTGGGGGAAGGGAGACTGCATGCCGAGGCTGCCTTGTTGGCGCAGCTCCTGGCTATGAGGTGCCTGAGCAGGAATGTGGCACCCCTTGCCTACATCAGGTGATCCCTCAGACTCCTTCATGGTACTTCAACGATCAAACAGAGATCCCAACCATGACAGAATCACTATTTTCTACATCAGCAGTTTGGGACCAGTATGGTCGGTTTTTAAACCGTTTTAATTTCAGCTCATAGTTTCACTGTAATTTAAAAATCACAGACACTTAAGAACAAAAGTGTGCTGGAAAAACCACAAATAGAACAGTGCCTTTTGAATAACGAAACACCTTTTGTGTGCTATCCAGAACAGGATACACAGGAGCTCTCATTGTGCTCATTGTCCTCCTGTGCCATGCGTAGGAGAGGAAGCCCCCCTGCCAGGTGGCAGGTTCTGGGCAAAGGCAGGGCACTGGCACTGAGCACTTGAACATGTTCCCAAAACAGGATTAACACAGCCCACTACCCACTGAGGTCCAGCTCTCTTGTTTGTGCTTTATTCTACCCAAACAGAATAATTATCAATCCCAGTATGCTTAGCCAATAAATAAGGAGATTTCTTAAAAACAGAAAGACTAAAAGTCTAAAAGAAAGACACAAAATGGGCTAAAGGGACAGAAAACAAAAAGGGGGGACAAAAGCAATATTCCAAGGAGAGAGAAAATAGGCCAGCCTGTCTGGTGGTACTGCTTCCACATGACTTTGATTTGAGGAATAGATAAGTCCAACTCGCACACACAGACACACACACAGACACACAAACGCACAATGTGTGTGATCAGACAGAAAATTTGTATGACTCGTTTTAAAGGTAAACAACATACTGTCCCCAAAGAAAATGTATATATGGCAACAAACAATGGTTTACATAGGTCTACTGAGTCTACCAACGTCTTCGTTTCTTAAGGTTGACAGCAAGGACACAGGAAAACTGATTGCCAACCATAATTTATCTACTAATTGATTGTTGTGTTATAATATATACAATATAGCATAATTTTTGTTTAAGGGTTAATTTAAATTGTGTACGACCTCGTGGACTAACAGTAGTTAATATTACTTGCCTGTGTTGAACCAAGTAGCCTGCTTTAAGAAAAAAACTGATATACTTCAGTCTGGTTTGAGACACATTTTTTTAACCCTATTGATTTCACACCGTTACAAAAACATGCACTTCACAGCAAGAGGTGTTGATAAACCCCCCCACTAACACCGCAAATACTGTGAACAGTGCTACAGATAAACAAATGACTTACTTGAAACATGCCAAAGCATTTTGTATTCTAAATCCCCAAGTCGCTTAATGGTTTCCCAAATATATGAACAAATCTGTGGTATGCCAAATATGCATATAATATGAAGGATAGATACTACACTTGAGATAATGAAATTCATTTTCGGCAATGTATTTATTAGATCAAATCTGGGTAATTCCTATAGCGTCTGCTACTATACTTAAGGTCTCTTCCTGACCCAGCAGACCCCGGTCAGGTGATGTACAATATCATACACTCAAGATCTGCAAGAGACCAGAACATCAGTCACAGCTTTAATAATTATATATACTAAAATATGAAAATTCAACATCAGCAAGCAGTTCAATAGCCTAAACTGTTGACAATACCCGTCTCTGATATACCATAGTCTTTGACCCACTTATTGTATGACTGGGTCAAGTTTGTTGTCAATGCTTGTAGATGCAGAATTCATGAAAGCTGATCATCCATCAGATTGTATTCTTTGGAATCTGCGCAGAAAAATTAAAGGCAGTGAAAACAGTATGTGGACATGATGAAATAAAAGGTCCCACTCCAGGACATCAGCATTTACTGCCAAGCCAACCAAAGTTAAATCACAAGCTGATGAACACCTAGTTTTCTGATATTCTTTCACACCACACGCTTACTCTTGCTTCCCCTCAAAAGAAACATATTTTTAGTATTGTGTATGTGTATTTAGAGTCTCTGTAAAGAAGTCATGACATCAGTATATATGGGACACCATTATACAGTAGCCTCAAAATAACACCAATATGAAAAAACAAACAAAATAAAACTAATTTTAGTCCATAGGTGATTTAAAAAAATGAATTAAATCACTGCCTGTAATGCAAAAAGATTGCTAGCAAAGTTGGCTCCACTGAGAATTAGACCTTCTGAATAGGTTAAAGTTTGAATGTGATTAATTTGACTTAAAATGTCACTGCATGCAGTATTGCTGGGAGGCTTTTAAATAAGGGTCTGTTGCCAGGGCTTTTAAGAAAGTGCTTCTCTAAGAGAGAAAATAGGTACTCTGTGGCAGTTTTTAAGGTCTACTCTAAACTAAAGGACTTGCTTCTTCCATGGATGAGCCGCAAAATGCCAGTGAAGGCGGCGCTTCATCCAAGGCTCAGTGGAGCACAGCCGCCAGATGATGAAAGGCTTTATTCATACAGAGTGACAACAAATAGATTCTTTTCCAGCTACAGTTCTCTGAAGCTCCGCATTGAGGACAAAGGACAGAACATTTTGAATGCCGCCATCCCATATGACCAAAACTACCATGTAAAAATGTTCAAAATCTCATGGACAAGGCATGACCATCTGAACAAAAACCAAAGACAACTCGCATGCTGAAAGGCTTTTATCGTGGCAGTTCAGCTTTGGTATCAGCTGGGGAGCAAGATATATGCAAGCAGGATTAAATTAGCATATTAATTTATTAAAATGTGAGTAGGCAACTGCTTTGGAAGTTTTTTGAAGACATTTTTAGTCTTACAGAATATCCTTTCATCAAAATGACTTGCATAGGATCATATGGTTTATAGTACCTTTCATTTTCTGCCTTAAAGCATCTTTTCAGTTGAATTTGCAGTTTACAGACTGTGGCATGAGCACACTTGCGTATGTATGAGTGTAATATATTTAGTTATCTGAAGTTCATTCAGAAAAGGCAGAGGCAAACTGTTTCTCTCAGAGAAAAGTGAAAGAAGATTCACACGTTTAGAGAGTGAAACAGCAGAGAGGGGTAGAGGGAGCTCAAGAATGCACACTTTAAAAAAAAAATCTGGCTAGACGGCAACATCATCACAGAAACCCGGCGTCAGCAATGAGACAATGGAAGATTCCTGGAGCTCAATGCTCAACTGCGGTGGACAGAGGAGGAGAAATGATGACCACCCAAAACTTTGAAAACATGTTAGAATTTTTTTTTTAATTTCTTATGTGTCCCACAGAATATTTTTCTTTCTTTTCTTTGCAGTGTATGCTTATTTGCTTTCTTAGTGTTATACTAGTCCCATGGTTTTCATGTCTGTGCTGTAATCATAAATCTAAAGCCAGGATGTAGTTATTTTAGCTGATCACGAAGAAGAGAAAGCCAAGTCAACCAATTTCCAGTTAATTTTAAAACCCAGATTTCTATCATTCAAACTGGCATCATCATAAAATATAATGTCATGTGGGGTAAATGTCTGAAAAGGCAGCCACAAGTAGCTGCTGCTGAAGGTTGAACTACCATTACAAGAGCTATGTTTATGAGATTGGAGTGTTAAGCTCCCTTTTCAAAGATCTTATTGTGTTTTAGTCCACTCGGTTCACCATAGCTTGCAACTGATATGGCTCCAAGATTGATTCAAATTTAAAAATATAAACTGTTTCCAAATCCAAATTTTTTAACTCGCCTCACAGCTGCTCACTTCTACATTCCCGGTGTGTGTATTTTATTTCCAAGCATGAGCCCAATTTCTTTAATCAAATGATCTATGTGGTGAAAGCATCAGTAAATCTAGAGTTAGAACGGAATTCAGCCCCACCTCTCAAATAGCACCAGCCAATGAAAAACGACCTTTTAATGCAGCACAGACCTAAATATTGTTTATTTTTTAAATATTTCAGATTTTTTTAAGCCAGTATTACACAGTTAGCTGTTAGGACATGCAGGGATATAATGAGACCTGTACTTAATAGTTGCCATTTTTCCTGGCTAGATGAGAGCAATGATATCATCACAACATAAACAGAACCCAGCAAACAGGGCTGTATGGCCACAGCTTCACTCATTACCCTTCCTCGTCCTCCTGCTGTTTCTCATGAGAAAAACAGAACTATGACAACTGCCTCATCAGCTTCCAACCGTTTCATTACTGTTTCAATTACCTGGGTGCTGACAGTTCGTGTCCCATCTGTGGCTTCCACCGTCAGGTTGTAATTTGATTTCTGCTCAGCGTCCAGAGGCCGTGCAACAATCAAGGTTCCGCTGGCCTTGCCCACGTTAAAGCGGCTGTCATAATTACCACCTGTGGAATACATTTTTTTTTTGTATAAACAAATAGGAAGAACAAAAGATTAGTGACAGATCCTCACTTAGTTGTGCGCATATATCAAGGTTACACAAACACTAAATGAGGGCGCTGAGATGGACATAGAAACATCAAATGTTCATGGTGCTGAATTATAAGATAATAATAAGAGGAAACATCAGGTAACATCACAAAATTATTTGCCAAAATATTCTACACACAATAGCTAAAGTATTTCATGCAAATACTCCCAAAAACCACAGTATGGGTACACAAATGCAAAGTGGTGAATGTATAACAACTTTCAAGGATAAACCATACAACAGTGGGTATAACATAGAGCTCTTATGCACACAAGGTAAGGAGAGGAGGTTTCCTGGCCCTCGTGAGATATAAAAATCAGGTCACAGGTTTAAGGGGAGCAATGTGGCACAACAAAAGTGGTACAATACAATTCCACCACGACCAGCAGGCAGCACCAACAGACAATGGAGGATGATCTCTTAATTCTGCACAGTCTATTAGGAGATCACAGCAGGTACCTTCTGCTGTACAGTTGTGGTCACAAGTCATCTGAACGATGTTAAACATCTCAGTATCCTCTGTGCCGCCTTGCAAAAATCCAACCATATAGAACATTCCAGAGAAAAGAGGTAAGCAGTGGCAGAGCACAGAAAGAGAGAAGAAAAGAGACGTGTCAGTCAGACATTGATTAGAGGGAGGACAGGCTGGGAGGAGAGGAGAATAGGCAAGCATTGTTGGAAGGAGTCACTCTGGATCGTCTCATGCTTATAGTGCTTAGCATGAAAAACACATTCAAGAGAGGAGGATGTTTTAATACTTCTAAACATTTTAAATTAAAAGTGGATGCCATTGTAATACAGCTCAATTACCTTACCCAGAAAATATGAAAAATATTTTTTGCTTTTGATACAATTTTCTTATCCTAACCGTTCTGCAAAGGCAGTGAGCAGTAACTGCTGAAGCAGTAAAACTGAGAAAATTGTTAAAAGTTTTCAGACTGGCCAGTAAACAGCATAAATGGTTGTAATGATTTAATTTTATGCCTGATTGGGGTGATTAAAAAACTTATAGCCGCCATAAAATTGGTAAAAATGCAGATGCTGCACCTTTCTTTAAATATAAAATCATAGGAAAGACAAAAACTTTATTCACAGTTAGTTAATAAAAGAAGGTTATGCCAATGTCTGTCTACTTTTAATTTTTACAGTATACTGAATTAAAACAGAATTTAATTTAAATTAACTTAACCACACAAGTCCAGTCAGAAGTTGACATAGCAATTACTGCTACTCTGCTAATCTAGTTAGATTTGACAGGAGTTTAGCTGTTTTTTCTTCACCATGATAGTTATGTGAAATAGGAAACGGAATTGCAAAATGGATATTTTTCCAATAACAATAATATTTAGCTTTAGCTAAGGGTAGCCATGGTCGTCTCCCCTTTGTGCTTCACTGTGATCATTTGATATGAGGTTTCCATAAAGTCATACGTTTCAATAGCATACAAAATTATTTTATGGTAAAACACTTTTTGAGAAAGTATGTTTTGGTATTGTAAAGCAGGCAACATTGTAAAATAAGTCAAATTTCAATCATAAACCAAGGAATGCCAGCTAAAAATTTTCAAATTTATCTTTTGGATGCCTGCCTACCTCTATTTTGACATAAACTTTAAATTCTTCATTCACTCTAAACATGTAAATGGTAAAGAGTCTGCACTTATATAGCTTTCCTACTCATTGGCACTCAAAGCGCTTTACACTGCTTCTCCTTCACACAACGATGGGGGAGCTTCTATTTACCGGGAGCAACTACGTTGGGGTTCAATGTCTGGCTCAAAGACACTTCAACATGTGACTGGAGGGACCGGGGATGAAACCAACAGCTGCGGAATTGGTGGACGACCGCTCTACGTCACATCTGTAAATTATTGTTTTTCTAAGTTGTCCCACAATACCAGCCCTATTACAAACTAACACTATGTTAGTTCTGGTTTTTTCAACTTACAAAGCATTTCACACAACACAGAGTTATAGTATGTATGCACACATGCACACAGTCACACGATGGGGATGCATGTATGGAAGGAATTACCTGTGATTTCAAACCACACAGGAACATCAGACGACTCTGTGCCGATAACGCCCACCATGTGTGCCACAGGGTCGCTTTCCATAACAGAAAAGCTGAAGGGGGACTCCTCGAAAACTAGGGGAGCTGCATCAACTGGCAATTCTGGTTTGGGAATCCACTTGACATGCAGGCGACAAGTGGAGGATAGCTGAGGACGTCCATTGTCAACGGCTTTAATCTAAAAGAAGCAGAGAATCAAAGACTGTCACACAGATTTATGCAACGTTTTTGTTGCAAATGAGTTTCTCTACAGCTCTGGATTCCTTGTCTGAAATGTTTTAGTGAGCTGAAATATACAAAAACATTTGGTTATGGCATGTTAGTTAATACTAAGAAAATAAACCAATACTTTTTTACATATATAGTGCATGGACAAATGGAACGACTGGTCTGTGGCTCAGACCCACAGAAAGGTTGTGTTCCAATTGTAAAAGCATTTCCGTACTCTGATCTGTTCACATGGCAAAGAAAGCCTGTATTCTGAATAACAAAACACCTTTTGTGTGACGTTCCTTTGTGATTCAAGCTTTTGTAAGGACTTGAATTACTGTAAACTGTGGAGAGAAGTCTCTTCTTGCAGCATGAACACTGTCACTTTTAGTGGCATAAATCTAGAAGAAAAACATTTTTAAACTAAACATGAGTGTTAGGTATCACCACTAAGTGTATCACAGCGGTTCTGACAGCCAACTGCGATAACTAGCAGAGCAGTAAATTCTTGCTTTTTTTCCTCACAGGTGGAGAAATGACAGGCAACATTAATTTGCATATATTTTTATATAACACATTTACTACCCAGTAATCAACACTCATGATGCTAAACACTAAGACAAACTTGAGCTTCTAGATTTGTGGACTTATATGAAATGTATGGACCAATTAGCTTTTAGTGCATTAAACAAGCATCTCTTGTAAAATGTGACTGCTTCCTGAGAGACTATCAAGCTGAAGATGTGATAAATCCCTGGAATTAGATACTTACTGTCAGAATGTCGTATTCTCCTGCAGAAGAGACCTTCTTGGATGACACCAAGCCAGTCTTGGGCTCGATAAAGAACTTGCCCTGCTCGTCTCCCGCGTCAATGCTGTAAGAAATTTCAGCGTTAGGTCCCTCATCACGGTCCGATGCAATGACTCGATACACTGGATCTCTCTTCGTGGCTCTCTCTTTCTCTGGCCTCTCTCGCTGAGGGAGTTGGATATTGTAGATTTTTTCCAGGAACAATGGCCTGTTGTCATTCTCATCAAGGACTTGGACAATGACACGGATGATAGTGGATTTAGCAGGAACGCCGTTGTCTGTGATGGTGATCTAAGTAGAGAGAATCAAAGCTTCAGACAAAGAAGTACACAGACTCTGAGGCTTGAGGCTGACAAGAAGGAGGCAAATATTATCTGATGTAGTGAACTTTAAATCACATACACTATCTATCATCTCTTTAAGTCACAATGCCTTGATTGTTTTATATAAGATGTTTTAGAACAGAAGGCAGTAGAAAGACTAGCAATATCATTGGATATTATGTGCAAGCTTCATAAGAATGTGTATTAAAAGACACTTTGTTAGATGTTTATTATTCAAAAGTCTGAAACGTATCAAAAAGAAGGGAAGCATTTTTTTTTTTTACTTCATCATCCTTTATTCCACTTCTTTCCCTGCAAGTTAACGGGCTGCCAAGATGAAAAGTAATCCCCTCCGAGAGTTCCTGTCAGGGGGTCTTTTTAATACACATTCTTCACTTAACAAAATAAATACACATCTGTTATACAACCTTGTGACTAGTTCTCTGTATTTTGTAACCTAATAATCTATTCTCTACAGTGCAAGACCAAATTTAGCCTCTTTGTGACAAAATCCTCAAAAAGGAGGCAAAAAGTCACACAACTCCATCATTTAGGGGCCCTAATATAGGTCACGGTAACACTTTTTCAACCGCACCGTGATTTAACGCAAAAGTGTGTCTTTGGTTGTTTGCGTGTACAGTGTGGCGAGTTTAGCAAAGAGCCACAGGCTGAACTAAGCAAAATGGAGTCCAGCATTTGGGCTTCTGAGTGATAGGTGAGATATGAGCGCTTCTAGCTTTAAGTCGCAAAACACTGTAGAAGGGCAGAACAAATGTCCCTTTAAACCATCTGCTAAGTCCTTCACTAAAAACAGTCAGGGGTCCAGAGCCAGGCATACGCCGTTTGTTACCATAGTTTCAATTACTAAAGTAATGTGTTTTTGTTTTCCTCACAGTGTCTGCAGCTGTCTGTGCTATTCACATGAGCAGTATTAATTAAATAGGATGATAAGAAACCAGAGTGCACATGTCTCTCTCAGTGAGGATATGTGGGTTCACATCCTGTGCATGGAAGTCACATCACCTCTTTTGGTTAAATTAGATAGATAGATAGATAGATACATAGATCTCTCTCTCTCTCTCTCTCTCTCTCTCTCTACCCCTATATATAAAAATTAAAGCTTTTGTTTGACATTTATGCAAACTGCAACGAAACATAAAGGTGACACTAAAGGGAAACTGCTATACTGATGATTCCATGGTCGGTTCTGTTACACTGGAACCTTTACTACTTTGAACTGTTGTACAAGAACTAAATTTTGCATGTTTGCAGGCAAACAAAACTTACTCAGATACACTGGACTAGGCTGTACACTGGCTTTTGCCAACTGCATGCTGGGATAGGCTTCAAACAACAGATGTGTACAACCTATTCACCCCGGCCTTTCCATTATAAGGTGTTGTCTACAGTCCCAGGCCTGAATCATCAGCATGTCCTGGCATGTCCCACTTTTGCTATTTACCCACCCCCCCTTCTTCCTGGGACAGAGGCTTCTCATCCTGCCGCTAGGGCCCACCTCAGTCCATCAAGAACAGCTTGCCTTTTCTCAAATTCCCTAGCTGCCTTTCTGCCTTTAGCTCTCTCTCTCTTTCACTCACAGACACACAACAACTACCAACCCCCATCCGTCTCATCATAAAAGCTGAAGGCCCCCTGTGCTCCCTCCACCTCCTCTTGGCATTTGGTGCAAACAATGCTGACACAGCCCCCACCCTAATTGCTCCACATGTTCCGCATGGCCCCACATGTTTTCTTCCTTCTCCTACAAGTTAATACAAAAACTTCAACACTAGCTAGGACTTCAATTTGATTTGCTCTGCCAGGACCCAGTCTACACACAAAAGAATGCATACACACACATATTCTTCTGAGTCATGATTAACCCTCAATTAGCTGCCCTGAGGATACGCAGGGGTGTGTGGGGCTGTGAGGAGGCCTAAATTTATGGCTTAGGGGGTCTGTGCTGCTCTATGAATATAGAGCCCAATAAAAGCTTTCTGCTGGATCCCCAACAAGCCCTGACCAACATACAAAAACCATCTTCATTTGCTATGGTAACACATTCCTTTTTAGGCTGTGTTCACTCAGACACTTGCTTCCTCATTTTAGCTGAAAATCTACTTATTCAAATTAAATGAGAACTGGCACTAGAAACTTTTAATTTGTTACTTTTCTGGAAAATTGTGGTTATTTTTGCAGGGGAATTACAGTATTGGATCATTCTAAGCTTTGGTAATAAAAATTACAAAGAAAAGCAAGAATATTAGCATAAAGAGAATAGGGGTGTTGAATTTGGCCCGACATTAAAGTGTAAATTTCTTTGAGCTGAGTGTTTAATGTGGTTATTAAATGTCTGTCTGGAGGCAGTTTGTCAAATAAGACAAATGAACAATATTAATGAACTCAGCTTAGGCGGAAATGTGCGCTTTTTATTTTACAGACACAAACACTTTCAGACACTCACAATTTGAACTCAGCTTTGAACCACATGTTGGAAGTAGGAATCGTGTGTCTGCAACAAACTGCTAGATGGAGGAGCTTTGGTGTCCATGGGAACCTGACCCTGACAAAGTCTTCATCAATTCAAGAGGTAAATCGTTTAACTTTATATTATTTTACTTAGAAACATGCTTTTAAGTTTAATTCATCAGTGTCAAGATTCCTTTAAGTTTTCTTATTCCCAACTTTCATCCCTTTCATTTACTCCTAGTTTTGTAATGTAATTAGTGCAGTGCAATGTACAATCAGAGTATGAAATACGACACTGCTCTGGCACCAGATGCACCAGCATAAACCATCACCCAGTGATTACTGAGTTGTGTAACTTCTAACAATAATTAAAAGGCTTCCAATCTGCTCCCTGTCAGTACCGGAAACACAATTAAAACGCCTATTATCAACCACAGAGTCTGTGGTGAGAGGGAGAGGGAAGGAAGCATCAGACGAGAACAGAGCTTAGCTCAATTAAAGCCCACAAGTTTAGACATTGGCCTGTTGGTTTGACAGCAGTTTCCTGTCCCAGCCTGCTCCATGTACAGGACGGAACAGTGGGAAAGAACAAAGGAACAGTCATCAGGATCTCCCACGTGCCTCCCACCTCTCCTTGATACCCCATCCGGAAATCAGTCCTAGGAGGACTTATTCTGAGAGGAATCTTCCTGCTTATACAAGAAAATTTGTTTTCGTTGGCAACATGTGACACTCAGCCAAAGTCTGTCAAAAATTCAAAGCTTGGAAACAGAACACTTCAGTTTTTGATCTGCTCTGTATGAAACAAGTTGACCTTCTGTGCTTCTGACCATCATGTTACTATTTTTCACATAAATAAAAAAGGCTCACAATGACCCATCTTCATCTTTTCCTTACCTCTAGAATGTGCTCATCTTGCTGCTCCCTGTCCAATTTTCTAGAAGTAGTTGTAACCAAACCTGTTGGAGATAAACAACAATATTACAATTAAGTGTACAGACATACTGATTTGTATAAAGCAAAAGAATAATTAGCCATTTTGAAAGACTGGTCAACATTAGTTTAATGCTGATATGATCGTGCATGCCATATTGATAAGTTGGGGAACCTGTAGTAGAGAAGTACGAAATGTGTTTAAGGTATTTAGAAACAATATCTACATTGTAATCTAGCATTGCCCTTATAAATTAAAAATGGGTCACAATCTGAAAAGTGATCCTTTTCAGAAATTAAAATTTGACATATACATTTCAGTCATATACTAATGGTAGACATGGTAAACATTGATCAGATTTCTAAAGCAATTAAATGTCAGCATCAGCCACACAAATCTAGCATTGTTCAGCTGTATGCTAAACATAGTTAGCTAGCTATTGTTTTTCAATAAAGAACTAAAAGAGACAAAGTCTTTGTGACAATATTTGATTAATTCAATTCAAAACCACAATGGGAAGCCTCCCTCCCACTCACTGTTGGGTGACACTAACTCAGTTCTGTGGTTCTCTCATCAGTCACCCATGAGTTAACAGTCTGCATCTGGAGGGGTGCTCTTGCTGTATGTCTTTTGTTTTCGGTCAACCCAGTTGCCAGACAGCCCGCCACCCTGCCTTACACATGTGAAATATCACAAAGGTCTTCAAATGGAGTCCAAATATAGGATAGCCTTGACACCCTGCTTTTAGTTTTTCCACAAGCTGAATAAACAGACAGCTAGTCAGACTTTGCCCGCAGTCCTGAGCACTTTTTGAAACAGAGAAAGTGAACTTCAGACAAGATCCTGCTGCTACTTGAGGGTCTTCTTGAGCTTATTTTTTCAGTTCAAGCAGGCGGGATGATGTTGTGTTACATCATTCACACAGGGGCGGGACTGTTAAATCAGGCTTTTACAAACGTAAACATATAAGAAGCTTTAGTCTTAAGGTCCTAGCTAATCTAGTTTTGTATCAAATCACAGATAAGTGAAGCAAAGGGGGGATGTTAGTACATGGCTACATTACAGGCAATGTTTTCTTCTCACTCCAAATGTAATTGCACCTTTGCAGGGACACTGAGTGTAGAGTAGACATGCCAACTTCAACCGCACCAGAGCTGTCTGCTTGCCACACTGCGCCTGATTAGCATAAAGCAAAGGATTTCCGAAACCCAAACCCATCAATGGCACATATGCCTGCAACGAGAATAGCAGGCCACAACTTACAGGTCCTGAAATAGCCCTCCCTCAGCACTGCAATTGAGGCACATGAGCAAGGCGCTTTTGCTCCCCCTCTTTTTATCCTCGCCTTCTCAGGCTTTATTTAATCTTCACAGTGAGCTGCAAAGATATAAGTCTTCTGATATTTGGTAGCAAAAAATAAACACCAAACATTCCCTGTAGGTGCTTTGCTTCCCTAACAAGGCAACATAATGCTGGGCAACACATTTAAATGTCAATTTAACATTAACAAAAAATAGCAACCACTTATGCTCAGTGCAGTTAAGAATAACAAATCTAAACTAACCACCTGACTTTCCCAAAACTATGACAAACACTTCCTCAGTGAGTGGAAAGAGGGGTTTCAACACTGACGACACAGATAAAGTTCAGTAAATTTACACCTGCAGGATTTACTCTTTGCCATGTTGCAGGACATCAGCATGAGTTACTCGAGCTAGGAAGCTGTAGATTATTACCATCAAAGCTAATAGCTAGTTTTGCTGTGCCACATCAAAACAGACCAAGCTGACTAATTATTCATGTGCAAGGCTGGAGCTGATGGATGATAATGTCTTTAAGCTCCCCTGTGTGCCGTGTTAGGAAACTCGTCTCCATACACGTATTATAGAGCAGAATGCAGATGACAACATTAACCACATGCAGTCTGGTTCTCCGATTTCTAATACTTCCGTAAATTGGCCACCTAATCAAAGCTTGGGAAGGTATCATTACAGATACACTGCTCAAAATATAAACACTACACTCTCACTAAAGGGGCACAGTGCATTTTGCAAATCGCACAACAACTGAGCTTTATCACAAGCCCACACGTGAGAACAAAAAATTTGTTTTAGCTGTGCCTTGCTAAAAAAAAAAAAGTCAAATTTTACCTTAATGGCACACTGAAAAATGAGTTAACGCACAAGAGAACATAACTGTGTTTGCCTTTTGTTTCTCAGTACATATGCATGTAAAAAAAAAAAAATCATATATTTTGGATTAGATGTAATAATCTCGCTCTCTGTGTCTCTTTCTCTGTTCCTCCACCTGTTACACAAATTAACACTGCTTCATCTGAAGGTAGAAGTAGGAACACACACACCTCAGCTGAGGGTAGAGATGGAAAATTTGTTTAAAAATGAGCAGGAAAGATTGCACAAGAGAGAGAGCAGGCAAGCAAAAAAGTAAAACTAACACGTAGTGAAAGGTTATTTGGTCTTTATTTTACTTGCTAAAGTAAAAATAGTGACAGCCAAAAGCCCTCAGCTGCCCTCAGGTAGTAAGCACACTCAGATTTCCTGAACTATGATATTTCATTTTCCAGAGGGACACAATTGGGAATGTGTTTGGTAAGGACTCCTTGCAGATGCAGTCTTCCCTTTGGCAGCGTCAGGATGCTGAGCCTTTCACAACACAGGTCCAATCATTCCTGCCAACATATGTTTTGAAAATACACATCTGCTGCTTTTAATCCTTCGCTTTGTCTCAGGTCCCTGTTTTCAATAACATAAAGTGTGTTTGACAAGCGTACTGACTGGTATAAACTATTACACTATCTTGCAATTACTTTCTCAGTTAATAGATGATTTATTTGTTTGTTTGTTTATGAATTGCCAGGAAATACTCCAGTAAGTGTATGCCCAACCCTAATGCGATCTCTTCAAATCTGTTTATGACTTTCAACAATTATTTGACTTTTTCTCTTGATAAACTCCCTAATTATTTAGGTTCTTCAAGCTGAGCGGTTTTGGAACATGGCTGCTTGACAAACTGGTTAGAACCACAAGTTCAATTTTAGTGCTTTCTTTCTCTCTCACATGTTTTTTAAGTTAATTTTAGAATTTTGATGGAGCATGAAACTAGCATTTACTTCTAGATGCAGAGATGTCTGAGAGGAGAATCAAACATCTGACATACAAAATCTACTGTATGTGGCATCTGCTGTGGATGGCTTAAGCCATTTCGATGCATGAGGTGACGATTAAACTGATTTTGTTTGCGTCTGTTCCCTTTTTGTCTGGCACGCTGTCAGCTTTCTGCCAGACCTTTGACCATGGGACTTGCTTCCCACTCTTAATATCTAAGCACTGATATCACTCAGCTATTAATAATAACTTGTTTCCAAACAACGTTAACTTTCAGAATCCTGCAAAGCTACACACTCACCAAGTATTGCCCATTTGTGCAGGACTTTTCAGGCAATAAGGTGCCTAGCTCTCTATGTCTGTACCTACACGTTAAGGAACTGTGAAACCATTGGTTGGTAAGCCAGAGTAAAGAAGTCTGCACTTCCAACCACAGCCTTTGTAACACACACACACACACACACACACACACACACACACCCACAGACACTCACACACAAAAAGCCATCCTCAGGCGTAGGCTGTGCTGGGCCGACAGTAATTATAGCCATGCTGTTTTGAGAGGGAGAGAAAAACAACAGCAAAGCAGCAGTGGCACTCTCAACCATGTCCTTGAGTGCTACAACCATTGCTTCAAAATGGAGGCCTGGAGGGAGTTAAGCCGTCCAGGACATTGTTTGGGCTGGTTCATACCCAGGCATTGCTGCTGTGATTAGCTGTTTTAAGAGTGACACATATTTATGTGACACACATTTAGCTGTGACCCCAAACAATCTGGAATGTGCTGGGTGTTCACAACGGCTGGATTTGTACAGTTTAGAAGTCTTAGTTATTCAGTATAAAATGTAATAAAATGTATAAAAAGTTTGCATCTCCCTGATTCCATCAAAAGGTCAATGGGATTTTTTGGCATTTGGATTATAGCCGAAATTAAGCTCAGTGATGAACATTAGTTTAGGATGCTTACACTTTTTGTTTAGTGAGACAATCTGCACAGTTAAACACCAGTTTTATTAATTTTGAAGATTAAATAAAATCGGCAGAGGTAAAAATGTTAGGCTATAAACAAACTGCACCATGGTCGCATGACTTCAACGTCACAACCACTAAACTTCTAATGTGTAATTTGATTTTGCACGTTAACCTCTTTTACAAAAGCCTTTCGTCTTTTAGTGAGCTGATAAAGTTAGTGATCACAAGTTATAAACTCAACAAGTCTGTAAAAACAGATTAGTCTGGAGATGAGTCACTGTGTTCATCGTGATAATGTTGATCGTGAAGTTCCCAAAAACCTCTGGAGTTTGCCACTTGTTGCAACTGCATTTCAAATCGCGAACAACCAATCATAAATTTAATTAAAAAGTTGTAACTTGATCTGTGTTTATTACCCACAAGGTTGGCATGGTTATTACAGGTAAACTATTTTTTTCCCCCTTCTTCCATTTAATCTATTAGGTTGGACACCTGGAACAGAATGGTTCTATATATAAACATTGATTTGTTCAGCTTTATTTGACTATAAATCAGTGTTCTGTCATGGCGATAGGTGAGTAAATGTTTACTTGTCCCTCCTCAACATTTGAATGGATGAAAGGAAATTCTTCACAGCCATTTGTTGGGTGCACTTTCATCAAGCAGTGTTTACAGATACCAGTCAACATTCAATGAAACCTTAGGCCCCCACATACAGTATGGCCTTCTTTACTCTAAATCGTGTATTATGGTACAATTTGAAGGATGTGATGCCAAAAAGATCCCAGGTTGGATTTGTTTCACAGATACTGTAGTTAAACTTAATCCTAGCCAACTAAGCCACCATGACCACTCTTTGAAGTTTTAAGTTCAGCAATTTTTCATTTCCACGGTTTCTTCTCTCAATCTCTTTTGAGAGCTGTGATGATTGTTTGGACCCCAAATCAGCGGAAATATCAGGAAGTTGTTGGAAGTATCCATTTCCTATCTCACTTCCCCTGACAGTCATTGGGGCTTTGGTAAACCGCCGATAACAGCAATGTGTCTGTTTTCTCGGCCAAACAGAGAAGGCGTTATTGAAAGTTGATATGAGCACCATGAAAAGTGAATGATTCGCAGCTGAAAATCCCAGAGGCTGTTTTCACTTACCTTTTCATTCAACCTCGGGAATGACAAATGCACATAAAGCCTTTCGAAGGTAACCAAGCTTGGCAGAGCATTACCCATGGTATCAGTTCCTTTTCAATTGATGACATTAAGCTGCTGGCTTCAAGTGAAGATAAATTATGGGCTAAAACTGCTCAATACACTGTAACAATTCACTTATGTATACCTTTCTTCATTTAGGTTTAACCACTGGAATTATAGCTGCCATTAAAGGGCAAATGCAATCAGGTACAGCCAGCCATGTCCTATTGAAGCATACTCCTGTCAGCTATAACTACACCAATGTCTGCTGACGAATACAAATAGGCATTCTTTTTATAGGGTGGAGTTTTCAACGGGCTTTAGGGAGTATGTCCAACCAAGAATATCAAACATAATTTCAACATACAGAATAATGACAAGTAATTAATGACAGCTCTAAAAAGGCAACAGACAACAAGTCAATGTCAATGAGACAATTAGTGACATTTTAGAAAGTACTATTACACACAGAAAGGTAGAATAGGTAAAACAGGAAGTCAGGTAATGAGCATTCAGCAAGATAAGACAGCTATCAGAGTGATCTCCAGCCTTAGCTATGATATGAGAAACTTCCTGTGGGTGTGTGTGTGTTTTCTGACTCCATGTTCTGCATGGTTGCCCTTTTCTACCGCATGCATGTTGTGGCATAAGAGAACCATTCAAAGTCCACTTTGTCAAAGCACAGGAGACGCATTTCAGAGAAGAGAGCGAGTGATTCACTGGGTAACGAACACAGCTCACCCTCCCACAGAAAAGGTGGGCAAGTCATGTCAACAACCTCAGATGAACTAGCTCAGAGTGCTGACAACTTCTTTATGAAGAGAAAATAAAACTAGACGGCCTGTGGGCTGGCTGTCTCAAACCTGGTATGTTTAGAAGAATCATACTTACCCTAATTTTACAGCTATGTAATAAACAATCCTTGATTACTCCATAATGTAACCGAGGGACATTTTATATAGAATACCTACAATTATGCAGTCTGCATCAATCTTTATCTTAGTAATGCAGTTCTCTGTAGCCACCACATCAAGGCAGAGGAGCCCAGAACAACTGTGGTCATGTACAACCCCAATTCCCAAAAAGTTGGGAAGATGTGTAAAACGTAAATAACAACAGAATGCAACGATTTGCAAATCTCATCAACCCATATTTTATTCACAACACTACATAAAAAAAACTAATTCAAAATGACCTAATAGTTTCCATGAAATGTTAAAATGTCTCAGTTTCAACATCTGATATGTTGTTTATGTTCTATTATGAATAAAATATGGGTTGATGAAATTTGCAAATCATTGCATTCTGTTTTTATTTACGTTTTACACATCTTCCCAACTTTTTTGGATTTGGGGTTGTATATAAGTGGGATGAGATCTTTACCACCAGACAACAAAGCACTGGCTCATCTTTTAAAATTTCAGACCTGAAGGGCATTATTTAAAACCACTGCTCTCATACTGATTTAGAACACAAAATATATATCCAGCTGACTGGCATAATTTTGACCCCATGCAGCTCTGCTGCAATGCTTCTCTCCATTTTAGAACCTTCAAACAAGAGGTTATATCAAACTATTTGGTTCTGAGCACTCAGGCAATTGGATTGGTACAGTGTTTGATAGAGAGAAGAGTTGGCTTTGCACTTTAATGACAAACAAAAGTAAGAGAAAAGCCAAAACAGCAGGACTTGTTTACTTGGCAAAAATTAAGAAGGTCTAAGGCTTTTATTCTTCCTTTACTGAGCCAATACAGGTCTGAACGGAAAACAGGCAACCAACACCACCCAAGGCATCAAGCGAAGCCTCCATACGTACTTGAAGCTCGATAATCTGCTTGAAAAACTGTACAAGGCTGTAGCCTATGAAAAAAGTCTATGCTAGTTCGCTTGGAACACATGCCTATGAAGTTCCAGAACCCACACACAAAACATAGGCCTAACGTCTTTTCCTGTTCCCACCCCTTTGTAGAGCTTTGTAGATATGCCAGACAGGGCCTATGCTTCTAATGCCATTTTAGAACATGTAATTACAGAGACTTGCATATTGTAAATTTAAACATTTAAAAAAAACCTGTAATATGCAGTCAGAATGTCATATTGACTTGATATTGAAAAGAGATATCAGGCCTGTTTTGGCAGAAAAATAAATAAAATGCATTCTGTACTCATTGCCAATTTTTTTGGGAAAAGACTGAGTTGCTGTATATTGCTGTTGCTGCTGTTTTAACTGGCACCCTTCTCTTGTAGTCAGCTACGCTTGGCTCTCTGTTTTCTCACTCCAGCTACCTCTCTACATTTACTCAATGCTACATGTTTCAAAAACCCAGAAGAAAAAAAAATCTAAGCATCAGCAGTGATTTCATGAAGTTTTCCTTTTCCAAATTACTCTTTGTTGAAGCCTTGGTGTCCAACTGATAAATGTTTTAACTTGCTTTGATATGCATGAATGGGTCTTATCCTTGTGCTTCAGTGTCCACAGTACAACCTTTCTTTAAAACAGAGCTCTGCTACCGCTTATGAAAAAGAGCCAGGTAAATATACAGCCAGTTGACAGGTCCTGCAGATAGTGGACTTGACCACAACCTTCATAAATACCATATAATCCTGGAAGTAGAAAATATTTCTTTCACATATGTGGGTCAGAAATACTACAATGAACTGCTAAATAAGTAATGCACTGTAAGTTTACCATGAACTAGAAAAGAAAATTCAACCTGCATTTCAACCTGAATCTAAGATTATTTATTATTTATTATTAAGAGTTCATCAAAACAGAAAGTTGTCTTCAGTGGGAAAATACATAAAAGTATAGGCCTGAGGCAAAACAAAAACCAAAAAAACAATGCCGTTCAGTTCAGGATTAGTGTAAACATTCCTTTCCGGCTATCTTCCCATATTATCATGGGTTACTTGTCCATAGAAGGACAAAAACAAGAATATATCTTGGAAACACAAATTATTGCAAAGCTGGATGTCTGGCTATGTTGTTCAAACAGAATTTGTAGGACTGCTCTGTTGGAAGATAAATATTCGATTTCCCAGCACTTTGCTTTTTCAGCATCACAGACTTCTTATCACCATACGTAGGCTGATATTGTCAGGAGTGCAGACAAAACACCAACCTTGTGTGTCTGCATACCTAAGGTTTCCCCTTGCCTTTTTCCCCCCGTATCTTTTCCTGTCTGTTGGGAAGTGCCCAGCATCACTGTGAGGCTTGATGAATCCTTATTTGGTCAGAAAAATCACATTGCCACTTCCAACAAAAATAACTCCAGTTTGTTGATGTGACTACCTTGGGAAGCAGGACCACACACATCAGTGAGGACAAATTGGGGCAACTGCCTCACTCCCCATTCCTCATTTTACTTTAATAAGCACTTGCATTCAAAGCAATATGAGAAGCTGCATATAAGTGAAGGAAGAAAGAAAAACAAATACAGTAATTGGCACTTTCAGAGACAAAGTGTTTATGGATTCCCTTTCTTACTGTGATCTGTGTTATTTAAAATGGAACCCAAGTCTTGTAATAGATTTATTTCAGATTTTGATATCAAGTCCTCACCGAGGTATACTTGCCAGCTTAAATGTAGTACAAATTCCATCACATTCCACATTGAGTTTAACAGGAATAAATCTGTAATTTACAGTCTGTACATGCAGCTGCACTTTGCACCTTTTACTTTTTATTTTTGCAGTTCAACTAAACATAGCCAACTCCAGCAACTTTAAAAGAACCCAATGAAATATTAATCATCACACCATTTCCAAAGTACCATATGAAAACACACTTTAGAGCGTTAGAGTGGAAAAACCCCTGTGGGCTCAACTCACTCCTGCCCTGGGTTGAAATATTGTGTTCACACTGCTCTTGCTTTTCACAAGACAGGAAACACGAACCTCACAGAAACTCATAATTTGACAGCCTTCCAGTACTGTATATCTCAAAACCTGGGCGTGACTCCTAAAGGACAATTCAATATGTCCAATAATATTTTTGCCATATTTATGACCTTTAAAAGGAGTTTCAGTCTGTAGATGAGGGAAATACACGTGGTATTTGAGACTAGATTATTGGTCATCATTTATATGCATCAGTGATTCAGAATATTTCAGTTGAGCCCTGCTTATGTGGAAAACATGAAATGTGACCCTAGCATACAAGACTGTAAAACAAGCTTACATTGTTATTATTTCATCGTTTGGATTGGAGTATAAATAAACTGTACAATAAGAAAAATCACAGTGCTTTGATTGGTTTATCATGAGTCATTTTCCCAAACTAGTTTTAAGGTACATTATAGGCTTGTGATTAGAAATGGGTACTACCTGCTGTACCAATAACATTTATAGTGACATGAACTGTAGTCCAACTAACAGCAGTCTTACCTGTCTTGGCATTAATGGCAAAGAAACCCTGGGGATTGCCACTGGTGATCCTGTAGGTGAGTTTATCGCTATCCTTGTCATCTGGATCAACTGCATTTATCTTGATGATTGACACATCTTTAGGGGAATTCTCCATGACAGAAGGATAGTAGACAGGTTCTGAAGTTTGTGGTGCATTGTCGTTGACATCCTGTACTTCGATGTAGACCTCCACAAAGGCAGAAAGCGGCACCACGCCACGATCCATGGCATACACTGTGAGCCAGTAGTGGGGTGTTGTCTCACGATCCAGCAGTTCTTGCGTTCGAATAACACCTAAGAGATGAAAGAGACATAAACACACTCTTTTCAAGTCTGCATCATGTCAGTGAAGAGTTTTTTGTGCAACGCGCGCCCAAGAGTCTCACATCCCTGCCTGCACTCAGTAATATCTGAAATCGATTTCTGGCAATGAGGACAACAGATGTTGGAACGCCAGCTGTCCCTACACAGACAGATGTTGTTGTTTGTTGTAGGTCCCTTGACTGAAATATGTGAAGGTGGCATATTAACAACACCTAGTCAATGCTCTTGTGTTTACATATACTGGCAGGGACTTTTTTGCCATGTGGGGGCTGTAGCCTTCAGCTGAGCAAATAAAAGGGCTTTCAAAAACATGTGAGTTGTATAAGTTGACAATAGTTAAAAGGAAGAGTGTCGGATGGGAAATGTTCTGCAATCTGAGACCAAAAATTTGTATAGGAAAAAATAGATTATGAAAGGAGGATCTGCCCTTATGCACTATGGCAAACGTTCGTGTGAAACGGTGCATGTGTCTAAGTTTTGTTTACCCAAGGTGCATTTGAATTGTGATAGAATATTATTAATATATAAAATATTATGAATTAATAAATTCTTATGTATCATCATGGGTTAACCACCTCTCATTACCAAGTGTCTAAAATCAGCTCCACCTTTACCAATAGTTAGCTTTCACCCTTGTGTTTAAATTAATGTAATTAAAGTATGTTTTGCCATAATTACTATAGTCAGTATTACTTAAAGTACTTCTAATTTTGCACTTAAGTAAAAGATTTAAAGTGGATCAGTAGGTGCATTTTGACTGTAGGAAAGGGATAATTGTGTGCATGTGTATGTGTGTGTTTAAGAAAGGGTAGGTATTTCAGTTTAGAGTAGAGGACGTGTGCTTGTGTTTTCATGCACACTAATAACTGACTTACACCCGTAATAATGTGGTACCTAATTGCTGCTTCAGTCATAGGACATTTGACCAGATTACCTTAAACTGGACTATCTTGCAGACAGAACTAAGAAGGTCTACGTCATTTTGACGTACTGTGCAACGAATACACAGGCACAAAAAAGAAACAAGTAAAACGGATGTAAATAAATCTATAAACACATAGTGATTTTGCTGAAAGTGTGAGGTGAGAGTTAAAAATGATCTTGTGATACAACTAGTCAACTGCATTTACATTTTGTTTTTTATTATTTAATAAATTAAATTAATTTATTTAATGCTTTGACTTGTTATTCATTCATAACAGTATATAGTGTGAATATAAACACACTGCACAGTACTTAGAGATAAATATGCAGAGAGAAGAGTAGGTCAAAAAAAGGCAAGGTCCACAAAAGGCAAAAGAACAACCAGTAAATAAAGGAGCTGCCAATAATACAGCGACTCTGTAATTTTCTTAAAACCTCCACATTATTTATACCACCGCAAAAGAAAAAGCAGCGAAGGGCAACATGAACACACAAATGTCTTCCGAACAACCGAAACACTGACAACCTGTATATTTACATTTCCATATCAGTGTTATTTGCGATACCTGTATAACCTTGATAACTGAAATAGAAATGTATAGCTGTATTTGATTTTACTTATATCTGTAACTAATGAAAGTGAATCATTGTATGGACACATCCATATCATTACTAGGTTATAGATGCACACACTTCCGGTTACTGCTGGTCCTGATAAGGAACCTCCACAAAATAGCAGAGGACACATTTCAAAGGGTCAAATATTTTACATAGACCATCTCTTTGCTGCTGCTGTCTTTATTCACTCACTGTAACTCGATGCACTGCAAAGGAGTGTAACAGAGAGCAACCAAATCTTGCCAGGAGCGAAAAGATTTCTCAGGAAAGAGATAACGTTCCAAATAACTTGTCACAAAATTCTCAAATTTAACACAGGTGGGGAGTTTGGGGGTACAGCTCATTTATTCTCTCGCCTTGCTTTACTTTAGTGTCCCCGCATTTTTGGCCTGGGATCTCCTCTTGTCATTAGTCATCATTACAGCTCTCTCACTTTAGCTTGAGGCATGTAATAAAAACTCAGACAAGGGAACATGGGTATCGCCCCAACTGCTTTCTAAAGCCTAAAGAGTACAATGGCAAAAACTGCCGCACATCAAGAATACAAATTAGATGACTCTGAATAATTAACCAAATGCTGTAAAGCTGATAATAGAAATATAAAAACACAACCAAACATTTGGGGTAGTTGTAAAATAAGATTACCAAAGATACTGTAACACTGATTATTAATTCTGCCATAATTCGATTGAAATAACATTGAAATAAATAACATAGCGGTGACTGACAACTTGCTGTGGATAAAAAAAGATCTATCCTGGAAGAAAACATGTACAGGAAATTGCAAACATTAGACATAAATTAGAAATGCAAATGATGATGTGAGTCATCCTAAGCACAGTAATGGTAAAGGATAAGAGGATAAATGTTTCAGACACCCGTAGAGTGAGAATTAGTGAAAGAGGGTGGTGGGGGCAATAAATGGAAAATTGTTAAGATGAATGAAAAGGTGAAAATGGTTAGAAAGGACGGTGTAAGGAAAGGAGGTACAGAAGCAGTTACACAAGCAAACATTACACAAAATGCAGAGAGGACAAAGAAGAAAAGAGAAGAATTACAGGGAAGTATGAGACATCTTTTGTGCTTCTGCCAAGGAGATGCCTATGCTTGAGTGCTCCTCTGTTTGACTGGCAGACAACAGCATAGCAGAACAATTCCACTTTCACCAGGATCATGGTTTTAGTTCACAGGTCTTCGCCTTGAAGCTATCAGCACAGCAAAGATAACTTCATATTTTGCAGTTTAAAAAGTTGCAACATGAATACAGCTGCAAATGGAATGTTACTGTATATACCTATGCTTCTCAAAACAAATGTAAATGGCAATGTGTACCCTAAAGAGCTTTGTTCATATTTATCTCTGAACCTAAACACACAGAAAATGAAAAGGCATCTGCAACGGTCTTTGGGAGAATAGTTACTAACAAAGAATTTAGCCACCACACCCATTCCATATACCTAGCCTACTCAGCAAGGCTGAAGTAAAATCTGCCCTTAGGCCCCAAAACACACACACACACACACACACACACAGGCAGTGCAACAGCCATATTTGCTTTCCGCTTTTTTCCTTTGCTCTTTTCTTCTCCATCTGGCTTTGTTCTTCAAAGTTACTTGAGCACTGTGGCAATGTGATGGAATCTACAGGCAGCCAGAAAAGGTTGAACTATGGAATCCAGCAGGTATTTTACATTAATATGTACTTAAATCATTGTCCTGTGCACATACATAATGCGTTCACCCAGTTTGAAGCGGGTCAAAGTTGCTTTAAAAAAGCCGCTTAAAACTGTTGCAAGCTGACAAATAAAGGAAGTGGTTCTAATAAGCCTGGCAATTAAGAATAAGATTGTAGAAACTTTCAATTTATCATCACGTGTTGACCCAAAACATTGTGATTATGTGTAGCCAGTTCAACATGCTGCTTAGAGGCCTTTCAGCATTTCCTTGTTCATTGTGCAGCTGAAAGCTTGGAGCTTGCTTTGAACTACCTCTGTTAATTCTGCTCACCCCAACTCTACATTCCTCAGCCTTCTCAGGCTTCTAGTTCATATTCTTGCATAAACTTTCTCCGTGCTTCCCCCCCTTCTCTTTCCACAGCACTGGCAAAATGCTTCAAATTCCAATACCACATTGTAGGTCCTAGTGTAACAGAAGGAGTCCTAAACTAAGATTTCTGTTACCAAGCAATTTAAATCACATCAAAGGAAAGTTCCCAGACATCTGTAGCCAAGATCTATGCTTCATAGATGTTAAGTCTGCAGGTATAAATGTCTGAAACTACAGTGAAAGTTAAAATGAGGAGGAAAGTTGCCCCTTCAATCCCTGGACTGGCAAAATTAAATTGAAGTGTGGAGCAGCACTTCCCCCCTCCCTCCTCAACACCCCTCTGCCTCCAGTTGTGAATGTGTGGAACTATCCGAGATCAGGGTGTTCCTGAAAAAAGGTGACCTCTCTGTGACATTTGCCCAAACAAATATAGCAATAAATTAAAAGTTCAAAGATCTTAAGTATAATCCAAGATGTTTTTTTTAAATTAGAAGTGAAGATGAAGTGTTAATTTCATCACAGAATCCAATATGTGGAAATGGTTTTTGGTCAAAGGCGAGTAACATTTACGCTTTTAGTAACTATAGAAGAACTACAGAAGAACTATAAATATTCTTTTGTCACTGATATTTTTTTATTTCAATTTTGTCAATAAAATAATTAGGCTACACTAATAATTCAGGTTGTATAAAAACATCTGTGGCACCATCCAATCAAATGCAACCAGGTATGTTAACAGGATGCCACTGTGGCATTACCAGGTAGCAGGCTGCAACTTCCAAAGAACAAAAAATAGAATTTTCATAATTAAGCGCATATACATTTTCACACACATGTTACAGTGAAATTCAGTGTTTGCATTTACCCATCTCCATGAAGGGGAGCAGTGGGCTGCCACCGGCCGGGGTGCTCAGGTAGTGCTGAGTGTCTCAATGACACGAGTGGTGGGTAGGCCAGGATTTGATAATGCAGACTTCTACATCCCAGCATGATGGTCTACCCACTAACAGTTTTAGGCACAAATTATATTATAAACTTAACTTCCCATTTTTTGAAAATGTGGGCTATATTTATAATATAAGAAAAGGTTGGTTTCACATATTGCTTTAATGGAGTTTAACATAAGTAGGAAATATGCTAGAAATTATTTAAAATGAATTAAGTCAATGCTAACTTATTGTGCTGATCAAAAAACTATTATTAACTATTATTTACTCTTTTTTCGATTCCAAACAAAGGGGATGCAAACTCCTGCACCCAACAGTACATTGCTTTAGGTCTCTTGAGATAATCCTAACAAATTCATATCATGCAAAATCTATGTCTACCTTATCTCCTTCAATGTACTGAACAAACAATTACAGCCTGAACCAATGACCCATTTCCACTTCATGCATCACTGTGCATATTGTATACTATCAGTACTGGCAGAAAAATAGCTATCAAAAGCCGGTTTAAGGGAAAATAGTATTAAAGACAAGCTTCATCATTTCACCAGCCTAATGATACAGAACACTGATGCTTTTTATATCAGTGTGATCCTATTTGTTGATAGATTTTAGTAGGTTACAAAACAGTTTCATAGCCTATACTGATAATAACTCCAGAATTGTTTAGACCATAACGACAAACTCTCAGCCAAATAAAATATAAAGATGACTTTGTGCATTTACTGTGAGTAAGCATTGAAAAGAGAGTGAAGAACTCGATACAGTTGTTACAGGTATGTGATGTGACTGAATGAGCTTTTCATTGCCAGTTTTTTAAAAATGCCTATTAAATGCCTCTAAATAAAATTGAGATAGCTTTTGGGACGGAGCTTATGATACAAAGCTTCTATTGTTACTGAGAACAGTGTTATTTCGAAGGCCTTTGAACAACAGGGTTCAGCACAGTACTCCTGGATTCAATATCACAGTATTATTGAGAAGCAGTTACTCTGCCTTCAACACAGGCTCTAGTTTCATAACCCTCCACCTGATCATCTAAGCACTTTACGCTTATTAATTTATGTCCCTATCCATATACATAGTTATAAAACCCCCGCTGGTCAAAGAGGATGCAGACTGTGAGTCCTTCTGTCATTTTATTAGCGATCAGTTTGATCAAATCTCATTTCCAATGTACATGCTCTGTAGGCCCAAAAACCCAGAAGCATACAGGCTATAATCCAGCACTATAAAGAATCTTTTTAGAGTAAGCTTCACTAAGCAACTTTTATAGGACTGAAATGGGTGCCATCTTGTAATCCTGTATCCAGTTCTTTTAATAAATCCTTCGTTAGCTTAGTTTGGACTAGAAACCAGCAAAGAATCAAGAATCCATACTCTGTTACCTTCAGACAGAGCCAAGGTAACTGTTCACATTACACTGCATTATATTCCATTTTAGAGGGAATGTCACTGTCCACGATGTGGTAGCAGCACACAGCGAACGAGTTAAGGAGTTTAACAGCACCACAGGGACCCCAACATCACATTAAACCACCTCAAAGCCATTTCCATCATACCAGCCCTTTAATTAGAAATTTTAATGTGACAATTTAGTTGACAAATGAAAAATATTTGTATGAGCCAAGATGGCCATAAAAATTATTAGGTGACTGACAGGCAAATGTATTTTAGTACTTTCACTTCACTGCACCTGAGTATATTTTTGGTCAGAGCTATCACTATTCAAGTATCAAACAGCATAAAGTTGGCTATAAATGCTTGAAATAGTTGCTGAAATTTGAATAAAGTGATAAAAGCGTGCCAGTGCCTCCTATACTGCATCTCTGCCTCAAGTGAAGATGCTCAGATGTGTCGATGGGGAAGATGCTTAGGTTTGCAAAAATATTAGTGCTGTTTGTTAATTTGTTAAGATGTTTGTTAATTTGATACAATCATGTACATTATAGTACTTTCCGTTTTTAAAGTGTATTTTGTTAAATCAAATAAGAAGATGGACTTATGCACTTCTGAATTCTCCTGGGAGCTGGGAGCTTTGAACATCAACATAACAAAAAGTATACATCTAATTCAAGATTTTTAGCATGACATAAATTAACACACAATGAAGCACGTTCCCTGCACAAGGAGGTCTTAACTTTCTTTAAACAGATTTAATTGACTGAGAGGAAAACATACTTTTAACCAGAGAAAGAGTGTTTTTCATTTAGCAACCTACAATCAAATTTGTCCCGCTACACATTCCTGGTTTTGTCTCCACAGTAACAGCACTCAACCAAAGACTATTTGGAATCATGTGCCACTTTGCAGTCCCACTTTTATCTCAAACTTATCAACACTGAATAGGAAAGTACGGACAGAGGGCTACAGTTCTGTTTAAGCAAACCACATGTGATGCCAAAAAGAACAGCCTATGAACATATACAAGCATGCATCGTTTGATTATTTTTAAAACTTTGCTTACTGTATGTAACACTGGAAGAAGAAAGCGTTGGACTGGCAGTTTTTGTGGATATGGAAAATGTGCTAACAGGACTTTGTCATTATGCATCAAACTGTTTCGTTTGCTTACACAAAGAAGGCTTTCACAGCACAGGCTGCAAACAACTTCAAGTGAAAGGGCAATGCATATATTATCTAACAAGAAAGGGAAATGCATATATTATACAATCAGGATCTGCGTCTCATTTGGGCTGAACATACTTTTCTCTGGTCGCCTTGTTTAGTGGATAATGTCACTTCAAGCTGAGCCACAACTTACTTTGAACACATGTTCATCCCTTGCCGTCACTGTTCTAGGACTAACACGGTAGCTGTGTTTGGCTTCTTAAATGCAGTACACCACTTTTTAAAACTGAAGCCTTCACCTTTCTAAAGACTTTTTTGTTACCTAACATTGCTTAATCCTCAAGTATGAGATGAAAGTCGTGTAATGGTTTATTTAAAAGTGCCGAAAAGGGTCTCCCAGGGAGGTGGCTCTCAACTCTGTGCCTTCGACTTTCCCATATCCCTGCATTTTTCAGTCTGAGCTTTTCATAATTTCACTCACCTTTAATCATCCCTGAAGAGAGGAACTGATAAGACAGTTACTCATTGGCAATAAAAACACCCACGCTTTTGTGTCTTTTTATTGTTGTCTGATGTTAAGGTGTGTCAGACTGAATGGGAGCCAGGTGTACTTTGAGGTGTGGACACTTGATTTGGTTTAGCATGATAAGCATTGTTTTTTCTGTTTCAAGTAGTTGTTTCTTCACCACTGACCTACATACAATGTGCAGTGGTTTTGTGAATTATTTTGCAGCCTTACTACCAGTTGACAATCTAAGACATGTGTCTAGACCAGGAGTGTCTGCATGTTTTTAAACCATGTTCAATACCTTGGGAGCGCAAGCTGAAAAGTGTTTCGGAAAGGTAAACGGATATAAAAAAATAATTCATTACATTGGTCTTCCTGGTCCTTCAAATTCCGTGAAAATCCAGTGACTCTTACTAGTTAACTTTTTGATTAAAACAAAGAATGGTAATTTCAGTCCGCATCATGGGAAGGGGCCCAGAAAAAGTCTTGATAAGAGCAAGTTTAAATTAAGATGGCACTCAGCCAGTGACCACAGAGCTTTTAATAACACAGAGAATGTCTGGGCAAACAGTTGCTATGGACTCCCTCAGCAATCTGACAGAATGAAACCATATCTGGAAAAGACGTGACTTGCATAAAATAGTTTCTTTTTCATAAGATTGAACAGGATTGCATTAAATAAACAGACATCGCAAACATACAATCGTATTTTACATACAATCACTCTATCTCCTTGCATGGTTTGGGAATATCAGTCAAGCGGGTAGTAATAAAGGTCTGTTCTAAAATACATCCATGGTTGAGATTTGTGGGATACACCTACTTTATGAAAATCAGTAAGAGGGCAATGCATTCAACATGAACACTTTGTTATCCACAAAGTAGTACTGTTGTTATAGTAATCTCTGAAAGATCAGTAATTTATACTGTGCTAATAATAGAACAAATACCACAACACAGATAAAGATTATTAAGGACACTTAAATCAAATGCACAATCAAATGTGCAAGGGTTTAGAATTACAAGCTTCAAGTAAAACAGGGAAAAAACTTGAGCAGTCTTTCTTCACTCTTTCCCACTTTTAAAAACTAATTCTGAAGCTGAAGGTGTGTGGCCCCTGGCATTTTTCCTTACACCACTTATCCTTTATTTTCCAATTTTAAACTACATTAAAACATTCTGGTTAGAGTTCACAACATGCAGCTGCAGCATTAGAATATGGCGGAGGGTGCGCCAATGCCTATATTTTCCTTTTAGAATCATAATGTTCTAAACGTATATGGTGGTTGAACAAACCACACCCTTCATCTAGTGAATTCATAGGAGGGGCATTGCACCTTGGCTGTATTTAGTTGTCTACTGACCTCAGTTGTAATCCATAATAACAGGACCCAACCCAGGACAATCCTATCATTGCACCTCCTGATAATCACTTAATATAAGCCTCCGGGATTAAGAAGATCAGACTAGGCTCCCTGATTCTGTATCCTACACGGGATTTTAAGTTAGACACGAATGCCCATCGCTGGCCAGCATGTGGTTCCATCACCACTAATACTGTAGCATATAGAGCATCTTTATTTTTCACTACTACTTTATAAATTACTTTAATTACAATAAATGTAGGATCTAGCATAGTATGTAAATGAATTAAATAAAACCGCATTGACAGGCAAATGAAATTATTATGTCAAAGTATTTCCGTCACTGGTTCAAGCTTTAAATATCCCAGCATCTATGATCATAAAACTTATTCCGGGTGTACAACCACTACCAAAAAAACAATCACAATAATACCACAGCTGACACACATCCCCTGAGGACGGATGCATCATAAAGGCTTTTCTTCTTGTGCTATGTTTACCATGAAGGAAAACATACCCAACAGGCTTCACTGGGGCAACTACTGTCAACTTACTGGATAATTCACATATATCTAGTTATTAATAGACATCAATCTTAAGATATAAAATTACTTGTGCAACAGCTTACTTATGAGGTTAAATGTGGCTAGAGTAATCTATCTACTGCGCATTCTGTTTCACTGCCTCATTTAGACACTGAATATGTACACTGCAGTAAAAAAACTGGTTATCAAGTTCTAAAAGGACGGCAGGGAGCCAGGTCCGAAACATCAAACTCTGGTGATTGCTGGGTTTTTGGGTAGGTACTCCTGGAATTTAGGTATTAACAAGTATTGACATATTTTCTGCTACATAATAAGAATTCCTAGTCCTTGCCATCAGTACAGTACTGACAGTGTGCTGTTTAAAGCATAAAAGCTGTTTTCTTTTAGTGGTATTAGAATGGTATGACGAACAGTAAGTCAAACAGATTCAAATGTTTTCCAAATGGAAACTATTTTATTTTTAAGAGTAGGCTGCATATTTACAATCACGGCAGATGGCACACGAGGGGAAAAGAGGAGGTGAAATCACCTAAAATCTTCTTAGTAACTCAGTGACTACTCAGGAATGTCCATACAGGTCTAAGGGACAGCTGGTCCATCTGTTCCTGCCTTCAGTTTTCCCAAAGATAAAAATGACTGGAATCAGGAACCTTACCCTTCTCCAGGAAAACTCCCTTAGCATACTGTTTCACAACATAGACATGACTGAATAATCTTAACTGCATAAAACCTTTGCAGTTAATTGCTTATGCAAATTATTTCAAACTGATGCAGAAATGTCCCAGAAATTAACACATGGTTCTATAGTGACACTGAGAACAAAGACTCACCAGTTTCCTCATCGATGGTGAATACCCCCAGGCCAGATCCATCTCGTATAGAGTATCGAATATCTCCATCCCGTCCTTTGTCTTCATCCTCAGCTGTTACAGTCATCACTTTAGTCCCAATAAGTGCATCCTCTTTTATATATCCCTTTTCCACAAATGACCGGAACAGAGGCCTGTAAAGGTTCTCATTCACATCCACCACATCCACCTCAATGAAGCAGGTTGATGATAAGGACATAGGCTTCCCTTTGTCTTTAGCCTTTGCAGTCAGGTTGTACACCTGTTTTGTCTCGTAATCTAGGTTTTGCACAATCCGTAAAGCACCACTTAGTTTGTCTACTTCAAAAATCCCATCTCCGTTATCAATAAGGCTGTATCGTACCTGACTGGAAGGTCCAACATCAGGGTCATGGGCCTCCAACCACATAATTACAGTACCAATAGGAAGGTCTTCCCTCACCTTTACACGGTAATTGGGTGGGACAAATTTAGGTGGATTATCATTCACATCTTCCAAGGTGATCTTAAGCGCCACTGTGGACACTAGCTGAGGCTCATTCGCTGCCTGGTCACGTGCCGCGATCTTCAAGCTATAAACTGGATGGAGCTCACGATCCAGCGGCTTTGTCACGGTCACCACACCGCTCTCCTCATTGATTGCAAAGTGATCTGTGCCTCCTAAAATTGAATACTTGACGATTCCATTATCTCCTTGATCCTTGTCTGTTGAATCCACCTGGATAATCTCTGTCCCAACAGGTATACTCTCGCTTATTTCAACTGAATAGGAGTCTTGCAAAAATTGAGGGCTATTATCATTGGCATCTAGGATCTTAACATCCAAGAGGCGTGATGATGACTTTTGTGGTATCCCAAGATCATAAACTGTAATATTAAGGGTGTAATGGTCTGTTGTCTCCCTATCGAGAGGAGAATAAACCAAAAGCCAACCAGTTTCCATGTCTACTATGAAACAGCTTTCCGTGTCTCCTCCTGAAATAACATAAACTACTTTTCCATTGAAGCCGCTATCTGAGTCCGTGGCACTTAAATGGACAATCCGGGCCCCAACAGGCAGGTCCTCTTTAACCTCAATAACACTCGGGAAGGACTCGGCAAACTGCGGAGTGTATCGGTTGACTGAATGAATGTCCATAAAGTTGTCATCTGGCTCAGACTGCGTGTGTATTTTGCTGCCCTGAAGTAGCTTTTCAGCCAACATGGTAGCAACACCAGTTTCAACACATTTCAACTGGACTGGCTTGCGTGCCGTGATGACAGTTATGTTCATGATGATGGGCTGAGTCTCGTTTTCACCATCAGTCGCGATGATTTGTAAACTATGAAAGGACACTTTAGCTGCCTCTCCCTCACTCAGCGTGTGTTTCAGTGAAAGCACACCAGAGTTTGGGTTCACTTCAAACAGATCAAGATCATTGCCAGCTTTAATACTGTACTGTACAAGCTGCAGTTCATCAGCATCTATGGCAGACACTGTTGTTATCTGCTCTCCCACGCCGTGATCTCTTGGCACAGTCACTTCACAGTCTACATTTTCAAACAATGGCTTATTATCATTCAGGTTATTTAATGTTATGGTGACTGAGGCCTCCACCTCTCTCCGGAAAGGGGATCCCCAGTCTGATGCCCTGACTTTGAGATTGTAAATCCTGGGCATGAGCTCATAATCTAGGTCCTCTGAAGTACTGATGACACCAGAGAAGTAGTCGATGACAAATGGCTGGGGACTCTGATTGGTAATGCTGTACGTCACGTAACCATTCTCCCCCTTGTCTAGGTCAGTGGCTTTAAGCCCTACCACACTGGTCCCTATAGCTACATTTTCATCAACACTGGCTTTATAAGAGGTCTGTTGAAACTCAGGCGCATTGTTATTCACATCAATCACATCAATGATTACTTTTGTTGCTGCTTTTTTGTCACTGGTAATCACGTCTAACTCAAATTGGGTAGCGATGTCAGCATTTATTGGTCCAGTGGTGCTAATTAAGCCGGTATCCGGATTGATACTGAACCTGCTTTTGTCAGACTTGTGTTTAAAAGCATATTGCATCTGTGGATACTTTGGCACGGCTGTTACCATAGTGACAGGTGTGTGAAGAGGGGCAAATTCACTCAGACTGACTCTGTAAACTGCCTTTACAAAAACGGGGGGCCCCACTTTGAACTGTGCAGAAGTGACATGTACCAATTTAGCAGATGAGAACTGAGGGGGGTTGCCTTTGTCCTTCGCCTGCAAAGTGAGGTTATATCCAAAAGGCTGGCTGTCCCAGTCTACATCTTTGACAGCTTTTATTTTATATTCCTTGCTCCCGGGGCTGGTTCTTACAGACTTGAACTGCTGAAGAGGATCACCGGCCACAATACTCAATGATGCTATCTCTCCATTTGGTCCCTGGTCTTTGTCCTCCACTGTCACAATAGCATAAGTGGGGTCGTGGTCTGCATCAGAGGGGGCCAAGGTTACTGCAGTGATTACAGGTGCATGCTCATTGGCTTGCTCCACCCTCACTGTAAGTTTAGCCATGCTACTGAAGCCACTGCTGCCGTACAGCTTCATCCCTCTGTCCACTGCCAGGATCTCCAATTTGTACAGCTTTGTCTCAGAGTAGTCTAGTTTTCCGGTCAGTGTCACAACACCGCTTGTAGGATGAACCGCAAACATGTCTGTCCACTCTCTGAAACTATAGTAGTATTCTCCATTCGTACCAATATCTGCGTCAGTTGCAGTGACCTTGGCCACACTTGTACGTATGGCTGTGTTCTCGGGCAGAGATATGCTGTAAGATGTAGGGGAGAAGAGAGGCCTCAGATCATTGGTGTCCAGCACCTGCACCCTCAGTCTAGTGCGGCACTCTAAATTGGTGATCCTCTCAGTAGCTTTAACAGTCAGCATATAGTGGTCTTTAACCTCCCGATTGAGAATGGCAGTGCTGCCTCCTTTGGTCCGTATTCGCAAAAAACTGAAATCTCCCAGCAGGTAGTCCTCGGCTTTAAATAGGTTCTCGTTGTCCCCAGATATGATTTTGTACCGTATCTCCCAAGCTGGGTTTGTGACGTAGATCCCCATCTTGGTGTGACTCTCTAAATAGGTTTTGGCAGCAGAGTTCTCATATATGGTGGTATTGTAAACAGAATGGGTAAACTGCATCGAGGTGGCCAACACCATCCTTTGGTTCCCTGCACAGCCACAGAGTAGCAGCACAAGCAGTGAAATCAAGTGCTTCCCCATTATCGTACCGTGATCTTCACCAAACCACCTGGAAAGAGTGACAATAAAGACTGTTAGTGTTATAATACTCAGTCAAGTATAACTTTTACATCACACAATTGACTTTAATCACAACTACTAAAACAGAAACGCACATGACCAAATAAAAAAGTATTTGCTACTATCCTTGCCTGTGTGGGTAACTTGGCCAGAGCACTGCAAACTACATACCTCTCTTTATTGGGCATTTTCTCAGACCTAAGCACATAAATGGCTAAGTCCAATGTGGAAAGAAGATAAAGCAGAGCAGTCAGTTGGGTGACAGAATCTAAGCCGGCACAGCTCCCATGTATGCACAATACCAGACGCCGACTATGTCCACTGCATACCAGCGGGACCTCGTTTGTACAAACATCAGCTTGATGAGCTGAGAAAAATAACCGGCAGTATGAAAACACGTAAATCTTTAATATGCTTGGTGATTCAAAATAGAAGACCTCACAATTATGGGCTTTATTATTTTTTTTCTCCTGCAACGAAATGCGATCCGTTCAAATTGTGTCGTTTTTAACACGTACATTCAAATTTACACCAACAACTAGGTAAAACCAAAACTTGCAACGACATTAGTTCTCTACTAGCGGTACCATCGTTGCACAAACAGAAAGAAAATCTGCCGAGGTACATCACACACAGGGTGGCTTCTTTGCCATCTCGTCGGGCTGCAATCGCGGTTTATATCCACTGGCGAAATGACTGAGAAACCGCTTGAAAATTGCACATTCGTTTGTTTACAACCACTTTACGACGACTCGGGCTCTGTGTGGGAGTCCGCACAAAGGCAAAGCAAAAGCACCGGAGCGCAGAATAGAAAGCCTAACTGTTTTACTGGTGGCGTGTAAAAATGACCAGACCCAAGGTTGAGGTATTTGTGCTTTACGTGGGGTTAATAAGTAACAAAGTTACCTTCCATCTGAAACGATCGCCTGCAGGTACAAAGAAACCATCTGCATGTGGGTGACGGTTGAAAAGAAATTCCAACTTAAACCAAAACTTTTGGCTTATTTTTACGCATACGACAAAAAAAGAGGCCTTTTCCAAAAGACATCTTTGTAGAAATCTAACCGATCGCCCGTTTCCATTAGGAGGAAAAAGTTAAGTATAGCTGCTGTAGGACTAGTTCGACCCCCATCCCCCAACGAGCCAAGCCATTCACTCGGTGAGACGATGGCAGCATGCGCTCCGGAGAAATGTACCCGAAAAAGAGCACTTCGCACACATTCCCGGCACAGCAAGAAACAAGCGACCAATTCAAAACGACTAATAAGCGTTTCAACTCCTCGGTGTTATCTAAAAACGGCATTTAACCTAATGGCCAAACTTATTCAGAGCGGTAAGAGAAAGCAGCGGCTGCTTTCTTCCACAATAGCCGACCCATCTCAACTTTTTCACGCGCTACTCAGATGCTTAAGCTAACAGGCGCGGACTAAAGAAAAGCGCCACAGAGTACGAGACAACATCCCACATACCTCTTCTATTGTTAAACTCATAGATTTGGAGGTTTTGCATTTAGTCTATGTAGTCCGGATCTCGGCATGGTCATACGTGGACTTGTCTCCCCTCCGTTACTCCATCTGCCAGCAGCAGGCAGCCTCTCTATCTCTGTCTCTCTCTCTCTGTCTCCCCCCTCACGCTTCACCTCTCTCTCCCACACTGGATCTGCAGTATTTCTCCGCGCCGGATCTACTTACCGACTGGCAGCAGGAGAAACCGTTCCGCTCCGAATCCAGACCAGGTCCAAAGTGGAACCTGAATTCTGCGTTCGTCTAATTTACACTAAATAGTCCAATAAAAAGATAAAGCTGAGTCTAGTAAATCACTTCTTTGCGCAGATCCAGAGGACAGCTCACTTTTTTTATTATGGGCGTCATTCCACTGAAATCATTTATTCACTACCTGCTTATAACTTTTAAACTCCGCACATCCGCATATGAGGACATGCTGATAACGACCACACCTGCACGATATAAATGTATCATTGTTTTCCTCAATCTCCTACATTTATGATATTAGGCGCCGAGATGCCGACACCAGATTCCCTGATTTTCCTTTATTCATTTCTGAATTCACTTTCATTTCACAGATTCCTTTTGAACTAAACAAATTAAAATAACATCCAACAAAGGTTGAGACACGTGGGATCCCCTTATTACGGCCATAACCTTGTTCGGCCCAAATGGGCTCTAAGCCCTAATCCAATATTCGCCTCTCCAGCTGCAGCCCAAACTACTTATGTACTGTGACGTGGTTATTGTGTGATAAGTAAAAAAGTCGACTTTAATTTGACCTCCATCTGGTGCCAAACAAACACCATAAAACGTTTTTCGTAAGACAACCCTTTATGCTCAGTGTGTTGGAAAATGACCCGCGGATTCACATCATAGTTTTGATGTCAACTCTATTTAGGCTAAAAGCACGTCTCTCAAATGTAACGTTTCTCTGTGCGTTGTTGCGTTTTACATGGGTTAAGATAAATTAGTAGATTTATCTTCAGTTTATTCTAGCTTGGAACTTGTCACTTGTTGTTGTTTGTTTGTTTGTTTTTAAAAGCCTGGGCTATGTTGAAAAATAGTGTCAGTCTGTATTTTCATATTAGAGCAGCATGACTGATTGTGGTGGTACATTTGCCTTGAAGGCGCCGATCCCCCCAATCCCACTCCACCCCCCTCCGTCCTGCTTCTTCTCTCTACAGGCACTAAGGAGTGTGCCTGCTATGCGATTGATGGCGCTGTCTCACTGCTCTTGCCCGGACTGCGGTGATCCAGCTGGTGCGCCTTCAGAAAGCCTGTGCTGCATGCAGCTTGACAGCTTGTCAACTTGTACAGCTCCAGTCTCTCTGTGTGTGTGTGTTTGTGTGTGTGTGTGTGTAAGGGTGTGCGTGCGTGCGCGCAAAGCGTGCGCATTTGTGTGCGCATTGGCTACTTGGCACAGGTCAGTCAGAAACGGTCACTTTTCTTCAAAGCCCTGAAACGCGGAGTTGGGCACAAAGTTTTAAGAGTCATTTTAACCTTCTTTGGAAACAAAACCACGAGTCCACATCCTCTAATTTTACTCAAATCTACTCACCAAACCAGCTGAAGAGCCGGCTGCTGCTCCGAACTTCCCTTCACATGAATCCAGGCAGTTTTGGGTAAATGCTTTTTGCGCGCATCTCTCTGGTGAGTTAAGCTTCTGTTTGTGTGAATCCGCCACTTTATTCCTCCTCAGTCTCTCACAGATTCTCAGCCTTCAGTTCCGATCCGCTCAGTCACATGGTGGCTTGATAGTAGAGCTGTAGGTTAGGGTTTGCTTTCCTCCTCTCCTCCACAACGGTTCAGGTGGAATTGTGTGCTGCCTTCAGGTGATATCGGAATTGTCGCAACCCTGATATGAGCGCACAACCAGACAAAAATCAAAACACAGCAAGTGATATTTTTGCTTCCCCCTTTAGGAGAAGTGACACAGCTACTGAAAGGGCGGAGTGAAGGGAAGTAACACCAACAACACTCTTTGATGATGAGACTGTATGTTATTATTTGGTAGGTTCTGATAATAATCCATCAAACACAATTGGTCTTATTGATTATTTTGCACATAGATTGCAGGTCTGGTTTTCTCCACTACCAGACAAGAATAACACACTTAATAAATAGACAACAGTCATTAATCCACATTTTGTTGGACGAATTTTTTTTATGATTATTTTCAAAACCCAAAGAATTGAAAGTCATCTGATCGCATTGATTGAAAGTTGGAGCCTATCAGATTTCCTTGAAGGCACCCAGGATCTGACACCTCCAGCTTGAGAAACGGCACTGACGTCACAAATGCCTCTTTCATTCCTTCCATGCACAGCCCAGTGTTGCCTGCAGTGGATCCTGTGAAAAATAAAATCAACCACCACACAGCTTCTCTGATTCTCATTGCTTTTACAGCTCATTCCGTTTATTATTTCCACCACCATCCAGCTCTAATGGTGATCAGTGAATGCTCTTGAGCATCAGAGAAAGCAAATGTCTTCATTTGAACATGTGGTTAACAGCTAGACTCGACACAGAAGTGGAGTGGGAGCCAAAAAAATGCCAGAGCGGAGAGGGCTGTTCGAGCCGGCGGTCCAGCGTAAGAATCTCTGCCTAATGTCCATTCAGCGCTGGCTCATTAAAGTCACATTTGCCCACCGGCTGAGTAAACGAACGAGACCTATGTGCTCGTTGTGTGCTTGTGTGCAGGAGGGAGGGAGGGAGGGAAAGATTGAGCTTGTGTCACAGAGCAAGTGTGCAATTTTTCATCTCTCTTCTCTTCTTCTATGTAGCCCCCATTTTTGCCTTAGACAATGTTAGGCATAAAACAGCTCCTCCCCTCTGATCTGCCTGTAAAGCTTTAATTGAATTCAGGTCAGGTAGTGCCCAGGGCTGGTTCCAATGCTTTGATCTCACCAAGTGTTTGCACTCCTGGCTGCTGGAGGTCAGGTTCTAGTTCAGTAAAGACTTTATGTATGCATAGTGTTTGCATTAAGGAACTCCTCCTGCTCAAATAATGCCCAATTCAATCTGCCCAGAGAGCATTATACACCAATCAGTTGCATCCTAAAAACAACTTGGTGGATTTAATGTTATGGTGGATTGTTTGTGTCCTTAAGAGTGTGTATGTTAAGCCTGTTGGTTTATTAAACTAAAGTCAACGGCTTTCGGCTTGTCCCTTCAGAGGTCGTCACAACGGAACATGTTCCGCACAGGGAAGGCATCCAGCGTAAAACCCCAGAACTCACGGAATAACCCGAAAGGACAAGAAATGACATAAATTGAGGGCTTAGTTGAAGGGTTGATATTAGTTTGGTTCTACTACAGAATGTGGCTTTTTCTTGGCCATTCTGCCTATGAGATCTGTTGACCTGAGTTTTCTATGCACAGCAGTTTCTCTCTTTAATTCAGCAATGCAGCCAATTTAGGTGGAGTAAGGTGTCTGTTTCTCAAGGAGGACACTTCTGGACATTTTCTATCCAGATTGGATGAAGTTGCAGGATGCTTCTGGAATAACCTCAGGAGTAACCTTCCGTTATCAAGTCAGTACAGACTGACATTGTTTCTAAGGAAAACTGTTTGGTTCTAATTTACACTGAAAATAACAAGTCAATTTCCCTATGGAGGAAAAGCTATTAAAACCTAGAATATTGGTTTACTGGACATGAATTTATTTTTAACACATGGGAGGGTATGGATGATTAATTAAACAATATCTGTATGAAGTCTTATGTATGAATTATGGTTTATTTGGTAGCATTTACGCTACCAAATGAGACTGATTGCTTTGGGGCCACTTTTGATAGATTCAATCTAAATTCTTGCATTATGTACCTAGACTCTATAATAGACAGAGTGCTGCTAATTTTCTCTCATGTAACACACTGCTGGCTCAGATAGGAACACACATGGACTAGTGTGCTGTGCGACTTACTTTTTTATTCCCCTTGACTAATGTTTTAAGCTTTAGGTTTCCCTGCAATCTGAAACTAGATAGAGATCAGGAAAAGATACAAATGATTTGTAATGTGCCTGCAGCAACAGAGCACCCAGGTCCAGTATCTGTTTCTTCCAACACCCAATCTGTGTAAAATCTCAATCCTGAGGCGCAGTTTAAATGTAAGGGATTAGAATAATTCTATATCCACCCCGCTGAAGTGTCCTGGAGTGAAGACACTGACTCACCCAGAGCTGGTGTCACTGTTAATATGATGATTGTCATGTGCAAAGGAGGATCCTATCACAAATGAATACACTACACACACAAAGAGAAGAGTTTGGGCTTTGTTTTGACATACAATGTAGCTGTCACTATTTTAGTACAGAAACTAACACAAGAAAGTTATGGGAAATAATAATAAACAAGTGACATTTCCCCTGCAGCTGGAGACAAACTGCTGTGCCGTGAAAATAAAGTCTCCTGCTGCTTCAAGCAAAGAAGGAGATTATCTTAGCAAAGCCCGTTGGTTGTAGAAGCTTCCGTAATTACCTAAAAAAATGACACGAGAACACACTGTGCTATATCTGGAGCAACCTGCTTGGAGAGTTAACATTACTGCATTATTTATCAGCAGTGTTTCTTTAAGAAAGCATGCAAATAAAGAAAACGTGTGAAATAGATTAGAGAAATTCTCTCTGCATGTAAGGCCATCATGAAAACGTGTATCATGTCCTCAGGGAAATCAATAACCCCTTTTTCCTTTCCTATAAACTCCAAATTTGACTCACTCTGTGTTTCATAGTGAAGCTCTTCGTTATTCACTGGTTTGTAATCCAAATATGATGGCTGCCCCTGGAGACGTCACCAGGTGGATCGCAGCGGTGTGTGCAAGATGTATTGTAAATAGGCTGTTTATGAGCTTGAAGAACAGTCCATCTAGTTACTCAAGAACAAAAGGGCACTGATGAAGATTTTGTTTTAGTATAATGTTTGCGTAGTGAAAATACACAAAAGTGTGACTTAATTTTGCCATCTATCTAAATACAAAGCCTTTAATACTACTAATAATTCCATAGTCATTATAGTTATAGTATATTTGCAAGCAATAATTTAAGTAATACTTACATTTTAGAGAAATACACTTTTTCACTTTCTTGTCAAACATGAGAAAATTCATACCGCTCTTATATTTAGCTAAAGGCCTATGCAACTGTGTTTGCAGCTGGTTAGCTTAGCAAAGAGCATGTTAAAACCCTTTAATTTACTTAATAGTCTATTTGTATGGCACCAATACATATTTGCACAATGTTTGCATAATAAGGGGAAATTGAAATATATTTATACTGCAAGTAATTTCCAAGTAAGAGGTGTCCTTTCTAATATTACACAGTACATACAGTAAATGATACAGGCTATGTAATGAGCTGTCCTTTGGAGGCGACTTAGAGAGAACTTGCAGGTGAAGTCAGACAAAATTGTCCTGAGAATGAACATATGCCAAACACTTTGGCAGCTTACGTGGTGACTTCGACATGAAATCATAGCAGAAAATAATTCTACTTCATCTTTCAGTATTTCCAGTCTCGTTGTTCAGTCTTCTATCATGTAATTATAGAATAGGTACCTGTAGGCAAATATAGGCTACCTGCTGTATAAATGTTCTTCCAAACTAAAGATTGGTGCTTATTATACACACGCCTTACTTAGATAATAACTACAGTAACCTGTAAATGTACTCTAAGCCACTTCTATCACAGATTATTACTTAACAGATATACATGTACCACATAATCCCCCATTAGACAAGTAGTTAAAGTATAAATAAAGTACATTTTAAGTTCCCACGTTTTCTTGTCTTATTCCTCAAACTTTCCAGATTGCTCCTCTGCAATTACAAGTATTTATGAGTACATACTTACAGGTACACCAGTGATACAAAAAAGTACTTTGAGGCCGTGGCTTAGTTGTCCACAAACGCTAAGGTCAATGGTTCGACTCCTGGGTTCTCAAAGTGTTGCTGGGCAAGACACTGAACACTGATTTTCAGATGTTTTGATAAATTGAAGGCCCACCAAACCTTTCCATGCCAACACACCAATAGTCAACACATTTCATCATATTTATTTAATTGATGCACAGACTTAAGTGTAACAGACAGGTTCCTGAGTGCATCCTGTCTTTATGCTAAGCTAAGTGAAACTGTTTTATTTCTAAATTCTACATTTATTTATATCTTTATTTTTTTTATTTATTTGAAAACATTTAGAGGGTTGTCAATCTTCACGTGTGATTCTGAAAAAACAAACAAAAAAGACCAACATGTTAAACAGTTCCATTACTCTCATCATTAACATTTTTGTCACATTAATACTGTGTTTAATCAAGCTAAACAACAGTAGTTCAGATGCAGTGAAAAAACTCTTTTTTTCCCCCCCGTCCTCACTTTTACTCAAATCAGCCCTCCCCCTTTCTTCCAGAGAGTCTGGACTGTGGCGTGCTGAGTGACTGCCTGGTAGAGGAGGCGGCTCGGGGAGATAATATCTTTGAAGAGTGTGTGCTAAACATATCACGGCTGCACACCATATGCAGCGCACTCTATTTGTGCAGTGTCAGAGCGAGCACAACACTCGATTGAAGTATAATAAATTGGTATGATATAGGATAAAGTAATTTAATCTGCGTTTCCATGCAGTCTACCTCTATGGATCTGAAGAATAAATGTTATTGTCCCCCTTAAGCACATGTTTGAATATTTTCTGAAGCAGAGCTTGCTCAGTTTTTGATAGGCCAGCTTTTTGATGTGATGTAATGCTATATAAAGGCAATGGAGGGATAAACAATAAATTGAACACAAGACTGACTGATTTTTTCGATGTAGTGTATTCCTTTCATTTTTTCCCCCCTTTCTAAATCCTAATCCCACAGAAACTGTGTCGGGATTATACACAAAAGGGACATTTTGGACATGGATTTGCATGGATGGATTAGTAAAGCCTTGTAATGGAGGCTTGTGTGTTGTAGGGAAACCTCCATCTTCTTGTTGTTGCTCGCAAAAATGAAGCTGTACTCCAATTGTTAACACACACACACACACACACATTACTCATCTCTCACCCTGGGAGCTTAGATAATTTCTCATTGCTATAAAAGTTGTGAATTTGAATGTATCAGCAAGAAACAGACGCTCAAGTCAGAAATATTCAGCTTTACAAGGACAAATTCACATGTCAACAAGCCACTGAAAACAGACACCCAGCGGTGTATGTTCAATTCCAGCTAGGACCTTTAAGACAGTGATATAGAGGACTGGAAGTGCTTTGAACCCCTTAGGATTATGTTGCCTTTCACTCTCAACCATCCCACATTTTCTTTTGAACAAACTGGAGCTCAGCTCAGAAAAAAAACAAAAAAAAAAAAAAAAAAAACTGAAAATTGCAAATAAAACGAAACCATTAAGTTCTTCACTGTATTCATTCAGGCTCCACGAGACACCGCCTCGGCTTTCAGTTGCATTCTTAGTACAAAAACAAACCAATCATAGTCCTCTGGCATTCATGTATTATGCATTTACAGGCACATTTGCTTATCTAATAGGAGCCATATCGCGTCTCAGATTTAAACAGCTTAGGGAATGCCCTGAGGCCCACACACCGCTTCCTAATCCTCAGATCTGTGGGTTGTCAAATCACTCCTGGGAGTGAATAAAACGACCTATAAGGACCAAAGTTTCCCTTGCTTTCTCTTTCCCTCCATCTTGTGTACAAAACAGAGACCATTTGTGTGACTAAGTGCTGGAATAATGTGTCTATGTCCTTGGCACAGTCACAGCAGAGGATGGGTGCTCGGTCCTTGCCTGCAGACAATATTTTGTGTAATCACATCTGTGGCAAACAGACAAGCCATCATGTTCAGACCATATCCTTTATCACAGCGGGCACAAATCAAACCTGTGTAATTATAGGTTTCTTGTTGCTGAAATGTGTGAATCACCATCTCTTTGTCACAGGTAACCCAAAACCATGGATCCACTGTAACTAGGCCTGATTGCCTCACATGTTGAATTCTGCAGGATGCTCGAAATTTTTTTTTTGTCCTTCCAATACCAAAACAGAAGAGCAGTACAATAAATGTCTAAAATATGTGTTTGTAAGTGGCAAACATGGATTAAAAATTATTCTTTGTCTTATTCTTTTTGCCATTTAAAAATAAGGGGATGCAAAATTTTGGACCCAACTGTATCATTGGACTTGTCCTGATCTGATTGTGTTGCAATTGCTTAAACATAGCTTATTTTTCTATCAAATCCTTTTTCTATTGCAACATTAATAGTGTTTAAAAAATACATAAAGCATAAATCCCGTTTCTGTTTTGTTCTTCTGTAAACTAAGCATCCAAATTGAACAATTACTGGTTGATGTCTGCTGTCATGTGAAAGACCCTTTTGCAGGGTTTCAAAATGAGTCACCAAGACACAGTTGAGTTTTCATCCAACTCATGGAGCTAACTAGCAAACAGTTGTCATTTCAGATTGCAAGCTTGGCTGTTACTGCGTAGAACTGAGAAACAGGCTTATGTCTACCTCAGTGTGAAATCACAGGGTATAACAAATGAGAAATCTTTCCACATGAATATTGGAATAAGTGGCCATCTTATTGTCTTAAGTGCCGTGCAGAAATGGAAAGCGCATCTTAACATCAGTAGAGTGTTGATTCTGTTCTGGTTAATTTCAGATTAGCATGTGACTGGTTGCTCATTTAGTTTTTTTGGAACGGCAGCTAGAAATTCGATTTCAAGTTTGCTTTTTGACCTCAAGAGTTTTTAACATTCAAGGGACACGAAACACATATTCTCATGGTGAATTATGTGCAAGAAATTCACGCTGCGAGATAGACATCAGTTCTGCCTCCTCTCCTCACACACTCACAGCAGGAAAATAGCAAAGTGGTTTTGGTGGCAAATAATCTGGCCTCAGGACATGTTCAGAGAGGGCTGCGCTGGTGGCCCTAACAGCGTTGCCACTGTAATAAGGCAATATGTTCCACTGTGTGTAAATGTGTGTAATGATCATGCGCTTTTGTAACTCTAAACGAACTGGCTCCAAGATACCAAGTTTAATTGACATGCATTTGCGTGTTTAAGACCCTTCTGCAGCACCCAGAGTTGGAAATCAGTGCAAGGGCAGAGATGCAAATCAGTGGAGCAGCAGGCAGAGAGTGGCATTCATCAATGTTTCATGGGCTTCTTTCTTTTTAGTGGCAGTCTGGTGAGCTCACAACAGCACGGAGAGGTGAGCAAGAGGCAAACGCAAAGAGACACACTGCAGCGCAGGTTCATTATCATTTCATGTTCAAATCAATATTCCATATGTAAACATAAAAAAAGTAAAATAAGACCCAGATCAAATGAATCCTCCCATGTTTATCAACTTGTTCATCTCCACAGGAGGTTGTCAGTTGCCCTATGAGTGCATGCTTGTTTCCAATGTCTGTCACTCAAGTAAAGTGTGACTGGCTAAATGTGCTTTCTTGCAGTGTTCAGGGTTATTTTTAACACATCATTTTCCCCCCTCTGGTCCTAAAAGAGTGACATCACACACAATACATTTTTACTTGTTGCCTTAGGAGCCAGTTTATTTATTTATTGTCTAAAGTTCTTGAATCTTTGTATAGAAATTGTGTTTAAAAGCTTGGTAATATACAAGTAACATACTCTGCCTATCTCATCAGCAAATACTATATGCTCATGTTTTACGTGTACTCTATAAGAATTCTAAGCCCACATAATGCCCGGGGGCAATATCGGTGCAATGCACGATCATATATGAATATGTGCCTTTAAAGCAGGATGTTTTGGGATTAAAGTGAAGGTTTTTAAGACCCGTCAAGTATCCAGGTCATATCCAGATCCTGTGGAAAGCTTTTCACATTCAGTGTCAGAGTACAGTACATGGAATACACAGCAGGGAAATAGGGACAGGGCATCTGTGATGTCATGTGCAACTTCCTGAGAAGGTTTTCAAAGCATGAGTTGAGGTTGATTTGCTTGCTGTCATCTTAGCAACTGTTAAAGAAACATCCGGAAAGAAGCAGGCAACAAGCACAGCTTCTGACTGTGACAGCTTGAAGCACATGTCAATCAAACCAAACATAGCCCACAGTACTTTCAGAGTAAAACAATAATTGCCACAGTCAAGTCAGAATTATGCATTTGCAGTCCTAATTAATTGGATCAAAACTCAATTAAACAAGAACGGTACCTGAGGGGTGCACCCTGCAGAGAAAAACCGTGAGAGTACCTTGAAATGTCTATTGTACAATTTGCTATCCGTGCTTCATGTTTTTCAAAGCGATCTAAAAATAAAAGGGAAAAAAGTATCAGACAGGGCAATACATAGATGATCGATAAAGTTGTTTCTGTTGAAATATCAACCTTGCAACTAAATTTTCAACAGAAGCCTGACCTGATCTCCAAAAGAACTAAAAAAAGCACCACATCGAGACAGCTAAAAGTACATTCATCCTTTTCTGGCAGCCTTGCCTCAGACTGCACTTATTAGCCATTTTGCAGACATCAGATTGGTCCTGCTTACCTAACGACCTGCCAAACACAGCTCCATTGCTGATTCAGCGCACATGTCCAGCCAAGTTAAAGTAATGCACATAACATTACACTGCGCGTGAACTAAAAAGAAACCTCCAGCGCTGAAACAATACTGAGCTAATGCAATTAAATGTCATTGTCCGCCTTTGCACCCACACAACTGAAAAGTTCACTGTCTGTTTTTTTGCTTATATAATAACAATCACTTCCCAAGTGCATGACCTTTTTTGGAGAAGAGGGATCAATACTGCTCGCCACGAAGCTGCAAACAAACCACTGTTTACTTTACCTTAGCGTATCTTTCACTCATTTAAAAAGGTCAACAGACTCTGTTATACTGATAGGGCGAGAACCCTGCCCTTTCCGTTTTGGATTGATCTGAAGGTTGCAGCAGAATGGACTGTACTAGCTCCAGCTATCCGTCTTTTCCCTGTGTCATTTTGTATGCATGCCCACGTGAGTCCGTGGACGGGAGTCTGTCCAACGCATGTGTGCTCCGCTTTTTTGCTACAGCTCATGTATTGTGTTACTGTAACACTCTTCAAAGCGATGGGTCAAAACAGTGTTTTATCATCAAGCAGGTTGAGCTACCCTTTGAAGGTCTAACGAATGTTTCTTGCAGCCCGCTCGCTCTTTGGACTTGTGTGCACAACATTACAGAGACAGTTGTTGTGGGGGGGAAGTGGCAACAGCGGCAGCTATTGAAGTTTGGGAAGAATGAAGGCTGCGGATTAGGGTGTTCAAACACTGCTGTCCTGTGCAAGCCTTGATATGACTGCACCTGGGAACTCGCTGTTCTGTACCGTGGCATTTTCCCAGAGTCCAGGAGTTGTACTGTCAGTCTCAAAAGAAGCAAAGAGATGAGCACAAATACTCAAATGTAGAATAAAATCAATCATGTACCAGCAGCATAAAATAGATGCAATATTTATTTTTTTTTACCTGCATTCATATCTTAAGCAGTTAAGGTTTTATAAATATGAAAATTTCAGCCACATAGAAAACCTTCATTACATTCAGCAAGAATGTGGGCTTATATAAACCATCCATCATGGTGATTTTTGCAACTTAAATCAACACTGCTCTATTTCTGTGTCAAACTATTGCATTTTCCTAGGTGCATCGCTTCCGTCCAATTCTGTTGGGATGGATAAATGTAATTCTTTCATTTTTCTTGCACAGCGGAGGTTAGCATTTTAAGAAATTGTTCTCATTTCATGAAATTGCCTGAGACCAGACTTGTCTTTGTGGTTTCCAGAGGCTGACGTACAAAGACCACTGTCAGAAAGAATTCAGCAAGGTAAAATGGGTAAGACATTAGACTTAAAACATTATTGTGGAAAATTTTCAACAAATGGTGTGTAATAGTAAGAGGTGGAGAATGTGAGAACAAATGTCAGCCTCGAGGTCTATGTTACCTGATAGATGCAATCAATCACCTTTGTATTACTTTCTTTACCAGTTAGTCGACAGAAAAAGAATTCTTTACAGCAGGGGTTTTCAACCAGTGGTCCGCGGCCCACTGGTGCTCCTTAAAGACATTGCAGGTGGTCCCTGACCATGCATTCAATAATGCAGTCTGACTGGGTTAATCAAAAAAAACAACAACATTTACATATATTTAATACTGTTTGTGAATAATCACACTTCTGTGGAAACACATTTAGAAAAGCCAAGGGGATGATTTTAATTAGTTACTAAAGCCGTGCCCACCCAGTCTATTTGTGTGTTACTAATGTGGGAATGTGTCCCTAATGTTACATGTGTTTACACAACATGCAGTTATTAGTTTTTACTTGATTTTGACATTGAAAGGCCCTTTTGCAAGTCCCTGCGTCACCAACAGGTAAGAAAGAAATACATAACATAAACAAAACCATATTCTCAAGCTTTTTTCACATGCCACTAGGCCTGCAGGTTACTTCTTACTCAGAATCACAGTCCCTGAGTCACACTTAGTGTGAAAACCCTGATTTACAGCGCATTTACTTTTATCTAGTTCTATTTAAGCTGTCTTTGGGTCAAATAAATATGACTGTTGTAATATTTATTATTTTGTTAAAAAAAAACCCCACACATCTTGGTTGTAGGGATTAAAATAGTCAAAGGGGACAAAAAGAACCAAACTTCCCTTACAAGTCTAATAACCCCAGACTGGGTGCTTTAAAGCTTTATTCTGCTGTACATACTGAAATTATGGTTTTTAAAAAACCTAAAGCATGTTTTTGTTCTACATGCCTCTCTGCAGTGTCCTTACAGCTGTAACCCCAACAACAGTTTATCATCAGGGTGTCTACATGGACTGTCTTAAAAGAACTTTGACATCCCTTTATAGTCATTAAGTACATATATACATATACATAACTTCAGGTTAAGGTTACATTAAGAGACAACGACTGTTACGGTTAGTAACAAAAGCGTCAGGGTGAACAATGCTACAAACAGTGACGTCACACACCGACTTCCTTACTGTAGTAACCATGTGCGACACATTGTGCTACGATCATCATTAAAGCGCACATCATCTAACAGTAGAGTCTCCGGCTAAAAAAGGCCCGTGTCCTGTCGTACCATTCACCACCCCGCACACCTCCCTATCAGACTTTTTCACTTTATATTCTATGTCACTGCTTTAAGCGTCACATATTGAGGCATCTGGGTTTCCATTGAAATGTACTGAAAGCTCTAAGCTTTGATCACACAAGCGTCAGCGTGTAATGCAAAAGGGACTGGATAAAGGGACGTTTTTTGACGCCTTTGGAAGGAGAATGGTCTGGTAGTTGTGCTTCCCCATCTCGGTTTCCCTCTGTAGCTTTCTGCAGGTATCCCTGTCTATGCAGCTGTCCGTTTCCAGTGTGCAGCACTGGGCCTATTGAGCAGGTTCAATGTTTGTTGTTGCTTCTTGTTCTTCTCTTTTCTTCTTTTCGCTCTCCACTTTCCACTCACCCCAACCTGTCGAGGCAGATGGCCGCCCACCCTGAGCCTGGTTCTGTCGGAGGTTTCTTCTGTTGCAGAGGGAGTTTTTGTTTACCTTCACCTTAGTGCTTGCTCAGAGGGGAATTTGTTGGATTTTCTCTATAAAGCTATATAGTCTTGACTTTATCATGTAAAGTGCCTTCAGAGGATTTTGCTGTGAATTGAAGCTATATAAATACAATCAAGTTGAATCTCCATCCTAACACTTAGCACATTTTCGTAAGTGGGATGAAAAGAGAAATGAGAGAGGACAAAATATTCTTGGTATATATTGTCTTGGAGCTACATTAATGTAAAATGTCTCCCTGAGAACTAAATTCAATATTTTCATAAGGGATCAGATTTTCATATTTTATGATCGGGGAGAATTCCAACTGGGGAAAATGATAAGGTAACACAAGTACAATTGACAGGCTGCCATGACTAATCTTAAAGCTTTCATCCACTTTTTTGAGCTTGCAGCATATTCCAGGTGAATAAATCCAAGACGGGAAAACTATTTTTATAGCATTTATATTTCAAAGTCACAAAAAAGCAGTAGTCTGTCCATTTTCCACTTTTCCTTATGAAGTGGGTTTTTCAAAGTTCGATTCAGAGATTTTATGATTTATGCTCTTGCATAACCAAATAGAGCACAAATAGTGTGTGATTGTACGCTGATATGGAAATACAAACACACAAGCTAAGTTACTGAGTGCTCTCATGGGATCCTGCATGTTTACCCTCTGAGCATAATTGATTAAATGTTGTTTTACTTGTGGATCAGGTTTGATATGGTGCTCTGTAATACTACCTACATTAAAATGCTGTTACAGTCGACTCCCTGCAGAGAGTGGTCGCTTTGTATTTCTATAAACATAACAAAACAGCATTTTTCTTTCTCCCTTTCTTGCCGGTTGGAAATAACAAGGGTATATTCCTTCCCTTGTCTCATTTCCCTGGTATGCCCCCTTCTCTTAGCAGACAGGAAAACGCCAATAGGAAAATACTGAACCAGATAACAGACTATGACAGTGTTGCTTTAGTGAGGTGTCAATGACATTACAGAGGATTGCTCCTGAAAGTGGAAAATCCAATCAGGCTGTGACTCTCCCTGGAGCAAAAGGCCCACAGACTACAGAATGATTCATTCAAATTCTTTGATCAGACCCAGTTATCTCCCAACTCCTATGGGATTGAGAACAAACTGAGAAGATCCGAACCTTAAGGAGGTAGACAAGAAGTCGTCTTTATACTAGGATAAGGTGGTGCAAATGTAATGTAATGCAGTACTAACTCAACGCAGTTATATATGTTAGGAAATGGTCCGAATTTACAAATGTGTTATATCTGAAAAAAAATATTATTAACATATAAGTGGAGCATGCGAGAAGTGTAGAAATCATCAGCATGGAGGATAAAATATTGATAACGAACATTATTGCAATTTTTTCATGAGCAGTAAAGGAATCATGAAAATTGTACGGCTATTGCAAAGTTAGTAAAATTGGAGTGAATATTTTATTCTTTCATTTCATCGAAGCCTGACAATATATGTACAGTGAACTGGGAACCAGAGACCGGAGCACCTTTGGCTGGTGCTGGAGAATCAAGAGTGTATTATAGGGCACAAATCTTTCACATGACTGCAGGGGTGAGCAGGATGTTATTATCATCATCATTCATTTTTTTTCCACCCTGAAAATTGCCCTTGGCTAGAAAGACATGCAGTCCACACTTCAACCTTTTAAGATCTCTGACACATTTATGCACTTAGTCTGAATGGTCGAGGCTCAGGCACGTGCCATTAAGCAAATGATGGAGGCTTGAAAGTTCATAGTAAGACACACAAAGAAAGCAAATGGATACTCATTTATACATTTATTCATTTCACAGATGCTGATGTGACCTACAAGTCAAGGGTGGGAGGAAGGCAAAGGTTGGGGGACGAGGGTAAACGACATCTGGGCATTATGCTCGGCCATATGTTCTTAGGTTCCTTCAAAAAAATAAAAAAAAATTTAAAAAATAAATAAATAAATAAATATATATATATTTAAATGCTAAGCACATGATCTAAAAAGCATCTGGGTCAAACTTAGTTTGACTGAAGAAAAATCCTAATGAATATAATATCAGGAAAAGACAACATTCCTATTACTTGACATTACATGTCAGAACAACCCTGTGTCATAAAGTTTGTTGTTTTTGTTTGTTATTCGACCGGATTATGTTTCGCGTTATGATGGAGAATGATGACAACGTACATAAACAATGAAATATTTCAAGAAGCCACATGCTATTTTCAGAAGAGTTGGGACTTTGTGTAAAATATGCATAAACATCGGTGTCTCAACTGACGAGCTTTATTGGCAGTAAAAGAGCATCCTTGAGAAGTCTTTTAGAAGTAAGGACAGCGTGACTTTAATCATTGCAAAGAATTTGTGGATTTCATCATCTCTAGTACACAGTGACATTAAAACATTACAGAAAATGTCTATGTACACAGCACAGACGCCATTCAACAGAAAACCATCACCAGTGAACACAGTTCAGTCCACCAAGTAAAGAAGGGCCCAGTAAACAAACTCCAGAAAAGTTGCCTCCTTTTCTCTGCCCACTCTCCTTTAAAACGAACTGCTGTGGAGTGGAAAACTGTGCTGTGTTCTGATGAGTCAAAATTTGAAAATAAATAAATAAATAAATTAAATCAAGCACGCCTCATTCTTTAGGTTATAGAGAAGAAGAACACTCTGACTTCATGTCAGTGCTTGGTCGAAATGGGTGACTTGCACATCTGTGAAAGCTCAATTAATGCTGTGTGATATATACAGGTCGTAGAGCCACATATGCTGCCATCCAGATAGTGTCTTTTATAAAATACTCTGTATTTCTTATTGCCTTTTTCAGCAGCATGATGCCAAACCGCATTCTGCATATATTACAACAGCATGGCTCAGTAGTAAACAGTCCAGGTGCTAAACTACAGGCAGACCTGCCTGTAGTCCAGACCTGTTCCCCACTGAAAACATTTGGCACATTATGAGGGGGAAAATATAACAAAGGAGGGCCCAAACTGTTGAGCAGCTGAAATCCTATACCAAGCACGAATAAGAAAAAATGATGCTTTCAAAATAAAGCGACTGGCCTCCTCAGTTCCCAAATACAGAGCATTGCCCCTGTCCCAACTTTTTGAGACGTATTGTTGGCATCAATATCAAAATGAAGAAAGAAAATCAATTCTAAGCTTGACTGCGCTGCCCAGTGGCGGAGTGGTTAGCGCCGCCCGGCCAGTCGTGTCTTTTCTGTGTGGGGTTTGTCGGTTCTCCCTGTGCTTGCCTGGGTTTCCTGAATGAAACTGTACTTTCATTAAGGGGTAAGGAAGCTGCCAGGAGGTGGTTGGGGAGGCTGGTGGGGGTGTATAATGCACAGGACTGCCAAGCCAACAACCCGGGTTCAGTTCCTGAGTCCGCCCCCCGGAGTCCTGTGTCTGTTTAGGTTTAGGCAAGAAAACCGCTGACTTTAGGTTTAGAGCAAGATTGTGGATGTGCTTAAAACAGTTTTCCTTTACTACACCAGCCCTCCATCTTCTTCAGACCCTAACCAGCTCCTCTACCTGCCTAATCTCAACCGTAAAATGCTTTAATAATGCTGTAGTCAACCAAACCGGACATTGGACTGCAGGATCGCCTGTTAGAGCAGAAAACAAAGGTGAATATTTTGCTGCAAGATCGAATATTTTAGTGGACGAAATTACGTTGTCTGGTAACATTTCATTCATATGTTCACTATCAACGTATTTGCACCATTTACCATTTACGTTACATTACAACATATTTACAGTTTAGTTCTATAGGAAGGTAATTTTTAGTAGACTGGTCTGGTTTCACAGACATTTATTAACCTGACCTTAAATATAACCTTAACCAAATTGCTTTTCTTTGCCACACACTGGTCAGGCTTAAGCTCAAAAAAACCTTAATCTGGACTAGAACTTGGGCTTGTAGTGTGAAAACTCTGTGCAATATCTGTTGCATTTGCTGTTTAGTTTGGCTTCTATCTATTCAATCTTCCAGCTGACTTGTGTTATGAAAAATATTAGTTACGTATAAAAGTAAGGTTAGCTGCTGTTCTGCTATGAGTGGTGAAATGTAGAACCTGGTAACACTGCTACATCTTGATGTACTTTACACTTTGACACACATGCTTTTTACACCAGCTATTAACCTCAGAGACTGGATTTCTTCGTCAGTGTTTATCAAAATAACATCAGCTAGATGAGTTAATCTGAGCTTAACTTATCAAATGAAAATAAAAAAATCAAGCAATTAGACCCTTCTAGTCAAGCATATCGATGACCAGAATCTGAAATTACAACTTTCAGTTTCTAACAAAACTAGACGAAAATGTCGCTGTTTGCTTGCAGCAGAAAATTGCTGTAGTGCAATTATACTGTTACCAGCAGCTTTTATTTTTTGTATTGACCACTTGTATAAACAGAAGGTAAAAATGTCCTGTTTACCTCCAACACATTTATTCATAAGATGATGTTTCCATCACAAATCTTTGTCAGACTCTTATTTTCTATTGATCCCTTAAGTTGCAAAGTAGCATTTTGGTGCTGGGCCCATTCTAGCAGTGGGAGGACACAAATTAACTCAATTGATTTTGTAAACTGGGATAATGCATTTATCTTCTGAGGCCATTGTGCAATCTCTGTGTTTTCCTGTGTGGCGGTCTTAAAACAACCAACTTCTCTTCAGTTTGCAAGGGTGCAGAAGTTGGGATTGTTATAGCACTACGCTCAGTTTAGTCAGCTGTCTGCTGGAAATGCTTTGATGAGAAGACTGTGACCACAGAGCCACAGAGAAAAATCTAAACAATTAACGTAAAGAGACGAAAAAGCTGCACAAACTTGCACAGCTGAGTGATATTTTGCGTCGCTATTTGCATTACCCTCATACTACACAGTCCTTTGATTGAATGTTCTTTTAAAATAAATTGATTCGCAGAGCTTTAAATTATGACTAAAAGAACACAGAAGATATAAACTGTTGATTTGGACTCAAATGAACTGCTCTGCTAAAGCCTCTGCTGGGACTTTTAATCATTAAGGATGTGTTGGAATTGCTCTTTTTTAGTTTATTACAGCCCTTTATTTGAGGCAGGAGACCACCCAATCTGCCCCTCCCCCCCAGCGAATTTATGACAGCCTCCTACCCCCAAACTTCCGAACAGTTGTAGCCCGAGGCGACAGACACGTCACCATTATTTACCGTCATGCCACCACGCACAGAATTAGCAACTGGCTCAAAGGTCAGCAGGCCGTGTCTGTCTGTACCTCAACCACCAGACGCTCGCTTTTTTTTTCAGCCCGCCTGCAGCTCACGGACAATCTGGGGAAATCTAATACCGCCCCCCCCAATTCAGCTGCAGCTACCAGAATCAACAAGTACAGATTCTGTGAAGTCCCACAGCACGTTTGTGGCAATGACAAATGGACCTATTAGACCTAATTAATTAAGAATTCATTCTAATGTGATCACTAATCTGCTTTGATTTATACTTTGGAGAATACAGTGACATAAACTCACTGGGCTTGTTAGTTAACATTAACAGCTGAAGCCGTAGCAAACATATTAATAGAGTTGACATAGACATAGAGCGGCACTCTTTGTGCAACAGTGTGCTGTAATAAAAATACCAGACCATAGATGTTTTCATTTTACACGTGTGACAGTGAAAGTAAAGAGAACCAGCTCATTTGGATTCATTCATTTAAACTAGTTATTTTTTCTTGGCTCTTCTAATTTGCATTTGTAGGATATTTGTGCTCTGTCTTGGCAGGTCATCCATTTATTTTATAAACAGTAGCACCCCAAGCTTCAGACAAGGTCACATTCAAAGTCCACAGTTTTCTGAGCTCCACTGGTTGAAAAGTGGAAGCCATAAGAATGACTCTTGGTTTTCCTCGTTCACTAAAAAGATTAGTTCACCGAGATTTGGTTGTTCGTGACCTAGAGATCACTATCGTGTGAAACACATTCTCACTTACTGTAAACACTCTGATTTGCACAGTGTCATGTGGTGCTTTCTACATGTTCTCCTCAGGCACCACACCTCCCTCAAACCACAGTAAACCCCTAAGTCCTTCTGTCCTATGTCCGAGTTCATGGCTTCTAGCACTGTCACATCCATTGCCCATGTCCGAGCAGCTTTTCCACCCTCAGACATCCACAACCTTGTACCTAAGGACGCATCTCCAAGACTAGAGACCTGCCCAGACAGGGGCTGTAACAAGCTTCTTCTTACAGAAGGCTAATAGACATGTAATGAAATATTTTTTATATTTCATTATGATGTGGCGGTACACCCTGATGGAATTTGACTCTCGCCTGCTGCGGTAAGGGAAGTCCCTTCATATCTGACTTTTGTTATTGAAAGCCACACAGGGACAGAAACAAGATGCAAATTCCACCAAAAGTCATTTAGAGAAGTATTTGGGTCAGATAAACTTATAACATTGTAGAGCATCTTTGAAAACATGTAACCAGGCAAAGTTTAGTAACATGTCTTTAAAGTGAAGCTGAATTATTTTGGGGAATTTGAAAATTTAAGTTAAGCTACAAATATCATTTGTTATTTTAAGAGATATAAGGTCATGTTGAGCCCACATCCACCAAGGTTGGAGCTAGTGTGGAACTGAAAGACAGCTGTTCAGAATGTATGGTACGGTATTTCCGTGTGTGTGTGAGTGCGTGTGTGTGTGTGCGTGTGTGTGTAAGTGTGGACCGGTAACAGGCTGGTCAGTGATATCATACAGATGCTGGGAGCTATATGAGATTGGTTATTTTATAACATAGCAGAATCTTAAAGCATGGTGCAGAATGAGAAAATTAGCCCAGAAGCAAAAGTAAGTGGCACTGCAGAGTTAAGGTTTGTGATGGTGGCAATGGATGATGGACAACAGAGGGAGAAATACTGATTCCAAATTTAAGCAATCAAGAGAGAAATTCAACCTCAATGGGACAGCAATGACATGGCATCAGTCATAATATTATGCTAAATATGCACGAACAGTCTCTGTTTGACAAGTGTTTGATATGGGAATCACAGTCACTAGCATTTTTCTGAGGAAAGGGCAAACTTGAGCTCTGACCATGAGCACAAAACAAAACACTGCATACCTCAGCCAAGCCTGCGCAATCTCTGAATTCATTACTGAGATAATGTTTGTTTTTATCTGTATTCTGTTTTAATTACGGACAATGTACAATGATAAAAAGGACAAAAAGAAAAGTGTCAACAAATTAAAACCATCAAAACTCTCTTTGTCTTTGTTGCCAGTGCTGACATGAAACAGAAAGCAGGTCATGTACACACACACACACACACACACACACACACACAGTAGTAAAGCAGCTGGCAGTAGCAGAAACGTGCTGTACAGAGCAGTCCTTTACAAACTTCAGGGTCAGTAGTTCGACTCCTGATTCATCCTGACCACGTGCTGAAGTGTCCTTGGGCAAGACATTGAATCCCAGCTTGTCCTTGTTGGGGCTCCTAATCCTTACTAATATGCTTTGGACAAAAGTGCCTGCTAAAGGCCTAATTGTTGGTTGGGGACTTTGTTTAGTTTTGGATGCAGAGCTGGATGGTGCCTGGGCTGGTCTAGGTGAACTATATCAGGATGTATGAACACTTTCATTTTAGTCTTTATGGTTTTATCTGTTTGCATGATTGTTTTTTAACTCTTTGTGTGATACGAAATACAGTTTTTACCTGCATATTTTTTAGCAGGGCTGTTAAATTAACCAGCAGTAAAAAATATATTTCAAGTACTTGAAGATATATATATATATATTTGGATTCTATAGTTTCCATTGCTTTTGTTTGTAGACAAAGAAACATGGCTACTGTAGAAAGAATGTAATTTTTCAGGCTGGAAGCAGCTGCAGTCTGTTCCAAATCGATAGATCTAGAAAAGATTTAGACAGAGGGAGAAAACAATTACAGTGGTCCCTTCAGGTCCAGGTTTTGATTTTAAAAAAATATTATCAATATAAGCAAAGGTTGTGTCCAGATTACTGAGAAGTACAAATGCTGAGCAATAAAAAGGAAAGATGTCTAACAAATCTACACACCTTTCCTGTTGATGCGTTTCAAATTAAGATTACTGTAAAGTTTCCTGGAAAAATCAAATGCACTTGGAACATTTACTTTTGGTACTTTTGCACTCAGTATATTTTGATGGTAATAAGGTTATTTTAATGCTAATACTTTTGTTTTGTTCTATTTTAACTTCTACAAAAACAGACAAACAAGCAAAAAACTTATAATAAACACTACTTAAAATAACGGCATGAATAAATTAAACAAATGCAAAGACTTACAAATAATATCAATAACATTCCTGTAAAACCTTCTTATAGTTGATGACTCAGGGCAAAGTCCAGGACAACTGACAACAGAAACTGTGACAGATTTATGCTACTTAAAATTGAACTGCTGTTAAATGTAAAAAGGCAACTCGACAAGCTTTAAGCCAAGTCAAAGGAGCTGATGGGTTTCTCTGCTTCGTTCACTGCTTTCACTTCTTGGGCCATTTTAAGACTTTTCACATTCAGGGAACCCACACTGTAAGATCTGTTTCTTTTTTCTTTGAGAAAGTCACTTGGTCTTGGAACCTTTCTACGGTTCGCTCTTGTCAGCCTTATTTTCTTTAGTTCTTCTCTCATTATCACTTTGCGCCTTCAATTTAATTGCCTCCATTTTTTATTTGCAGTGTCTCACTCAAGGATAAATATTCACATTCAAGTTTAAAAGAAAATTTCTGCTTTTATAGTCTTTTTTCCTACAAGAAGTCGTTGTTGAACAGCCAGCTGAACCACTCAGTCCAGATGCTTTTGTGCTTTTGCACAAGGTTACCTACATTTTAATACGAGCATATTGGTTTAGAAGGGCAAACAGATTTTAGCGTCTTAGGTGTAAATTTAAGGTGTATTCCTGCAAAGTTAATATACATCCCAGGCTCACTTCAGTACTCATGGTACTAAATTCAGGTTGTGATTTGGGATATGGCCAATTTAAATGTGACAAAAGCCCCTCTCAGGGGCTACCCAGACAGTTCGGATTATCTCTACCCGAGCTCATTTGGAAATAGAGGAGGTGATACACCAGAGAATTCGGGCGGGCGTGTTGATGACGTCCATTTCCTGCGACTGCTGTGAAACTGGGCAAATTCCTTCATACGAACCTAATAACAATGTCTGGAAAGACAACGGAATATGTGAACTTCTGTCGATAAAGGCAGACCTGAAATCGTCAAACAAATACAAGGAACACCACGAGATTCTGTGGTATACGACCATATAACAAAGCAAAACACTGTCACTTCCGCAGCTTTGTGTTTGCGTCATGTCCTGCCCCCTGCTCGAAGTGCAGAAGCACCATCCCTTGACCAAGTACACTGAGTATTTCTTCCCAAGTGAGAACGCATCTCGCACGGACTACCAAAGATTGACCTCCTGGTCTGCTGTCTCAGATGTCCTCCACACACACACACACACACACACACACACACACACACACACACACACACACACACACACACACACAGACACAGACAAACATCAGTATATTTACCCCTCACTTCCCTTGACTCTCTGTTACATTGTTGTCAGAACTTCTCCAGTTTACATGCTCCAGTGTCAGTGAGCAGCTCAAACTCTTGTTCTCTGTAGGTTTTTGGTTGTTTTTTTGGACTGAGGTTGTGTGTAATGGTTCAGCTCCTTTTCTGCTCAGTTTCATGATTATTGTCATGTTTCAGTGTTTGTGTGGTCATTCATCACTTGTAAGGAAATTCCCTTCAAATCTGAGTTTTGTCTCCAAAAACCTCATAGTGAGGATACAATGGAAGCTCGCCATCGTCTTGGTGCATAAGAGGTTATTGTCTGCTTGGAGATGCACTCTGTTTGTCAGCTGCTTTTCCTCTTAAATTACCTTTATGTTCATGTTTCCAAGTTGTGGAATAAAGCTAACTTTAGGTTCACGATGTGACACTTTATCAAAGCAGATTAAGCTAAAATAATCTTTGGCTACACAGTAGAATCCGTTTATTGTTGGCATGTTTGATATGTGTAGTAGAAACTCTTCAAAGAAATCCATCCATCCTCTTTACCACTTATCCTGTTCAGGGTCTTGATCCCAAAGAAATATTTATGCAAAAAACCCTATTAGGCAAATATAAAAATAAATAATATCGTATGTTATTTAAGTTTTAAAAAGCTCCTTTAGCCAACAATTCTCAAAATGACTAAATTTTCTTTTGTAAAGCAGACAATTAAAATGAGGATATTTATCTGCACACACACACACAACCACACACATTAAAAAACAATTCCCAGGCGCAGTCATGGCAGATAGCAGCTGGCAAGGCTTGTCGACACGTGTTCAGCAGTGGAGTGCGAAAAACAATCGGAGGGCATTGCTGGTGACCTCTGTGCATCTGCACTTCCACTGGACCATTAAACACAGAGCATCCACACTCTACTAGTTAATGTGAAGCGTTAGACATAAACACAGACATAAACTTGCACTTACCAAACAGCTTTTAACGCATTGACTCCAAAACATAAAAATCTGTTGCAGATTCAGAAAGATTTGCCGTTTTTTGATTAGCCACCCGTGATATGCTTTACTCAAACATAAATACTTTTGAATTTAAAATGTAGCTTTATGAGCCATCGATACAGGCATAGTGGAAGAAAATCTCTCACAGAAAAGTGCTGGCAAGTCTTTCATATTAATAAGATTAGCAAAATGCATGTGTATGTCTTTTTGGAGCTGGAATATTGTGTTATTATACAGCAAGATTTGGTGTGTGTTGAAACCACAATGCTTTGCTCTGTGTGCTGAGGCACATCCTCTGAGACTCCTCTTCATCCTGCCTGTAATCTTAGTTAGCTGCATAATCACTTGTTTGCCTGTGAAGAAGAGAAAGGGAAAGATACTGTGGTTCTCATGGGGCAACAGCCGTTACCACCACTGCATCCCTGCTGTTTGCAAAGTGATTTCAGCAAGTCACAGCAAACCATGCCCATGTCTCCCCAAGGCAAAGATCCATCCATCCATTCATCCATCGTTCATCAATCGTCCAAATTGTCTCCATCCTTCCATCCACCTGTGCAATCATCTCTCAATCCCTTCAGTCATTCCTCCACCCAGAACAACTGTCTGTACATCATACATCTAGTCACTTTTCCGTTCATCCTTTCATCACCGAGTCATTCATCAATCAATCCATACGTGTCTTACTCCATCCATTGTCCATTCATCAATAGCTCCGTCCAGCCCAAGCACCTCTCCATTGATTCATTCATTCGTCCATCTGTCCATCCAGAAGTGTCATTCTTTTAATTTATTCTTCCAACCCATCTACCCTGAATCCATTCAATCTTCGTTCCTTCTGACCAACCTTGTGTCAAACCGTCCCTCCACCCACCTGTCAAATGTATGTACTCCTCCAAATACTCATCTAGCCATCCAGACTTCCAGTCACTTGAAAGTCTATCCTTATTTCCATCCATCCATGCCCATACAAACATCTTCCATCTACTCATCCATGTATCTGTCATTTATCCATCCACCCACCAGTTCTTTCAACCATTCATATGTCCATTTTACCATCAATCTCTGCAACCATCTATCCACTCTTCCATTCAATCAGTCAATCTTTGGAAACAAAAAACAAACAAACAAACAAAAAGCTGCAAATCCTTCTGTGATTGACTAAACTTGGAGCTTATTTGCAGCTCCACCGAGCTGGAACAGACTTGGACTTGGTCCACCTTTGACTACCTTTAAATCAAGATTGAAAACATTTATTTTCCTCACCACACTTAAATGAAAAGATGGGGTTTCAACCAACCAGTCTTAATGTATTTTTTATTTGGGAAAAGAAATTTTGATGGAATTGCTGGAAATTGTAGAAATAATGCTTTGTATACACTTTCCCCTACAAAAATAGGATGCTGATTTTTGAGTCTTTTTTTGTCCAAAGGTTTAATGGTACCCAATTAGAAATACAAAATACAAATAAAACTGTTTATCTCAACAAACCAACTCCTAACATTTGCTTAATGATAGTAGACAAGCTCTGCATTAATTCGCATTTAGATCTTCTCAAATGTTGTGCCATTTGGATGGAAACTCACGTTTGTCTACTTTCACTTCCATTCTAAATTACATTTAATCTTTTTAGTATGTTTTAAAAAGCTTTCTATCCATTGTTTATTAATTATATGGAAATGAAAAATGGAAATTTGCAATATTAATAAACTTCCCTAACCTGCCTTGCTTGTGTGAAGTTAGTGATTATATGTATGTTGACTTAGGAATAATGTTATTGATTTATTTAGTTTCTTTACGCGCTCAATCCCGTCCATAATCACAGAGGAAGCAGGAACATATGTAATGACAATATTGAGCTTTAAATAGATCTTTTCCGGCAATCTCTTGCATTTCTCATCCTTAAGCAAACTGCTGTAAGTCGTTACACAGGAACAATTGCAAACTTGAGCTTTTGTAGCAGACCTGAATGTTCGTGTTCAGTACAAAAAAAAAAAGACAAACTTGTGCTTTCACTCGTTCTCAAAAGATCCCCCCCCAAAAAAAGATGGGTGCAGGCAAATTAGGCTAAACAAACGAGTGGTATTGTTGAGGTAGAACGTAGGTTTGTAATCAGAACTTTACTCTGGATCATTATATTAAAGCAGGCAGCACTCGGCTCATAAATACAGTTGTCCCAAGCTGCTTTTTGTGCAACAACTTTGTGGCACCACAGAAAGGGGAGATTGTCCATGAAAGAGAAAGTAAACATTTCGCTGCAGAGGAAACTGTCTCCTCTTTGTCCGGTATGAGTGTGGAAGCTGCCACTGACGCTTCTCTACTGGATAACGAACATGTTTCCCACCCACCACAGGTAAGAAAGATTTACATAAATGATGTATAACATTATCTGTGATGTAATATATTTTACACAAGCTCATAACAATAATTCCGTTTACATGAGTAAGTTACCACCACAACATGACGTTAAACATCTTTGTCTGAGAAGCAATCTGTGTACAGGAGAAATGTAAGCGATAAAAGTGGTGGTGGTCTTTACAGTGAGTCATTAGTGTCCCATGAAAATATTCTGACATGTTGAAATACAGCAACCTGGCTAAATTTCCTGCTTTATGAATATTTATGCTTGTAACCATACAAATTGTATTCGTTGACAGAGAAGTTGAAAACACTACTGCAATCCGTTGTTACCGTGTCACAGCGTTGCACAGCGTAAAGTCGCTGAGCACTTCCAGGTTTTTGTGTGAAAAAAGTCTACTGGCTGTTTGAACAGTTAATAAATAAATTAAACCCTGTGCACTAAATTCTTTTAAAAAAGGATTTTAATTTAAAGATATGTGTTATACTATCACTCTGCCTCAGGAAAAGAATTGTTTTATTATTATTATTTAAAAGTGAGGCCATTTCCATGGCCACGATGACTGTAAGTAAACTTTAATTCAACTACATCTCACCATATCGTGTTATGTTCTGTGTTTTATTGTATTTTTCATGTATGTACAAACATGAATGTAAAAGTACACATACTTGTAACATAGTTTTATCTGTCCCCAGGGGGGATTTTAGGCACCCAGAGTAGTAAGAACATATGGAGCTGTGGCCATGCTGACCCTTGTGATACATAAGCATAATGTATAACCCATTATGAAGAACCAACTGTCAGCACATAAAGTGCTTAAAATCAGCTCCACCTTTACCAACAGTGACCATTGACCTTTGCTTTTTAGGTAATTACTGTACATGTTTTGTCATATTTACCATAATCAATATCGCTTGTGCTCTAAGTCAAATGTAGATAATCTGCTTAGTTTTTTTTTACTTGGAGAGTAAAAATGGAGATTATTTTTAGGCCAACACTTGTGTTAACATTATAGCTGATTGGTATATTTATATTTGGCTAAGACACTGCAATAGAATCTGAGTGTGCAACAGTATATAGTCGCAGACTTGCAGCCACCATTGTGCAGAATGGGGAAAGAATCTATTTCCTTGCTGTTGCTTGCTTGTAGGAACAGATTTGCAGTTAAGAACATCTGAGCAGAATCCCAGAGCGGCAGGTTGCTCCACCTGCCAGGGAACTGTCAGCTTTACAATACAGACCTGCAGATACGAAAATAAGAAAACACCTAAAACAGACACTGTAGTACTTTTTAAATTAGCATTACTGTCGGCAGAGGTTGTCATGAAAAGTCTCTAAAAAAGGACCCACAAATCTGATTCTAAATTAATATTTCGGAAGACTGTCACCAAGGGCAGATCAAATCAGTGCAACACTCAGTTTAGTTAGTGTTGGAAATAGACAGTCAGCCCTTCACTACGGACTGAATTAGATCTGCTTGGGCTCCAAACAAAGGCTTGTTTCTCCTCTGGAATAATTAAGTCTCCATCTGCTGGGAAGAACTGTGTGGTTGTATGTGTGTGTGTGTATGGCTGCACTACCCAGCTGTTGACTTATGTAAGGGGGGTTTAGTGTAAACACATTTCCATGGTCAGAAAAGTGTCAATCCCTCTCTTTTGTTGGCTCCCCTTCACAGCTCATTTATTCCTTCCACCAGAATCAAATAACAGCACAAGTCACCCAGAAGAAAAGCTTTAGAGTTTTCTCTCTTCTCTGATAAGAATCGGGCCTCACCTTTTGGGCTGGAACGTTTGGAGAAGGTGAGGCAATTACTCACCGAGGCACTAGTCTTTTATCAGCATCACAATGGAATTTTTTTGCTGTTTGATATGTTACTCACAGTACATGCGACGCCATAAAATCCAGCTGTCTGCTAAATGTGATGACACCACAAATACAGTCAATTGTAACCATTTCATTTACGCAGCAAATGTTGATATTCATACAAGCTCGTCCCTGCTCTGTACGAGTTATTCAATAACTCTCCAGCTTACCAAAGTGTGTTTATGGTGAATGATATATGATACTGCTACCGTGGGCTTTTGATTAATGACTTGAAATATACTGCGTTTTGTTTGTTCAGCATTGACCACAGCTGTTTCTACACTGAGGGTTAACGCTTTAGCAGGCAAATGTACAAACACACAAACTGTAACATACTAGATTCAAAGTGGAGGTGAACTAGCAGATGCTCATTTAAGTCCATTTTAATTCACCTTCATTTACCAAATGGTTTTCAGATGTTGTGGATGTTGTGTATTTCGAGTATTCGAGTAAAGTATTTGGTGTAACTCACCAAAATGCAATGTGGGTCTAACAAATCAATGTGATTTATTTTATTAAATAAAACAAATACGCGCAGCTTTTTTTTTATCATCTATGACTTTTTGCAGGTCTTGTTCTTAGCTGCTTTACATTTTACTGTCACCTGCAGTGGAGTGGAGTCACACTGGAGTGTGACAGGAGTGGCAGAAATTATTGTGTCGCTTGCACATCTGCACGCACAAACAAACACCGTGGAGAAAAACAGGTGCATAGTGTGATAGACAAAGCCAGTGCAAATAAAAATTACTATCTTTAGTCACATTTTTAAATCACACGTGATGGAACCATACACCAGCGTTCATATCGCTTAACTTTGTGATTACTGGGTTTTAAGGACATTAATAATGTTTGACTTTTTAAAGTACAAACATTTAGTGAATACATTCAAAGGAAATGTTTAAAAATCTGACGCACCGTGAGACTGGAATATGAAGTGCGCACTCCAATCAGCCATTTGTGTCAGGCAGGTCGGTTTAATGTGAAAAACATTTAGAGCCACTCTGCTAATAAACGCTTTTTCTGAAACATCCGCCCTGAAGTACTTCCGTTCCCTTTTTGTATTACATGACTGTGATAACTAAGAGTGACCAGTGTTTATCATTTAATACACCAAAGTTTTTTCAGATCTATTTGAAATGATGTATTGTTGGTGTCCACTTTGCATGGAGTGAAGGGATTGTTACTTCAGACCTCTACAACTATTTTTTAATATTGAAAAATAAAAATAACTCAGTCTTCTGAAATAGGCCTTGGGGACATCTCAGAGTTATTGCACTCTGTCTCCATCCATTCTGAGTGCTGCACACAGCCAACTCTGTCTGTCACAATGAGCACACTGATTTATCTCTGACGAATAAATCGGGAACGGTAATGATGGACTCCAACTTAGTCGTGACTTGTAGCCTCCTTCCTCACTTGTTCGCCACCAACTGGGCAATCTGTCAGTCAATTGGCCCCATGATTTTCATGTGGCTCAGATTATATATCGTTTATCATCTCAACTCATGCATCCCCTGCAGCTGTCTATCATTTACCATAATCATCCCTCTCTCTCCCCCTAGGTAGTTTGCCACTCTCCTGCTCTATTGCAACTCCTTCTTGGATGATTTTTTTCTGTCACAAAACAATGTGGTCTCCCCTCCCATTCCCCCTCTACTTTCTCCTTCTGTTGTCCTCGTCTTGCCTCCCTTGCTCCCTGTCCTAGATTTACACTTTCATATGTTCTACAGAGGACACATTTAAACAAGCAAAACACTCATCAAAATGCCATTATTCACTGAGTGCTGCTGGGTTCTGTTAATAAATCTGAAGCTGCACACATTCATAACAGAGGCATTTTAAGCTTTATTTTTTATTTTGTGCAGAGTCAAGGAATACACATGCAAAGCTGGGTCGATCCTGATCTCAGTTGCACAAACCTCAACCTCAAGCTGGATGATAAAAAGTGGAGTGACAGCTCTGTGCAGACAGATCAATAGGAGCTACCATATCTTCCTGGTGTAGTATACACTCCTTTGGACTTTTTTCTAGCTTGACAGTTCCCTTTCAACTGAGTCTTTGACCCATGTCAGACACTATTGGCCATTAATGGGATAGAGTTGCTGGCTGTTCGGCAACCCGTGTGGACGACCTAGCATCACATCATGGACCCAACACAGTGTGTGATGAGGGTCACTCAATGAAAAAAAAGGGTGCTGATGTGAAAGCAGTGATTAACTGGCTGATTTACACAACCTATATATTCTCTAATAAATAAGGCAAGTCTCTTAGGAAAAGGACTGAACCAATTTTGAATGAAAACCCTACTTATCATTAAAGTGACTACTCTGTAATCTCTGGTGCTGAACATTTATCACAGATGACCTGTGAGCTCTCAGTGATGGAAAGGGGAGCCAACCTATGGGAATCTAATCATATAATTTTCTAAAAATGGTGCTTTAATGTCTGCTGCGACCCATGTGCAGCCTTTGGTTTGGTCAGCGTAATTTACAGCAGAAATAAAGAAGTGGACTCATAGTCACCGTCCTTTGCAATCAGCTTATCATGAATTATTATATATCTGCCACTGAAGAGTGAAGACCAGGTCTGTTACAAAAAAAAAAAAAGACAATTACCTCTGGTTTGATTATGAATGCATTAATGGCACATTATTGCCAGCACAAACAGTTGTTGACACAAACATTGGCAAAGGCCAGCTCTAATGAACATAAAAGGCAGCGATAATTAAAAATAATGACTGTGTGGGCAGCCGACGTTGTAGCCTTTTAAATGAGTAATGCCCAACCATCAGCTAAACCTTACAGCTACTCAACTTATTTTCAACTCTAAGTAAACCTTAACAGATAAACTGGGTTTTTCAGAAATGTTGAGCTTCTCCTCTGGGGTAGTAAGCACTGATATCACATATCACACCCGTTTACACTACTTAAACAATTTCAGTCATTTTTATTCAGAACTGTTGAGTTTACTGCAACTTCACTACTTAACCAGTCTTAACCAGCCCTGAGGAGCTTATTGGCCTCGATAACATCTTTGACTTAAACTAACTTAAATACTTTAAGCTTTCACTTGAACCACGACCCACTGCAGCACATTGAAAACTGAAACTAATATTTGTATATATATTAGTCTTTCGAGCTTATTCAATTTTAATTGACAAGTTTTTACTGCACAATTGCACAAAGTTTTAAATGTTAGTTTTTCTCACTAGATATTTCTTTAACTTAAAATGATTAGTTGGATAAATTAAGTGCTGTGGGAGATTAAATTAAGTTTTAATGGAACGAATCCAGCAGACTTTCATGCAAAGTGTGAGATGTAAAACACAAAGAAGACATTCATGATGGAAACTGTGCATTTTAGTTTGTATCAAATTAAATTTCACAATAATAAAAAGAACATTAACATTATGATAAAGGAATGTTGAATTCAGTGCTGACCTCTAGCTCACCCACTGTTGCTGGTGCTGTCCCAGTCTTTGTACTGACTTGTACAAAAAGAAATCTAATAATAATTTTATTCTTTAAATAGATAAAAAAAAGAGAGCGCTGTATTGGAGTAGAGATTGTACAGAAACATTTAGGGCAATGGGTTTTCAACTTATAATTAAATAGCAAAGGAAGTCTATTTACAAGTAGAATAATTCATTAGGATTACTAAAGATTTAGAAGTAAATCCAGGTTATTCTAAAATGGTATGTTTCAGCTTTCAATGGATTTCTACCTTAGCTTAAATTTGGTTTTTCGAGTTTACCTGGTAACTGTGAGGCAATTAGTTTTCATGTAAAGTCAACATGTGCAGATTTCCAGTGTTAACAGCAGATCACATAACTACATGTTATGTGCAAAGGGTAATTACTGACAAATCTGCAGGGATTTACAAATCTGTGATTCTTTTTGCTTCTCAACGACTTCGATTCAGTGTCACTGCTCCCTTCAGTTTGATTCCCCACAGCACCAGGTAGCTATTTTCAGCACAAAAGTTCTACATGCTTATTTAGCCAGCAACCAGCTGGTGAACACGGTGGAGCATTTAAATGGCAGAGAGAAAAGCCAGTTTAGAAGGAAAACTCTACAGATATAGAGGAGAATAAATTGATGTTTATCTTGTGGCCAGAAGCACGATCCAAAAAAAAGAAGAAAAAAAAAAAATCAATGCATGTAGGTTTACAAAGACGATGGCCACGAACTGTCCTAACCTCCTAACCTCATGTAAGTGTTTCATTTGCTCAGAATATACATTACTTTAACTTTCTGTCCCTTGTCTGGACATAGAAATTAGATGCTGACGAGTTTGATGTTCAACAACCATACAAAGGTCAGCTCAGCGAGGAAGCGTTGAAAATGCAAAAGGCAAGAGGGAGTTGTTGATTTTATCCTCTGAAAAAAAATATTTACAGTTATTTTCAGGGCTCCTCATCTCTTTTAATCTTTCTTCACCTCCCTGGCCTGTCAAGAGCAATAAAGGTGTGACATAATGGGCTGCCATGGTCAAACTTGAAAACTGAACCACTGCACAGCGTCTCTGGCATCAGCCCGGTGGGAGAGAAAATGTCTCTGCTACCAGCCACCAGCTCTAATCCAGTAGTGACGGAGTGGGCTCGATATTAGCGATGAGGGTGCATAGGGAGCCTCTTATATGTGATCTTCGTATCTCATCGCTGATAGAAAAAAAGAAGTGAGTGAGTGCGTGTGGGCACATGCAAATGGTTTTAGAGGGGGAAGGCAGGCAGATGAACTAATTTGTGAAACATTCCTGAAGACAGTGAAGCAAAAGTGAGACATGAAGGATCGTGTTAAACTCTATAACTATATCTATATTTAAGTTATCACATGAATAGAAAAAATTATTCTAATTTTATGGTAAATGGAAAATGGTCTGCACTTATTTTGCGATTTTCTACCTATTGGCCCTCAAAGCGCTTTACACTGCTTCTTATTCACCCATTCACACTCACAAACACACACCGATGGAGGTGCTGCTATGCAGCTGGCCAACACTCATTGGGAGCCACTAAGTTGGGGTTCAGTGTCTTGCTCAAGGACACTTCGACATGTGACCGGAGGAGCCGGGGATTGAACCAACAACTGCAAGATTGGTGGACAACTGCTCTACTTTAGGCCTTGCATTTAGTCGGTTCTGTGTCAAAGAATAGTGGGTGTCAAAGATGGTTCCTACAGGTCCTAAGAACATCAGCGATACACAGCTCCCTGATCTCACAGTTAAATTTCTTTTAGTGGTTTCTTTCTTCATTTTTCTTAATAATGGAGACAAACAGCTGGGCAGAATATGGGCTGCACGTTCGTTTCAACTGAAGAAGCACCACTAGTAGATAAAGAATGACTGTTCACTAAAGTGGGATGTGATGTCCTCATCACAAATGAATAAATCCATTAATACTTTATACCATTTATATCCAGTATTCTTTAACTTAATCTCCACATCTACTGTGTGTGAGTTACATGTTAGATGTACATGTTCTCGTCAAGCCTTGTTATACTGCTTTTTCACAGCAAGTCAATAATGAATTTTAGTTCATCATTTATTGCAGAGCTTTTGTATCAACACTAAAACTTTGACATTATTTTTTTTGTCTTTGTAAATAGCAAAGGGTTAGTGTTTGTAGTGTTGCAGGTCAGTGCCAATAGGAAGGACTTTGTGTTACTGAATGATTCCTGCTGAATTATGTTAAATCATCCAAAGCAGTTGTGTGTCCTTATTGTCGCATGGCAGAAAGTAAAACTTGCTGTTTACCAGTGCATGTGCGTAGACAACAACAGTGTCATTAGCATCAGTGTTCACACTTTAATAAATTGAGCACAAGGAAAATGATTGAAATTATGCAATTTGGGTTTTTGCAGGATTTTCTGATATATGATGCTCACATAGGTGTGGCTCAGGAACCCAATTTTAGCTGCAATGTAATAAACATGGATGAATTCGTGATCAGGCCTGCCAGGCACAGGCCCATGGGCCACAGCCTAAAGTTACTGTGCATATTTCTTCATTAAAGAGCTAAGTTAACAGACAAAATGAACAGACAGATTTACAACGATACAACGACCATAAATAATGTACAATGACAGAGTAGAACAGATAAAAAGTAGACACAAAATTACCTAAGACAGACACAAAAACGTTAATAACAAGTGTAAAATGATCACAAATAGGCTCAAAACTACCAGAAACAATGGGTGGAAAGTCGCCAGCCAGTTGCACACAGGTCGTATCATTAAGGTGTATTTGTGCACTGTTTCCCAGGATGAACAAATAAATTTAGCTTTGCCAATATCTGATGTGTCAACAGCGGTGGTCAGTGATATGGTGATGATGGACTCTTCATTTATTGGAACCCTAAAGCTCATTGGTAGATCCATATTATGATCATTACACAAAGTTGTGCATTTTGAATCAGAAACTGCAGCTTAGTCCATAATAACTGCAGCGGAGTTAAACGCAGTAGCACACGGACCACAGATCAATAAAATCAATTCCAATTTCATTACACGGTGCGCAGCAAAAACTGCAAGGTCAGTTTTAAGAATGTCTATGTAAATAAAAGAAAATAGATTCAAGGAATTATAAAGTTTCATGGACAGGAGCTACCAACTGGGATTATTTGCAGTGTCAGACTTGAGGGTGCAAGTACCCTTGACCACAGTGAGATAAGGCATTATCTGTTCACTGTTCACTCCCCTCTTTGCTCTTTTCAATTACTGAATTCTGTCTGTCCAAGTCCATAGTATCCCCCCCCAACCCCACTCTTATTTTTTACTCTGGCATCAAGCACATAAAAAAGCTGGCTTAGAAAACACACATCGTCCTGACTACCTCCCAGACGGCTCACTGTTTCCTGCGCTGAATCAAAACTTACTGTTGGGTAAATGTCAACTTCACACGCAGCATGTTTCACATTTTATATCACTGCTGTCGGCACTTGGAACACGTGTAACAGTCAATGCAGTTTCTATTTACAGTGTTTGGCCATAATACAATACGGACAAATATACTGTATACTGTAGTGTAATAAGAATGAGACGAGACATTTTATGCACAAAAAAATCAAATCTAAATCTAAATGTAGAAGTCAGCCCCTGGGTTAAACATTATAATTTTATAAAATTCAAATAATAATAAAGTCAAGATTGTCAAAAAAATAATAAATAAACACACAGTAACACACATTTAATTATTGGGTGAATAAATAATACAGTGTGTACATAAAAGTGTGAGGGTGCGTAGCAACTATATTATTCATTTTCTTCGGTGTGAGACAAAACGTCACATGAACAGCAGAAGAATATATAATGATAAGTGTATTAGGTGAACTGAAACAGATGAACATGCCACGCACAAGCATTGTGAATACTCTTTGTATCTATGCATCGGACGACTAGAAAACCAAAGTTATCTGAATAGATGGAAGTTTCCAGGAACAGAAATGTAACCAGACCACAATGTCACATGCAGGTTCCTTTAGTTTTCCCTTGTATTCCAGTGAAAATGGAAATCAGCTGATATTACACTGGTTATTAAATCTGGCCATACTGCATTATTTAACAAATACCATGAAAGCATGCGGGTGACTTCAGGCATCTGCTCAGGTTGTGCATTCTTCTCTTAGCTCCAAGCAAAGGTAGTAATCACCGACATACAGAGTTTATTTAATTACACAAATTTCTGGACAAGAGCACACACTGTACTTAGACGTAAACCCAAACTGAACAATCTATTGATTCACTTGCGTGTTTGTGTTGATCGGGTTGGGTTTGACGCCGAACACGTTGTGACATCTCTGGGCTGAATATCATCACGTAAAGGACCGATCTTAGCCTGTGGGAATATTAATGATTTTAATAATTAAGTATCCAAAGTGGCTTCCATCGCTAGGCTTCAAGTTTTTCTCCAATGATCATTAGCCTCCACTGTAGAGGGCCACCAACTGCAGCTCGAGGACTCAAAGACATATATAATAACACAGACTTAATTAAATTCACAATTGCTTGGCCTAGAAGCTTTCTAGTCACTGTAAAAACGAGCATGATTGATAGAAATGTGCTTATAAAAAAGTATATGACAGGCGGATTGAAGTCTGAAAAGTTCAGTAATTCGCTGAGACGTGCGCATATATTTGACACAGCTAACAAACACAAAATCCAAATGTTTTGAAATGTTCTTTGTATCTTTTAGGAATGACATCCCATACATGCCATTATAATTCAAATACATTTAAATTTAAATACAAAGGGGGGAGAAAATAATATTTCACCACTATCTGTTATCACCGGAGAACAGCCCGTATCTCTGAATATGGATACAATAAGTAAAGAATAACTGGCTTATTTTCTGTGGAAGAACTGATTGCTTCTGGTGGATTTGTCATTATGCGTAGGTTTTGTGTTTTCAAGAAAAGAGGAATTCAATTATATATTTAACAACACTTTACACCTGTAACTGTACCATCCGTCATAACCACTGACAATAGCAAAAGAGACATTAAGGAATCAAATATATTTTGAATACCCTGAAAAACTAAAGAAAACTGTCCTGGGTTTGGTTAGTTCTTGTGGGAACTCTGAACAGCTGCCTAAACACAGCTCTGTTCCCTGCTCCTGGTCAGTAGCACGGTGCCTGCAGCAGAGAGTCTAAGAGACTATTTCTGTCTATTCTGTGGTAGGATAGAAAGTTTCTTCCAACTATGACCAAACATACAGTATCTTTTGAGGGAGCAGAAAAAAACACCAGTATCTACATTTGATACATTTTAATATAAAACAAAAACCAAAAATTTGTATTATCTTTCTGAACTTTCTTTTGCAATAATTAATCGACACTCTTGGGACAGAAGATGCAGTACAACAGGACTGTACTGCATCAAGATACAGGTATATGATGTTTACCATCGCTGTAAAGCTACTGAGTACATTTACTTATGTGCTGTACTTGTATTTTCTTATTTACCTCTGTATTTCTGCTACATCATCTTTTCAGACAAATACATAATAAAGTCTCAAATAATTCTCGCAAGCTGCAGTAGCCAGCAGAACACATAGTAATTCAAAATCTAATGATTAGTTTCCAAACACATGATCATCAAAGTGATGTATTAGGCTGTTAAAGAAATCTCCATCTTTACCAGCTGCAAATATAAAGTGATGCTAACACTGAAGCACCAATAATTAGGATCCAATAATATTATATATTTATTGATGAGTATCTACTTAATACTTTGAATGCATCACTTTTACTTGTTAAAGTCTACACTGCTGTAGTAATCTCTTTACTTCTTGTGCCACTGTTTGCAGCACACTGCACCAGTTCACTTTGGTTGGCTGGCACCATGAAGAACCCACTATCCAGAGTTTTGACAAATTGGTCTAAAAATATTTGCATCATCTTTTTTAAAAATTGAAATGAGTACACAGTAAATACCATCTTATTTTGCTGTATCCTGCTATCCTCTTAAAATGAGGATAAATCAGAGCACACTTGAAAAGTGATTAACTAGTTTTCAGGCAGCAGACGATGTGTTAGTCAGCTGTGTTAAAAAAAAAAAAAAGCTGTTCCATCTATAGCTGTCGTTCAGGAGCAGAGAGTCTCTTTTCCTCGGTGTACTCTGTTCTTATCAGGATCCTGCTCAGTGCTGAGAGCTGACCTTCAGACATTATCTCCCCCCACTCCTCTCTCATCAAAGAGAGAAGTGATAAGAACTGACTGTGTAGTGATAGAAACCTTCCACGACGAGTTTCCTTCATGTACTCCTCCCTTAATTCCTGCAGACCGTTCCGTTCTGTTCCCCCTCCCCCCTCACACCCACCAGCCAGAGATTTACTGCATCAGTAGTCATCATAAAAGTATGTGTAGAGGGCCATCAATCATAGCGCCACATCAAAAACTGAGACATGACCGTAGGGTCAAAGCAGGGGTGGACGAGGACGCGGGGCACAGACCAACACATGAACACAGTGCAGTCCAGGTTTGCCTCAGTAATTTCCCAGCACAGCAGTCTATAAGCATGTATGTCTCATAAATGCCAGTGCTTATTTTTGAGATATAGATTGTTCTGTTTCCTCTTTTGAACCAAACTCCTTTCTATGTAACCACACCTGTACTATACGTCTCATATATTGGATATAATCATATCATGTTGTTAATCTTTTCTTCATAGTAACACTGAATATCATATCCTACATGTGTGGCTCACATTCTGTGTCTGTTTATTAACTACGGGTTTCATAGCTGTGGCTGTAATTGCTTTTGTTCAAGCAGTAACCTCACCTCAGCAGGGTTCTTGGCCTCCTGTCAAGCAAAAATTTCTCTTTATCCAAAGAGGTCGAAAAATAATTGTGACTGAAGGCACTTCTGAATTTTGGTGTGAAGCAATGGCTGTGAGTTGGCATTCACACGCCCATCTGGTTGGAGCACCTGGTGTTGGTATGTTCTGTTCGAGTGGGATGCAATTAATGTAACCTACAAAGGCAGGATTTGTTTGTGCTCATTGGTTGGCCCAGTGGCAGCTGCTTTTGGCAGGAGACTATTCGGAGAGTGACAGTCGGGGGACGTGGCTCCATCTCCATGTGTTAATTAACCTGGTGGTGACTGGAGAAAGTAGGTGTTTTTGGTCTGTGTTCTGCTGTGTGTGTGTGTGTGTGTGTGTGTGTGTGTGTGTGTGGTGGGGGGGGGGGGTTACAGGAATCTGTCCACCTCCAAATGTAAACACAGAAGAAAGGGGCTTAAAATCGTTTAAACTGGGTGTTAGGTAGTTCCTCAGTTTAAAGTGCCTTCAAAATAAAATTAGTTTTTTTAATTGTAGAGACATTTACTAAAAGCAAAAATCATAAAACGGCTATGAACTATGTGTTAAACTATGTGTTATTTATACATTCTAGTCACTGATGCCAACATAACCTGTAAGAAATCAGAAACACAGGACTCATCTGCGAAACTTTACGGGTAATGCAGACAATAGGGAGTTAGACAAGGCTTAGAATGCGCAGACTGGCAGTGGTTGCTAACAGGCTGCCAAGAACACCAGGCAAACAGGCACAAGAGAGCAGGCAAAAACGTGCAGAAGATCCAAACCAGGGCAGCCGACGTGTACAACTGTACGGCTGGAATAGCACAATAGACAATCTGTCAGAGTGCAAGTCACAAGGAACCAATAAGTATACTGGGGAGTTCATTAGAGAATCTGGAGCAGGTGGGCATGGGGGAGTCAGGTAAATGGAAAGGAGGTGAGGGATGGGGTTACTGCAGGCAGCGGCAAGGTCTGACATGACACGATTTGTGGCAAAGCAAACTGAGAATGAATAAATACTTCTATAAAGTGTGACACACAACATCTAAACTTAATCACAGCTTGGCATCTTTAACAAACCTATTAATTTATTTTGTGAAATGAACACAGAGCTAACTGCAGCTGAAGTGCACACATTTCGAACAAATGCTGTGATACTGCACACATAAAGCCAGTGAGCATAGTCGATCTTGAATTAGTCAAATAACTCAAGGTCCACTTACTAGTTTCACGGGCTTTTTTAAAAATTCTTATTCTTATTTCTTATTCTGGCTACAACAGCAGGAAATTGGAGGTAGGTGAACAAGAGGTTGCTTCATTGGGCAGACTGTGTGCTGATGGAGATACACCGCCGCTAAAATGTCACATCAGCTGGAAGTACTCTTTTTAAAAGCTGAGTAAAAATAGCTAGAAAATAATATTTGTCTTTAGAATTTCTCTACTAAACCTCAATAATGTTTAAGCGAGCCTCTTATTTGTTCTGATGATCTGATCTCCTAGTCTAATGGTAGAGAGGGACGTGAGCTTTATTAGCAGCCTTCATGTGATGATCAGTGTTTTTTAGCAGGCTTAGCTTAATATCTCTGTGTCTAAACACAGTTATTGAAACATACGAGGTCACGTCAGTAACCACATTATTTGTTGAATGTACTGTTTAGTATTTGAGTGTGTTTCAAGTTTAGCATAACAGGTCAACAGATACACAAGTGAGTGGATTCAATAACTGTATTGAAGTATCACTTTTCATGTCTTAGTAACTGCAAAAACTGTAATTATGATGAATAATCCATGTATAATACAAAATGCATAGCGTACCATGTAAAAGACAGTGCAGAATCATATAGAATGATCTTCTACTCATTCTACTCAGGTACAATGAGATTTTGCTTTGCTTCTTTCTCAGTATAGGACAAAACAAACAAGGACTAACTAATACAGGATACAATACAAAACAGTAAAACACTAAAGATAGTAGGTGTATTATGTTTGTGATTATATTATTTTAATCTACCTAATAAGAAAAAATATCTATTCTAAAGTCTTCTTAGCCTGAAAGTAATTTTTTTCTGGCCTGCAATTATTAAACAAGTACTTATTAAACAGGTAAATAAGTACAGCAAGTAAGTGTAATGTTAGGTTTAAGTTAAACTTGTCAATGAATGTATAAACATGTTATAGTAAAATAATCACAATTAACTGCAAAGTACATGTGCAAATTTGTTCCCCCCCTTGAGAACTTATTTAGAAATGTACTTAAATATCTGATGGATGATAAAGGAACACTGGTTCTAGTTAATTGTGCAATAATATTATGTTGAGTAAAAAACATTTTTTCTCATTTCACCGTTGTTGTTGGTACCTGCAATGTACATCTGTTGATTTCCCACCAAGTCCTGTCTGCTATGACCCGTGCAGTTTGCTGATGGTGAGTGGGAGCTCAGTGGGAGTGGGCGGGTGTAGAGCGACAGTCCCACTGATTTAAACCCACGTGGGTGATTTTCTGAAAAATTTCTACTATACTTAACACAGATGACTCACATCCACTCCAGTTTGTTTTTATGCTCGATACCACGAGAGCCCTTCACGGAGATCCTGTACATCTGTCAGGTTTATTACACTATCAACAAATGTAATGTTCCTCCTGGGTAGAAAGAAGTCACAGTGAAAGTTCGGCACTACCTTCAAAATGCTGGAGAGCTCTGCAAGGTCAAAAGCCAAAAAACATACATAGTTGTGTCATTTGGTTCCAAGCTGTCAGTTGGTGGCCCGGTGGCTCAGTGGGCAGGACATCTGCCTGGGATGCAGAGGTCTGCAGAATCAAATCCCAGCCCACTCACCAGGTGTGTCTTCACTCAGCGCTGGCTCCCCGAGCGCCACCTGTGGCCGCCCACTGCTCCCCCTCTGGGGGAGGGGTTCAATGCAGGGTTCTGATTTCATTGTAACATGTAAAGGTGCTCAGTGGTGACAATAAAGCTTCTATTCCAGGACTCATCTCATTCATTTCATGTTTGTTTCGAACACCACAAAACCAGTTTACAAAACAGTGATCAACCAGTGTTTCAGTACAATAGGAGACAATTGTACATGTTTCAGTGTAACATTTACATTTATTCTGTGCACCTTATCTGCACATTCTCAGATATGAGTAGATGTATCTGTTGTTTTGCAGGAACAATTATCCCCTACAAGGCCTCTCCAAACACGCCATGCAATATTCATCACATTCTCCTGGCTAGTGTCCCTTTGAGGTGATTCTGTGCCCGTGCACAGGCTTATTGCTAATTATAAAACAAAGGACATCATTATTGGAACAGTGGCAAGTCTACTTATTTATGCTTTCAAAAATCCATACAGTGGTTATGGCCTTTGTGATTTCAGGGAGCAGTAAGTCTGGTGCAATGGCTGCTTTGAAAGTGAGGATAAAGAGCAAAGGAAACTGTGTGAGTGAGTGATAAATGGAAGTTACCGAAAAAGAGAGTTAGTCTGATGTTGACTCGTGTTTGCTTTTCACAGCAGGTTTCCACAGGACTCCTGTGGCTTTCAGGTGCACAAGTTAAGCAGCTCTGCTTATTCACATAAATTCTTACTTTCCTGAATCACATACTGGAGACTGCTATAGTGTGAAGCTATATGGATCCAGTAATCGGCACCCGAGGGATTGGCACAAAACACCTAGATTTTACCCTTCTTCCAGTTTCTGTGCTTATTATCTGTATATTTGCGGTTGCTTGGCCACAAAGGGTCTTCTAGCATTCATTTCTTGGACTGAACAGAGAGCACGACACACAGGAGAGAAAGCTCTGGAGGGTAAAGGCCAACAAACGTATACACATAGGTAGACACTCAGAATAAGTTCAAAGAAAAAAGGCTGTGTGGGTGTAGAAGAGTTTAAAGAAATAGTTCCAAGACTTTTGAAGCTAGTACAATATTTACAATAGCTGTGGGTCACTAAAAAATGTTACTCAGGACCTGAGTGTGCAGCATAAAGAAATCTGGTCTGGTCGTTATGGGCAGAATGGCTCACAAAGTTACCCTGAGACTTCAACTGTCCCACTAAACAAAATCAAGGCAATGTCCTTCACATTTCCAGTCTGCCTCAAACAAATGTCCTTCACATTTCCAGTCTGCCTCAAACAAATGTCCTTCACATTTCCAGTCTACGTCAAACAATTGTCCTTCATATATCCAGTCTACCACAAACAAATGTCCTTCCTTTTTCCCTATGCAACGTTTTAGGGCTTATGCCTGGAGAGCTGGGTGAAGCGTAATGGATTCATTTTAGCACTGTCCCGCATCGCAAACCGTCGCTTCAGAGGAACTTTGGCTCGTTTCTAAGGTAACGGTATTGTCAACAGCCTCCACATAAACACTGAAACAACAACAAAAGGAACAATTTCCTTTTTACCCCGTGTCATGTCTTTCAGTCTCCAAGCCGGGGTTTTTCGAATGGTTGTCTTATTTGTCTGTGCTGTAGACCACCGATCCAAAAACATTTAAAAACACATTTGAAAACACACATTGTTTCTTTTCAAAATCTTTGGTCCAGGAATTGTTTTCACAAATGCTCTGAATCCCTATGACTTTGTACAGCAGTCTGAGGTAAATCTCTGGTGGAAATATGGCAATCTGTAGCATTTGGGGGCATTTTTTCATATATTTTACAACCACATGTTTTGCAATGAACAATAATGTCACCCACTGGAAATGCCTGTTGTGGTTTTAATTGGTTTTGGACAATTTTAGAGCCCCATTCCCCAAATGACATAGCTAATCCAGGTTGCAGACTGACAGACATTACATCTATTGGTTTTAGTGTCTGTAAAGGGATTGTTGAAAATATGATTAAAATATCCAGAAAAGGCATCTAAATGTGTAATAAATGAAAAAAAAGGAAATTAAATACATTTAATTTCTATCGTGTGTATTATATGATTATTATGAACAGTGTAAATGAGAAATTTGTACTAGCTAATGTTAAATCTTACATCCTGCTACGTTGCATTGATGACCCTTTCTGTCCAACCAAATATACCAACTTTCATTTATGAACATGTGTTTTCTATATCATTTGACATACTTTGGTCATGTAACTGTCAGAGTAAATCTAAAAATGACCTAATGTTCAAGAAAGTGACCAACACAAAAGATTAAAATATCACTTCATCCACAGAGAAGAAACACCAGCATGCAGTGTGAGATGAATGTGGGTCAGAGACCAGCTCATGATGAAGGATGACTGAGAGGCCATCTCAGCAGCATCCCTCACCTCTGCTGGACAGTTCAGTAAAACCTCTTGACAGTTTATCAGGCAGACGCGATCAGGTCATAGAGCACCCTGCCTCACAACCCGCAGACCTTCAGATGACTATCACGGATCACTGCTTAAACGAGTGTCACCCTGCACAGGACACGACCCCAAGAGTTGGTGTGTTGTTGAACTTGTTGTATGGAGCGCTGGTTATTTTCCATGGAGTAAGCCTGATCTGTTTTTACAATTTACCGAGTGGGAGTTACTAGTGTCAATATCTCTTGAGCCATGCTGAGAGAATGTTCCGGTGATGACGGTGCTATTACTGCTGTTTGATCAAGATTCACAGTACAGTACTGTAAAAAAACATAAACAACTATTGGCTGAAATGCGATGAAATTTTATACAAATGTTCTCCATGTCATTTGTTGTTATGGCCTTTAGGTAAAGGCAGCAGCTGCCATCATCTCACAGTTTAATCAGCAAGAGACGAATCTGCTGCTACTCAGCAAACGCTCATAATGTCAACCAATGGTCATTATTTTGATGGACTTTTGTCCCTAGAAGCACTTGGAACAGATAATATTTAAGTAGCCGATGGGCTCTTAGGCTACTGTACATACAAAGCTCTACCATGTCGATCACTCATGACATAATAGGACCCTGGGGACAGACCCCACCCTCTATTTTTGGTCATTTTCAGTCTGTTTGTGATCATTTGACTTTTGTTTTCGTAAGTTTGGTTTTTTGGTGTGTTTTTTTTTTTTGCATCCATGGTTCTTTTTCACTTATTTGATGTCTCATTTGATTTTTTTTAGACGCTTTGATTTGTGCTTTTGTGGTTATTCTGCTCAAGTTTTTGGTAATTTAGTGTATATTTTTGGCCATTTTGTGTCAATTGTGGAAGTTTTTATGTCTGTTTTTATCCACTTTGTGTTCATTTGTTCATCATCTTGCACCAGTTCTTAGGCCGTGTTCATCATTTTTGAGTCACTTTGCGGCTTGTTGTGGTCATTTTTTAAATTTTTTTTTCTTAAGCTCTGACTAAGGCTCTGCCCCATGGACCCCTTTGACCTATTTCACCCATACACCAAGGCCTGTCCACTAGTCTATCCATAAGTGCTCCTGCAAGAAAAGTTCTTCCATATTTCACGTATTTGTTTTATCTTTCTTTCTTTATTCTAATTTATTTCATTTTCCTCTTCAATTTAGTTTTTTGTTCATTGTTAAATATTGTTAAACCATTATGTGAATGACTTCAGAACAGACTCTTTGTTTGAAAGGTTTCATGCTTTCCTTGCAAAGGGCAGACAAAAGTACAATTTTTATTGTAAAAAGCTGTATCGTGCTTGCTCATATTAACACTCTCCCTAATTTACTTATTTCTTTTTCTTCTTTCTTTCATGAAACTAATGTCATTTCAGTTACAGAATGGACAGAGATTTCTTATATATATATATATATATGTATGTATATATATACGTATATATATGTGTATATATATATATATACATATACACACACACATATAAATATATATATATATATATATATATATATATATATATATATATATATATATATATATATATATATATATATATATATATATATATATATATATATATATATAATTTCAACCCTGTTTTTCACATTTTAAACCTAGTTTGCCCAGTTTACATCAACCTAGTTAGTGTTGATTTCTTCTTAATGAGGTGAAAGGCGAATGACTACAGAAATCCATTTGCAGAGTTTGATTTATTTGAATGAAAAAGGTTAAAAATGTAGAAAGAAACAAATATTCATTAAATTCCAAACCCACCTGCTTGTGTTTCTTTATTTTAGCTCCATTAGTGCTGAGAGAAAAGCACAGCTTCCACCGGTGGAACAGACCCAGAGCCTCACACTGGGGGAGTCGAGAGTGAACAACAATGCCGCCTTTTTCTCTCCAAAGCACCAGAGACAATTTGGCTCTATGTCCATTTGGCTTCAACTCTGGCCGTCTATCCAATCCAGAGTACAGAGCCTTCATCTAAGAAGTGTGTTATGGTCAACATAATGGCTCAAATATAGAGACACTTGAGAATGATTTCTGGCTATTTGAGAGGGCCATTGTCCAACCAGGTGCGATGGAGCTGTGAATGAAAGAAAGATGTGTGACAAAATTCATTTTCCCTTAATGTAAAGCTGGAAAATGTTGAATATGCCTGTAAAGATCTGCCATCACATGCAGTACAATCAAATTATTATTATTACAAATTAGGAATGTTTTAATAGTATTTACATGTGTAATAAAGTGAAAATCCTGATGTTAGTAAGGAGTAGGGAGTGGGAGTGTTAATCACAGTCAAATGTACATTTTTTTATCCATATGCACATCCACATATAAACATATCCACCCAAGCACAGCTGTTCACTCCAGAAACAATTAAACCCTGATGAAATTAGTGAGATAATTAAAGACAGGATAAATACTGTACTGTAAAATACTGTAACGTTTTTACAAAAGGAAGTCGGTGAAGAGTTTCATTCTTTCTGCAATAAAGCAGTTATGGGGGGATTGGTGACCCACCAACATTACCAGTGTGGCGTCATCCTCCACTGAGTTTAGTTCCGCCGAGGCTTAAACTGAATGGAGAATGAGTGACTGACTACATGTGCGACACTGTGTCCTTGCCCGGGGGAGCTGAACCAATCTTCCGACTTCCTGTCTGATGAAACGACCCTATACAACCTGAACTATGAGCTGTTAACTATATGTTATCCCAGGGTCAGACACTGATCCAGTGGTGTATGTCACAATCTAAAGAGGAACATAAAAATTCATTTGATGGAGCCATGAAATGTGGTCACGGTAAAATCAGTCACATTTAAACTTGATAGTTGTTGAGGTGCTGTGGCTTGTGGCCACTAATATGCTTGTCAACTTATTAAAAATAGAAGTTCTTTAAAACAAATATTTTGCTCCGTGAACACTTTTGGGTGCAAATTTCTATAGATTGTGGGCTGCAAATTGCAAAAATACATTTAAAGTTTACTCATTTTCAAATGCAGTATATGATGTTTTACCTGTTTTCCCCTCTCGACTCCCAGAACACATGAGTAGGTACTGAATAAAATAATCTTCTTCTTTGATTTGTTAAATAATAGATTTGAAATAATTACATTCTCATAATAACAAGCATCAATATGGGAAACTTGTGTTTGGGTCAGTGAAGGAGTAGTCAAAGGTAACTGGTTTGGGCTGGTTCAGATTAATGTAAGGGAAATATTCTACTGGAAAACAGACTAAGACTTCACTTCCCCAAGAACCTATTCCCGAGCCTCGGACTCTAACACTGACTATTAAGTTGACGCAGCACGTCCAAAGATGAGTAGACACACAAACACACCTTTATTCACTGTTAAACAAACAACAAGCACCAAAAAAAAAAAAAAAAAGGTTGCTATGGTTGTAAAATGTTTTATCAGATTGTACTCTGCCTCTCGCCCCATGACACATGGGATAGGCTCAAACCCCCTGCGACTCTAAACAGGGTCAGCAGTTGAAGATAATGGATGGACGGATGGATAATTGTGATTAGGTCTTTTGCCATAATCAAGCAAACCTGATCGATCAGAGAATCCGTGCAGGGACTCCAGTGTCTTTAAAACATGCCTTTTAGTGGAGCAAAATGAATTTAAAGAATACCCATTTGGAATAAAGCCAGCTGTTCCATAAAAAAATGCAATTTCTTCTTGGTCAGGGGAGTGAATTTGCAGCTCCGTGTTAATCAAAGTGGAAATGAATGCAAGATTCATTACCCCTGCATGTGAATGATCACATTCAAATTTTCAATCACAGCTGTTTTTACCACGTGTCTCCACCTCTTTAGGTTTCTTTAAAAGGACATAGGTTTTCTGTTGTCCTGGCGATTGAGGTTGTTTTCTGATTATGATGTTCTAATCCTTTGGGGAGTGGTATTATTATAGTGTAATAAAGCCTGTGGATGTCATCATCACCTGCCCACACCAGGGTAAAATGCCTTGCATTACGAAGGCTGTAAAGCCCAAAGGAATTCAAGGAAAAGAATGCTCAGTGATGTCCATGTCAAGGAGATGGACTGGTGGCTTTCTCATTGAAGGCCTTGCCATCATACAGCAAACGCTCATCATTTCAACAGGTTTCAAACATAAATGCTCACTAGGTTTTACTCAGTTTTGAAGTTTAATCCGAACAACCGAACCGAACAACTTAGTGCCACATCCGGTCACGCTGTAAATGTCTCTCTTTGTCTTGGTTAAAATCATTTCCAATAAGATACAATTCAAGGACATGCCAATCAAATCAAATTAGAAGAAACACATACAGTGGACTACAAATTTTGTATAATTTATTACAACAACAAGGAAAAATATAAACCTTATACTTAGTTTGCCTACATGGTAGTGCCTTTTTTTTTTTTGACATTTTCCCTTTCTTTAATACTTTACAACGAACATGCAAACAGGAACATGAGCAAAATTAGGGATTGTGCCATTCCCGGACAAACTGTCTGCAGCACAATGTTCATGAAAGGCAAAAGGAAATGTGCCTTTAGCAGTGCAAACATTTCTCACCAGCAGCTCGACAAAACACCCTGGCAACCCAGAGCCCCGTGGGTGATAGTTACATTGTTCAAAAACTGTCCCCAAAGGTCCTCAGCTCGATTAAACAGTGCTTCATTTCAACTTCCTTCCCTTTTTGTTTAGCCCGGATTATGTCCTGTCTGCAGGCGCAACAACCGTTAGAGATCTTAAAATGTAACAGGACTCAGACGCAAACAGCTTTTGCGGCTAAGAGACAACACTGGCCCTGTTTCCAGTGAGGAGAACTATTTGGAATTTCTACAAGGAAAAAAGAAAATCAGCTACTGAAAATATGATTTACCGCTCAGACAGTGAGCTGTTAATGTATGAATCAAGATGTGTTTAATCATTTTGTTGCGGTATTATTGGGTTTGTACACTCAAAGCATGTAAAACGACTACTTAAACTACCTGCTATGAAGCTAATTTTAAAGAATTCATTATTTAAATAAAACATTTCTTAGATGAAGATGTAGCTACAACACAAAAAAAGTAAATCCCGGAAGAAATTCATCTAAAACTGAAACATCCATCTCAGCTTGTGGAAGCAATCATCTTTTAAGTCGCACACGTCTATACTAAACTTTTGTCCTCAGAATGCACAGATTGTGTTTTATGTCTAAATTACAAGTCTACAGAGCACAGGGAATAAGCTGCCTGCTACCGTCATGAGAGCTACAAACATTTCTTCAGATGAAGGATGAGTCATAACTTCAGGGAATCCCTGTCCTTGGGTGCGTTGACACATGAAGGATTCATTTAGTGAGGATGAATATGATGCTCTAAACATCCATCTCTGAATGTGACACGTCGGTGCAAAGAGACAAGGAAGATTCACGGGGGAGATCTGTGACACTGAAAACTGAGTGGTGTTACTAAAGGTCAGTGTTTGGCTCAAGCTGCAGAAATATTCGTTTACTAAAACAACATGGCCTACGAACAGCCAGCAGGAAAGATACAGCAAGCACTGACATTCTGTGTAAGTGTCTACTTTTTTATTTTCTTGACTTCCTTTGCCTTTTACACCAAATGTCCAGGTAGACGTCCTGTCTGAGGCCAGTAGCTGTCAGCATTCTTAATATTTAACTGAACCCCGGCACTGAGTCATAGTTGCCGAAACATCAACCAGACCTCGTCCATAACGTGAATGAATATTGCAACATCAATACTCAGTGGAGCAAACTTAAGAGAGTACAGTCACGGTACTGTAGATGCTTTATGAGGCAGTACAAAGGTAAATGCTCATAACAGCAGGCTGATGGTTGTTCACCGCTCTCGCCATTTTTTCTTAGTTTGCGTGCCAAAAAGTACAAAGGTTAAACTACACACTGCTATGCCAATATACGTGCTGACCATAAAGTTCAGTAAAATCTACCATGGCAGCAGACAACACCTTCTGCAGTCTATGGAGGAACATGGGTCTCTGTACCAAATAATAGTGCCGTCATTTTACCAGCTGATTTACTTAGAGTCTAACCAAAGATGCCAACTTTATTTTCTAAATGAGAAGTCAAGGGATCAACAAACTCCTCAGAATAAATCCTCTGAGGGGGCAATTTGCACAGCAGTCCGATATTTGCCCAACTTCTACAGGTCCCCATGTGCCACTTAAACGTACAGGGACAAACATGAATGTCACATAATGTAAATCTGAACGAAGAAGACTCACAGATACACATATGCCTGGGTGTCCTTTTGTGACTAACATCGGTCTAATTCCTTCATTAAGAGATCGTTTAGCAAGTGCTGTAAATGCTCTTTGAGCGTCTTTCGAGTTATTCAAACCAACACATGGTTACAAAACTATTTAGCTTTATTTTTAGTATGTGTTATTATTGGTTTACACTGTTTCAAATAAAATTAATCTCTACTTACTTGAAAACTAGGGAATATGCAGCAATGATGTGAGTGGGGATTTTGACTGTTGGCACTTACGCACGCACGCACACACACACACACGCAGATATGTATTTATACGGGCCATTTGGCATATGTTCCTTTCGTTTATGAAGAAAATAAAGTTGAAGGGGACTTTGCCAACTGAGAGCTGGCTTACTGTGCAGAGAAGGAGGAAGAAGCTGAGTAGCATGACCACCACACCACAGCTGTGGAGGAGACAAATGAACTGCCGTTTCATAGCTCATCCCGCTGCGCTGCAGCACGAGAATGTACCGGCGGTTTGTAGAGAACCAATTGGTAGGAAAAATGGTGAGAGAAACGCTGACTTGTGTAAATTTGCTGAACCAGCCAGAAATCACTGGCTGTTTAAAAGGCATTGAACTTGTGAAGAGAAAAAGGTTACGTTTCTTTCAAAGCACCTTATTGTCTTTATGGTATAGATAACTTTTTCCTCTAACACACCATGAAAAGTGAGGGAAATTAATTCACTTCTTTTTCCGGCTGAGAATTGACAGACATCATTCCTGTGCATTTCTCACCACATTTACATATTGCAGTTTTTTCCCCCCTCTGGAATCAGCCGCATTTCACGCTGCCAAACACAGCACCTAGAATAATAAATGCTACAAAGATGAAATAGCGGCATCTCCTCACTGGTTACCTGTTCCACATTAGATTTTGAGATGATAGCACTTGCTTTTAAAACATGATTACATGGTTGTGAGCTATATTTTTAATTCTCTTTGAGTCAGCATGCAGCCTCAGATCCTCAGGGCACTTTAAAGGTGTTGAAAAGGCTTTGAAACAAGTTGCCCAAAGAGCTCAGGGATGCAGAATTTGCATCATATGTTTAAATATTCGAAAGGTATTTGAATACAGCTTTTTCCCTTTCTTTCGGTTGCATTGTGATATTTATTTTATTTACCAACCCAGAAAGAGTGAGATGTGTTCGACCACACATCAGAAAAGAGTTTAAATTGAAAAAAGCCCAGGTGTGTTGACTTATTGAGCAGACACACTCCCCAGAACACACTCCTCACACTCCTCAGGACCGTGCGGGTGTGTTCAGACATATTTCTCACTCTGATCATTTGTCAGAACAAGATGACTCACATTTTTAACACTTTTATTGCTACATGGATGTGTCCACGTTCCATGCAGAATAGCTTTGAAGTGTGTCACAGAGTTGCCTCTGTACATTATATACACCCTTTATATGCAGTATGCAGGTATGCAGATCTGATATTTGTGCCCCCAAATATCTCAGGTCTATTTTTATTTTTTGAACAGACTAAATCAGATCTGGGCCACTATCATATTTGCTGCTATGGGTTTGAATCTTTCTAACATCGCAGCCACTCTCAGAAGGATCAAATCTGAATCCGACAGGGCTGCAAAGTTTCTGATAATGAGAATGAGAATGCTGAAAGACAGAACCGTGAGATTCAAGTCAAGACATTTCACTTCAGTTCAATTATATTTTCTATAGCACCCATTCACAAAAAAATAATCTCAAGGCACTTTATAAAGTCAAGGCGATCCAGATGTGCAGAGAAAACCCATCAAGTCCCCCTTGGCCCAGGCAATGGAGGAGAGGAAATCTCCCTTTAATGGAGGAAACCTTCAGCAGAACCAGGCTCAGGGTGGGCGCCCATCTGCCTCGACCGGGTGGGGTTAGTGGAGAGTGAAGAGGGAAAAGAAAAAAGAGCAATAAGAAGCAACAACAAAACACTGGGGGGGTTGGTAGGACCAGTAGCTGCACACAAGGGGCGACTGTGGCGCTAGAGGTAGAGCGGTCATCCACAGTTGTTGGTTCGATCCCCGGCTCCTCCATTCACATGTGTGAAAGTGTTCTTGAGCAAGGAACTGAACCCCAACTTACGGTGAGCATTGGCCAGCTGCATAGCAGCTCCCCCATCGGCGTTAGAGCGTGTCTGTCATTGTGGGTGTGAATGGGTGAATGAGAAGCAGGGCTACATAAGTGCAGACCATTTACCATTTATGTTAGGAACACACAGCTCCAAACCCGGGATACCTGCTGATTAACAGCGAGAGGGAGACGGACATAGAGAAATACAACTATGGGAGAAAGAAGAAACAAAGTTATGCAACGGTGACATACATGTAGAAATGCAGGGGGGAGAGGAGAGACAGCGGGCGAGCATACATAAAGTCGGCACTGGGGGTTGTGGTTATTATGGTTATCCAGTGGAGCAAAGTGTGTGGTACCGTAACTCTGCAACTTCTTTTTGAGTTTTTCAGAATGATTTAATGGTTTATTTCTTATTTGGTATTTTCCCACTGCCCAGCAAAAAGAAACCGACAAAAATACAGACCATCTCACATCTGTGCACACTGAATGTTTCAAGTGTACTAGTGCCTCTTTTAGCTGGTGACCATCTTCTGAATGCATCATTGTTGCTCATAACCACGATAGTTGTTGCAAAGACGACAAGACCACATCAGCTGACCTCATCGTCATATTATCATGACATTCATTTATTTTGCCTTATTTTAACTCTTGTGTGGGTAAATGGTTCAAAAAGAAGATATAGTCAGACTCAGTTTGCTGCAAATTTATAACTAAGACCAACCACAAGCGCGTTCGCAATACTGTCACAAGTTAATGAGTCACCGGTGAATTTGAAACACCTGCTGTCATCAGTTGCATTAGCAGAAGAGAGCAACAATAGAAAGAGAGGTGAATAGTGAGATGAGGAAGTATCAGTTGTAGGTCATTTATAGAGAAGCTTCAGTTAAACGTAAAGAAATTAAAGAACAAGCAGTTTATTTTACAAAATTACAATTTCAGTTTTGCACAAAGTTATAATTGCACATGCTTGGCAATAAATGGACTCCATGAATGTTCACATCAGAGCTGACTGCATGTCATCTACAAACATTATTAATATTAAAAAAAAAATCTAAACAGGCAAAACAATCAGAACTGAGCATTTGGACCTGTAATGAGAGAGCAGCCGCTGAGGCAGCTCTCTACTGAGCTCATATAGTTTCCACTGACCTGAGCAGAGGTTTAATCAGCTTAAATGAACACACACGTGTGCAGACAGGTCCTGCAAAAGGAGAAGCTCCAGCACAAACCGGGCCTTTCAGTTTAAAACAGTCCTTCTCTGTTCAGTTGAAAGTCCGCTGTGAGAAAGTGTGTAGCTTGCTTCTTTGTAACGGACGCTGATTTTGCCAGTGTATCATTTTCATTGGATTAAGAAAAAAAAAATAATCAAAAGATCTACAAAAACTTCTGAAAAACTTAAAGCCACAATATTTAAAACTGACTTTTTTTGCCCACAAAGCAAACTACTTCCACGTCAGCCCTAATGCAGGAATCCGTTAAGCCCACAGGGAAAAATAAATATTGACTCATCATTCACATGCAATTCAAAGAGTCAAATAATTTCGCAGAATAATTAATGATGAATGAATTAAAAGTTTGAAATTAATCTGATTTTAAATGCTTCCCATTAAATGTGGAATCCATTTAAGCATTTTTGCAATTTTTTTTTTACTGAATTAAAACTTGGAATTGGCAACAAAACTGCAGTGAACTGTGTTCTCCTGACAAAAGGTTATTTCACATTAGAAGGTAATTTTACTAAACAAATGCCTCCAATCAGCAGAGTATAATTACAAAATGTTCCAAATGCACATGAAAGCTCATTAGCCATGTTTTTAATTTTCTGCCGTCTCATTTTGATCAGAGCCCTATCATGCAAACATGTTTAATTATCATTTCTTCTATTGTGTTGTGTTTATATTGTACTTTTTAATAAACTGAAAACAAAATAAAGGAACTATTTCTGAGTGTAAAATGACGTGGCTCACACGCTTACGTGAATTGTTCATTCAAACAGCAGATTAAAAACTCAAATCTGTGACGGGACTTAAGTCTTGATTCGTGAATTCACCGGTGTAATGCTGTGTTTGTGTGCTTGTGTGTTTCTGCAGTTTCTACTGGCATGATAAGGACAGGCTAGAACCGAGAGTAAATCTTTGTAGAGGTGCTTGGTTCACCTTCTTGCTGCTAACTGCACACCTGCACAGCATAGATTAGACCTGAATTATCTGAGGAGCAAACGTGTGTTGCCGCCTCTGCTTTTTAATCTCAGCTTTCATCTGAGGCTTGTTATTGCTGTTTTCCTGCTGAAGCAACTACTCCAGGACTCAATGTCTCTTAGAAAATCTTGGATGTGTACAGCATGTTAACAACAGCAACTGTATTACAGAATTGAACTGTGTGAACATGTCTCTGACATAATAAGTTGTTATGTTATTGGCAGACAGGTGTCATCAATTCTGTGCTGTAAGGTGGATTCATGGATGTAAAGACTACACACACACACACACACGTCCATGTTTTATCCTAGTAACAAAAAGGCAAACAATATGTGAAAAGTAAACTAAACGGTCACTGAAAGGTAGAAATGTGGACGGCACTGCGTCTCTGGCTGCTCCATACGTTCTAATAAGAAAAGAACCAGCGCAAGCATTGTTGGATAGGTGGCGATTAGTCAACTGCTATTTGTCCAGTACCTGACTGAGGCAGCTTGAACCATGTGACAGTTACATTTTTCCCAAGCATTGCAAAAATCTTGAGCACAATGATGTTTAGATGCTAGCGGCTCATCATAAATAGCCTTTGTGGTTTTATTTAGTGCGTCGGTTGTTTCTCCTGACAGACTGTTTCCCAAAAGTGTAATAATTTCATGGTGTTAGTGTGGACAGTCTTTATTTCAGGTGTGGCCTTTGCTGTGATACCCTGATAATAATGTTTATGGATGTGAACCATTTCATAAAAACACAGTGAGACTCTTAGGCAAACAGTGGACAAAGCTTCACAAACAAGCTGCAGGATTATTAATATCATCACTGGAGAAGATATTTGTAGTGGCACAGTTAGGACCTGACAGAAAGGGAATTTTTTGCTTTGTAATAAACACAAAAATTATAAGTAAGAAAATATAATAGATAACACAATCTTAAGTACAGTTTTTAAGCGCAGATGTGGCAGATGGATGCCTAAAATAGCCATAACTACAAACTGTGCATGACAGTAAACTGTATCTACATTATGTGAGGGTGTGACATGACTTTGAACTGCTGCTGATTATGACTATATAGATGCTTTGCTTTCCAGTTACTTGGCCCGTGAGGCTAAGAATCCAAAATAGATAACACAATTACAGCTTGTTTTGGAACATGGCCATGGTTGACCTTAAAAGACAACAGGTAATTGGACCCAGAGGAAGACTTAAGGACTTAAGGCAAGTGTTGTTAAAAGCAGCTCTACTAGTTCAAAGTTCAGGCCTCGAGACAGCAACTAGCAGCCAGGTCAAAACCAAACAAACACACAGAGAATCCGCCGTCAAGTAGGACAGTAAAACTTAGGAAAGACATTTCAGGCAGAGAGCGGAATAGGGAAACAGAATTGGCCCAGCTGCTGAGGTACAAAAACACCACTGGTTATCAGACAGAGACAAAGTGTGAGCAGTTCAGTCTATACAACACTCTGGGGCTAATGACCAGTGGGAAGTCATGGGATTAGGTCTGAGCAGGACAACCTGCAGAGGCAGCTAGTGGGCAGATGAGCAACAGCAGACAGGTGTGTTTGACATAATAGGGGAAGCACAGGTGTCGCTAATAACATTCAGAACAGTGCAGCCCAGTTGACGTGCCCCAGAAAGCTGTGACCAGCATGAACCAGCATGCTCAACACCCAGACCCTGAAACCACAGCCGCGAGAAGGAATTCAGCAGTCACTCATTTTGTTATTTACACCTGTGCTTTTCCTACTGTGACATGCCAAAAGGTCTCCTCGGTGGAAATCTGAGGTAACAGAACCCATCCTCCCGTGTGGTTTCAGTCCATTTTCACGATGCACAGAGTTACGGTAAATTCTTTGGAAGAACATAACTGAGTGCAACAAAAGCAATTCATAGAAAGTGTTATAATGTAATTGTCAACATGAAAACCGTCCTAGAAATTGCTAGAAATCTTTGATATTTTGTGTGAAAGAAATTCCTGTAATTCTGAGTAGTGGAGCCACACTGTGCTCTATACATTATTTGTGAATAAATGTTGATTTACACTGCGATCCATAATAGATGACACTTTTTATGTGACACGTGTTAAAACCTTTCACCTTTCACTTGAAAAGCATTGACTACGAACAAAGCGTCTTCATGTGTGAACGTGTTTTTGCATTCGACAACCCGCCAACCGTTTTCCCCACAGCGTTATAGGCTAAACCAGGCCGGTCTCCTCTTGTTTAGATGTGTGCGCCATGAGGTTGTGCGAAGAGGCAGAGTTTGCTTGGAATGAGACCATACTGCCTTAAACACCACCCCGTGCTCAATGGAGCATTTCACCACACAGCAGGGAGCTGCTGGGCATAATCTGGGGATTTCAGTTGGCAGTCAGGTGTGAAGTGTCTGACGGACAGAGAGGTCAGCTGAAACTGCAGGGAACCGATATCACTGCCCACTATTTCACTAAAACACAGCAGGGGAACAGCTGCAACAAACACCAGGAAACGCGAGGGTGAGCAGTGAGAAAAGGAAGTCACAGTTCATCAAGGTGTAAGACAAACAAATCCTAACTATCAAAGGACATGTGGCACAAAGAAAGAAGTCAGAACGTGTAAAAAAACAAACCTTTTTTTATATGTACTGCAAATGTACAGTTATCATGTCGTCGTGTTATGATTTTAATATGCAAATGTTGCAGTGACCACATTCATCAAACTCACCTTCTCTGTCCTCATCATGTTTTACTGCATCGCTTTAATTGTTTGTTTTTTTTTATACCCGAACAGTTTTCTGTAATATATTCATATAAACAGCATATCGAATACCGGTTCAGGTCTTCCTCATCTGTGTATATCGAATCCAGATTTATGACTTTAGCATTCGGTGCATGAAGCATGGGCTGTTTTCTCCACACAATAGAAACCAATACATTTAAAAACTGGGCTCTCTATATATATGCGTGGATACTTCTGAAAATGGGCAGCCATTGTGCCATGTCCATGACCACCTTGTTCAGCAACCATTTAGTGGAGGAATATTGCAATGGCAAGAGTCATTTATCAGACCTAATAGCTCCTCAGACAACGACTTTGTGATTTCAGGACCTCACTGACACAAACAGTTCCCACACCCTTATTCTCTACAGTAACACATCCAGAAAAAGCATTTAGCCTCTGTTCTTTGCTCTTCTTTTCTGTCTCTCACACACACACACACACACGCGCTTACAGCCTATATTCTGCTCCTAATTAGAAGGCAGAAAGGATCAAATGGGTGATGACAAATGAATCTCCAAATGGCTGTTGCTAGAGATAGAGCAACTTTTGTCAAGCCTTCACACTGGAACAATGCAGCTGTTAACATGCTTTGGAAAGATAACTTTTTTAATCTCTTACAGTCATCGACGGTATGTTGAATTAACGTAGCTTTCTAGCAGTACTGCCGACTGTCCTAATGTGCAAAATGACACTAAAAATGCCACCTTGCTAAGTAGCTCAGTGGTAGATTTCATATTTCATATACTAAACTTAATACTAGTGCTCAGGCTTCACCAACCTCCTCCGATCGGGCCTTTTGGCTGCTCGCGCACACGAACGAGGATAAAATAAAGCAAACCTGCAGCTCTTGTAGACATGGTAAATGATACTGGCCCAAATTCCAATAAAAAAGCAAAACAGTTATTGCTCAATAAGAAGCATCCATTCTATTATTGGTAAAATGCTTTTGTGCCTGGGAGCATATAGGTGGAAGTTGGGGTAATGAGTTCTCGCCATCACACCCCATACAATTACTGAAGGCTTGTGCACTGCGCATATACAGTTTACAGTGGTAATGATGGGAATTTACTCTGCAAATATGCCGTTTTTCTAAACAATTGGACTTTGTTTTCAGATACTCATAGACGTCTTGCAGGCTTCTTATTTCTAGCTGCTGATTATCAGTTTTTTAAACTGAAATGTAAAACTCATAATAGTTCCATTAGTTAGTGGAAAATTTGTCCAGCTGACGTTTTAATGTTGCATCACGAACCAACTCCTGCTGTGAGGAAATATCACACATAGGATTTGCTGTCGTTAGCAAGGTATATTTGTCAATGCAATCTTTAACTTCACAATATTCAAATTTTATGAAATGCTCTTTGTCCTTGAAGGTAATACTGGGTTAGATCCGTAGTGTATCTAGAAACTGGATAGACGTTTTCAGGTAACGTTAGAGCAAGTTAACATTTAATCCCAATACTTTTGGAGAGGTTAGCGCCAGGACACATCGAGTTGGTTGTCATGCGTCAGCCTGGGCTGTTAGGGAGCGTCCTTTGGCCCTGTCTTTGCCATGTGTCTGGCACCATTGAGGCTATTTGGACCCATGGCTGCAAATTTGCAGCCGATTTGACAAATTGAATGACATCATTTAGTGTTGGCCTGTCTTTACAACAGACCACTCTAAATGGCTGTGCAGCTTATTGAACCCTGGCACAAGAAGAGACTATGGTATTAACAATGCAATGTAACTTCTTATCAGACTTATTCTCTATTAGACGTCGTTATAAACCATCTGTGGTGAGTGAGAGCTTTGCGAAAATGGCAAACTACAGTTTGTACATATGTGGTCCCGGCTCTTCCATTTTCTTTGCTTTTTACACAAGCGCAGAATAAGTGTTACACGCTTGTCGGTTCTTGTCTTGTCCACTTCCTGACCCAAACAAAGGCAACATGAACAAAAGCAGGTAGTCTTTGCCTAGTTCGGCGTCGGCTTGGTTTGTCCCGGCCCTTAAAAAGCCCCAATCTTTCACCCCTTTCGCGCATAAAAAGAATAAATCTCCAAAAAGCTAATTTAAAAAACCATTAGATCCAAAACATAAAATAAATAACTAAAAGAACATATATTTTAAACAGGCTCAGTCATTTCATAGCTTGTTGAATTTTTCCATTTACACTGTGGCAGGCACCCAGCTGACTCATCTGCTGCGTTAGATATAACAATCTTAGAATTGGAAATGCCTCATTTACAATACAAAATAGCCCATGTTTGCCTACTAATTTGATCTGCTAATATCACACTTAAATTTACAGGAGAAATCCCGATTTGCTCCAAACACAGGGCTGCTCCCATGGTGTTTTAGCTCTAATCCGATTTCATATTTCTTCCTGTGACCATGTTGAAGATCAGACTTTCAAGGCTCGCCCTCCACGCTGACAGCCCTGTGGCGGACACTGTGATCTCTGCAAGACTCACCTCTCTCCCACATCTCTGAGGAAGAGCTCCCAACTACATTTGACCTTTTCTTCTGCTGCGAAATGACCAGGAAACGGCTTATACTGTGACAGAAATATTTCATCAAGAATTGCTGTGACAACATACAGAACAATGTTAGTACATATAGTTAATTGCATGTACAGTTAAACGAGATAAAGTTAATTAACTGTGTCATAGGAAAAGCCTTAACACAACCAGCTGCTGCCAAAGTTTATTTCATAACGTCATCACGGTGCCAGCGTACGCAGATGCATCTGCATGAATCATGTGACACTTTCTTCGCCTTCAGCTGACAGACAATAATTCAATGCAACATACAACAAGTTAGCACGTTTCCACATTGTGATAGTTTCCATACTTACTGTGATTAATTACTCTGCCTGACCCTGAACCTAGACTACAATGAAATACTACTACAGACTCCAGTGATTCAGTTAATTAAGTTGAAATAATGTATGTTACAATAAAAGAAACAAAACTGCAACTTAGATCAATACATTCTAGCCACTAATACAGTTTTGCTAATAAGAACGCAATTAAGTTGACATAACTACAGTACGTTGGCCCAACAGACCTCTACCTGACTGCTGCAGGAGGAAGCACGTTTAGTGGCAGAGAGGACTTACTGATGATTAGTCAATATCTTTAGCATACCTGTGAACCCAGAACCAAAGTATAATAAATCCTCTTTGGATCCACCACTTTGTGGATTTGCTCATGAACAGAACAGAAGACGCATGCCTCAGAGGCATCAGCTGACGGGGCTTATGGGAGGTAATAAGGGCTGAACCCAGCACTGAGCTCCCAATCCATTTGTTTTTTTATTGGATTTGCACCTGTTGCTCTCTTATTTCTGACAGTAAAACAGCATTCAATTATAAATAGTCAAAGGTTTAGAGTTGGAGTCATTATTTTCGCAACATTGAATTACTTTGACAAACATTTAATTTTTTTATGTTTTTTTGAAATATCTGGAAAAAGGTTATTGATAAAACATGTCATACATGTTGGTGATACACGTGAAGCGTTGATTCTTGGCTACAGACATTTTGTCTAGTCAGAATTGTGCAACTTTTAATGGGAAAATAATCAGGAGTAAAGTCCATTTTATGTAAATGTCTGACCCTTTACACTACCCTGTAAATTAAGCTATATAAAAAAACTAAAATTCGTACTTTCTGTACCGTTTGTGATCTGAGGACAAACAAACTGCTCATTTTTTGTTCTGCTCACAACTAATTCTTACAAAAACAATATAGTGAAATTGGACGTGAAAGGATGCTTTAATGACACGTTTAATATAAAACAGTCACGCTGTGGTGAGAAGCAGTGAGGAGAGGATGCAATTTTTCAAAACAAAGCACACACTGACATGTTTAGTTTATTTTGAAAAATGTAATTGAAGCTCTGATAAAAGCATTATCGGCTTTTCATTTTTCCAGTCTCATTGGAAACCCACTCCATCACGCTGCCGCTTCTAGTGATGTTAGCTTGTTGACAGTGGCTCTTTCTCCCTGCAGTGCGGCCTAAATTACTGTGTCCACCTTCCTTGGTCCCGACTGTGGAGGAAACTGAGCCTCCGGCGCTTCACCCGAAATGTTATTGTCATTCTTCTGGGGGTGAGACGGGGATAAATGAGTTGAAACAGAGCAAAACTCAGAGTCCATTTACACTCATGTTTACGTTTAAGTGACAATCTTCAAGTGACTGCAGGGCTTTGTCACCATGCCCCTGTGTAGGAAACATGACACGAGGAAAAGAAAGTGCATTATAGGGCAACAGAGGGCTGTTCACTTCTGTTTACCACACTAAACAGTCAGTCCTATTAACACAAGGGAAACAACAGCAGCACGTAACAAACATCAAGTCCACGCAGGTTCTAATCAACATCACATTTATTATTATCATGTGTCAACACCAGGAGGTAGGTACACACACACATACACACACATAGGACAAGAAGTGGAATAAGTAAATATTAAGTAACCACTACGATGGTCCAGACACAGCAGAGAACATGACTGCAGATACGTTTGGTAAAAGAAAAAACTGACTTAGACTGAGTTACTGCAGTGACACTGTAAAAAGTAAAGTTTCTTGCTTGTTTCACACAATGACAGCCACTTACAATCTTTGAGAAGACCTAGACCTTCACTTTATAGGGTCGGTTAGTAGATTCCAGCTTTGCCAGATGTGTGATTATTAACAGATTTACATGGTAATTCAATATCAATATCAATATTTCTAAAAAAAAATATATATATATATATATATATATATATATGTACAATATTTTCAACACATTGAAGTTTCATAGTTTTTTCCACCCAAGTAAACAGTGTAGAGCTGATTTAGGACAATGCAGGTCTCAATTATTGCATGTGAACTGTGTTAGTAAGGAAAAACTGACCTGGGATCTGCCATTAATGATCCAATCAAATGTTTACTGATATCTTGGGAGACAGCTACTGTCACCACTAGCTGCCTCTTATAAACTCACTGTTATTTGTGGTCAGACCATCAGTTGTGCTCAGGTACAGATACAAGACAAAACTGATGTACAACCTATTTTTACCCACTAAGAAACTGACATGTCCTGTAACCTAATTGGTGCAGACTGTAGTCAGGCTGATGTGAGCTACAGAACAGGCCTCCAAGTGCTCTGTGACGTTCAAACCCACGATAATTCCAAAGGTTTTGCACAAATGGTTTGTTTGCATGTGTTGTGGCTTGCAGGGTGTTATCAAGTATGTAAAGTGGGAGCACGCAACTCAAGGTTCTCAGCCGAGGCCACAGCAGAGGTCCAGGCAGATGAAGTTGCTTGCTCATCACTTTTAGTCTGTTTGCTTTTAAAAAATCTAGGCTTTAGTTTCAGCGTTCACTCACAGGCAGGCACCTGACGTCACTGATAAACATTGCACGTTTAATATGAAATGACACTGCAGGCAACAGTCTGTGGGAGTGGGTGATGGGGATCAATATCTTTTAGCCCATTTAAAGCTCAGGTTGTGTATTCATAAAAATGTTTGTGGTGGCCTCTGCAGTTTTCCACGCCATTGTGCGCTGGACGGGTGGCAGCATGGACAGAAACAGGAAGAGATTCAATAAGCTGGTTAAGAGAGCCGGCTCTGCCATCTTGTGCAATATTTGTTTAGGTGAGGGGAAACATCTTGGATTTAGAGTGGGTTGCATTTTCTGGTGCTTGACTTTTAGCTGCTGGAACACCTGAATTTCCCCATTGTGGATCAATGCACCTATTATTAAAAACACAAAAAGTGTTTATATGTTACCCAAGTTGAAGTATTTCAATAATTCATTCATACTGAACCACAAAATTATAATCTACCATAACCATAGAAAAAAAAACAAAGCAAATAATCTAAAGTTAGATTGAGTGCGTGATGATATTACTATGAACTGAGTTTACCATTACTAGACACAAAGACTATATTACGTCTTTAAAGCATAGTGAATATCTGACTTAAGGGGTTTTGCTACAGTATACGACTTTTAGAGAAATTTACTGAAACAACCCTGTTTCAGTTAAGACGGAAAAAAAAAAGAAAAGCAACTAAAGTCTAAGAACGGTGAGTTTTCTTTGATCTCTCTGCTGATAAAATGAACTGCTGGAGGAAAAAGACAAATGAACTGCTGAGTGAAAGTCCGCTGCTTCAGAGTCTCTCCCTGATTAGTGGAGTCCACATGAGGCACTGGTCTCTGATCAGTACTAATTGGCCTTCTAAAGCCTGATTAATGTATCGACAAGCTCGGGGAGTAATTGATGGCATTCAATAGGACCGCAGTCATCGGCAATCTACAAAGCCATTGACAAATGTGATTCATTAACACTTGACAGTATAAAACACAGTCATCAGAATACAGATCACCTAAGAAAGATAAGGTGATTACCTGTTAATCTACGCAATGTCGTGACACATCTGCAGAGTTTTAATCAGGTTTATGGACTCTTCACATAGAAGCTCATTTAGAGCGCTGTCAAACTATACGAATTGATATCAAGCTGCTCAGTTGTCTATGGTTATCTGAGATGGATTAGGGCAAACTAATTTCCACGACTGATCCTTTTGTTCTTGGCAAATTATCAAAATGAAATAATTGACAAAAAACATGAAGGCTAACCTTTTATGATTTATTGATTTCCAATGGTAAAATGGTAAGGTTTTCACAGACTAGGTGCCACGAGTTGTGGTTGTTTTTGTTGTTAGTAGTGGAGTCTGTTGTTCCAATACTGATAAGGAAGAAAAGTGATGGCACAGTTTGACAGAGCTTGAAGATCGCGGTTCTCTATGGTGCCATATGTCACTGGATCAGTGGAATAACAGATAGAGACAGAAATAACCTTTGGAAGCCACTAAACCACTTGGCCTCTTCACCAAGACCAGATTAGTCACATAATCACAGGCTAATAATGCCCCAATCTGCAAGATTAGTGTTAAATCATGCACCAGCAATACTCTTGTTTTGGCTGCAAATGATTAGGTTGAAGTGTCATATTTACACACATAGAAGTGACTTTGAAAGTATATGCCAGGAGGAAGTTATACTGTTGCTTTAATCCAATTTGTAAGAGTAAAACCACACAGTAGAAATTATAAAGCAATATTAAAAACACATATTTTATTATTAACTCTGGAAAATTAGAAAATGATATCATTTCACCAAGGAACTTTTTTATTTGTGTAGTAATTACCTCTCAGATAACATAAGAAATGAGAATAAAACCCCTTCAGTGTCATGACAATAAATGCCAATCAACTTTTATGTCTTTATTTACTCCTTTCCTCCAAAATCATTTACCGTTCACCGTCAAATACATTATTCATGCTAATCACAAGTTCTTAACATTTCTGTGGCCTGTGGCTTTTTCTATATGTGGCCCTATTACCAGAGCAGTTAGAGAGGCATGAAGTTCTTATGTTAATTTGCTAACAGCATTACATTTCCTTGTGAATTCTTATGTAAAGTGATAAGTTCCACGAGTACACACTCACACAAAAATGTGTTTTTTCTCCTAAGATTTATTTTTTTTTACTTGGGTTTATTTTGGTCTTGGCCACACGTTCGAGGTACTGGAGCTAACATGTTTTCTAAGAAATGTCATAACAGTTTGAACAAAAAAGAACTGAGCAAGTGAGATTGTGACAGAAGGTGACTGTGTGTGTGTGTGTGTGTGTGTGTATGTCTGTGTAACCACAGGTAAGAAAAGAAGTGAGAGAGATGATGCTCTGCTTTCTCTGGCAAGTGGATCTCAACTGTACTACTGTGCAGTACTTAACAGTTCTAATGCTGCTGGTTCAGGATCTTAGCTACTTAATAGCTGATTGTTTGTAATAGTGGCCTCTCGTATTTTGCTAACTGATTTTAAAATGAGTTTTGCAGCTTGTGTAAGGTGTGATATATTAAAAATAATACAAATATACAAATCTGTTAAAATGCTGCCGCAGGAAATTGATATGGCCCATAATGTACGGCTGTGTTAAACCCTGCTGTACACAACTCAACTGAAATCAATTCTGATCGACTCTGATCTCCGATCAATGGTGTTATATAACCGTCTTCCGTTCTTCCTTTTCTTGGGCAGCAGAGTAGGAAACAAGACATTAACCTAAACATTATCATTTTTATCCTGTCAGCCAAATAAAAGGCATAAGTGTGTGTTCGCCTGATGTAAATCTGGAGGAAGATCACTAACAATATAATCATAATCAGCAGAAGACACGTCAAACTGCAAACAAAGTAACATCTTTTAAATGAACGTTTCATTTTTGAAAAATGCTTCTGATGGGATGTGTCACTGTGCAAAACATGGAAACAGACGGGAAGCAGAAATAACTTTTTTGATATGAGTAGTTCGCCTTTATTTGCAATGAACGTGTGCCATTGGTTTCCATTCCGTTTAATTCATTCGCTGGCAGAACATCTCTTCCAGATGCCAACTCCCTCTGCAGACACAGCCAAACGACCAGTCACTAGTGTAGCTACAAGAACAGAATTCCGTACCAGCTTCCAACTACCGAACAGACCTTTCTCACATTTTGCTTTGTCACAGCGGGGAAAATCAGATGTGTATGAAGTACAATGAATAATGGCTGTGCTCTGATTAGATGTGGTAGAAAGTGAACCAAAGTGCACTCTGGCCTGGGACTAGAGCACCTCAATGATGTGGAGCCATTGTCAAAGGAATTAGTCAGTAACAAGTCAAAATACCCACCCGAAGAAAGGTCAATAGTGTTTAATTGAGCCTGTAGCCATGCAGCCCAGAGGCACCGGTGCTGGAAACAGCAACAGTGGTTAGTCCAAATCCTTTTTTTGAAAAGCACTCATGCAAAACTGCTTTTTGTTTGATTCTAAATTATTGTTTGAACCAGGGTTATGTTAAGACTACACTTCCAAGAGGAATGACAACATCAATCCTTTCAGCAAAACGCTGGAATAATTATCACAGCAGTAAAGGAGGAAATCTGGTGCTGTAGCTACAGAACAACAAAGTCTGGATGGGGAGACACCTTTTTCAGTTTTGTTTAGTTTTTTTTAAGCATAATTGTTCTCTAACCTTAACCGTGCGTGTTTCTTGCTGTGGCCATGGAAACTACAGTCCCTTGACCTGAACAAAGCTGAAGTGATTTGTGAAGACACAAATAAATGATGGCATCCTGCTGATGGGGTCAGGAAATGATTTTATGTGTTGCACTTGAGGAAGAGAGCTTTGTCATTTTCTTCTCCAGGACTTAATTCTTCATTTTGCTAATGCAGAATAAAGAAGCTGCACATGGACAGGGGTTATGGCTCAGTCACATCCCATTTTTAAATAACTTGTGTCATTAGTAAAATAAGGAAGAAAGGAAGAATAAGGCGACCTCCTCCCCTCAGCATTTTTTTAGTTTCTCAAGGTTACACATACTCAGAATTACTTACTCGGGTCTTACAGTGTAAGACACATTCAAATACTAATAAGCAAATAAATCATGAATCATTTCTTCGGCTCAATAAAGATTTTTTTAAGGAAATATTCTGATTTCATTGTAAAATGGACGTGTGTGAGAGTTGATAGTGATGAACAGAGGTTGAATGGTGTTTTTCAACTGGATTCAAGACTAACTTAAAAAGCTTCGCTTCTTTACTGAGCATTAAATAATTCATTTAATGCTTGTTCCAGGGTTTGATTGCTAAACCTGACTAAACAACTGGTTACAATATAATATAAAATCTGTTCTGGCCTGTAACAGAAGAGAAGTTTAGCACATATTAGAAAGCCGAGAGTAACATATTTCAGTGGTGACACATGTATTATTTAAAGGGCTACTGGCTGTAGGGGAAATTAAAGGTGAAGAGCTTTTTGTTAATCTCTTAAAAAAATGACATGCATAACTTGGTAACAACTCCTTTTGACACTGCACAAAACATCTAATTACCAACACGAAGGCTGAACATGTGATTGAAATCTGCAATTAGCATTAACAAAAGCCTAATTGCCTTTGCAAATTCAGCACACATGAAAGAAAAGACAAGACCTAATGCTTTAATCTCATTTCCTTAAAATACAAAAGGCAAAAGGCCACATTTATGATTAATTGAACATTGGAGCTTTTGGGACGCAGGCACCATATGGCTCGTGTCAGTGGACTGTAATTTTACTGTGGATTACCACAGCTACACCAGTGGCATCGGGCCTTTATAATGAATGAATGAAATCCCTAATCAGGCTCCATAATTAACAAGGCCTCTCTATTTTCTTTTATAATAAATTGCAGATTGGAAATGACAGGCTGCAACTGTGGCAAACATTAACCTGTTAAATTAAATCAGCAAAGTGGTATATCAGAGCAAAGCTTTTCGATAACTTTGTTTCCGGGGAATTAACGCCTTTTCATTAATGTTAACCACACAGTTCCACCATAAACTAAATGATCAGTTGGGGAGAGAGTATAGTACGTGATGATGAGAGCGTAGGTCTCTGTGCAGTATTTTGATTGTGCTGACTTGACAGCTTGAATTAATGTTTTCTGTTTTGTCTTACATTTTCATCACCAAGATGTTTTTATTTTTGGGGTTTAATCCAGATGGTTCTCTCCTCCAATGATTAAAATAAATAAACAAATAAAAGAAAATGACTGGATTAGCTGTGTTTTAAGTCACCAGTGTGGCATTTTGGAGGATTTTTATTTTATTATTATTTTTATTTCTACAGCTTTAAGTCCTGGTTTCAGTTGCAGTGAGCCATAACAAGCTTGATCTGCCATATGGTTTGAGTTGTAAAATCAATTAGAATAAAGTTCTGTCCTCCAGCTTTCTTCATTATGTGGCTACTCTAGCTCTTTTGTCTGTTACACACAAACACACTCACTCATAATGACACAACTTTCTGCTTTTGGTAGGATTTATTCTTTTTTTTCATCTGCCGTACTCTAATTACATTTCCTTCTATGAATCAGTCGGGTGAGGCCTTAATTTTTTTTTGTGTTTTGTAGATGCTAAGGTGTCTCCTGTATGCTGAACAGTCTTCTCAGAGTGGTGCTTCAGGGGTCCGATGTTTTTAGAAAAACATTTAGAAGGTTTCTGGACTGGACTAACGTGAGCATCTGTGCTTCTCTGCCTGCAGTCAAACTTCACAGTGGAGCATCCATCACTCCTTAGTGGACATGTCATTGTGAAAAGCTGCCAAAAGGCTTTCCACCCCCCCCACACACACACACTTTGTGTTTATAGGTGTGTTTAAAGTCTGCTGTCAGCGTTTTGTTCTGGTTCTAAATATGTGCTGGACACTGGGGAAAGCTGGCTGTAATGGTTCCCCTGCTGAAGCTCAGAGGTTCAGCTACAGCTCTGATTTGAGCAACATGCCTCCTTTGTCTGCTAAACTTTTAGGTGATACTTGCCCCAATACTGACTAACATTAATATCAACTACAGTTCTTCATTATAATGACAAAGCTGTGAGTTTTTAATATAATTAGGATGCGGATGCTTTTGGAGGAGCTACTGTAACATGAGGGGTTTAGTGAGTCAGCATATTAAATCAGAAGTGTTTTCTGCTCAAAGTACGTAAAGTAAGTCCCTCACCAGTTCCTTTGTGCAAACATTTTGAAATGGCCCTGCTTCTTTATACTGTACCTTCTTCAAATGTCTTAAATGTATTATGACTAATTAGGACGTTCCTCTGGCCAGAGCACAGTCTTTGTCAATTAAAAATATTTTAAGGAATTTTTTGTTGGAAGAGCTGAACATAGATGAAGATCTTAGATCAAACCACTAACCCCACCACACACCGGTAGCTGCTCTACCGACTGATGTACAGACTACTATAAATCTTCAACTTAGTGCTGAACAAAATAAAATAAAGTTGATTAATGCTGTGGTCACAAAATCTGATGTTTTACTGCAAGATCCAATATTTTAGCAGAATTTTTTAAAAATTGTTTTATGTGTTTATTTCATGCTAATTGTCAGCATATACGAATTATAATAATAGAATATTTAATCATTTTGTGATTGCAGTTTTGTTTTCTTTGAAATGTGGTTTTTAGGACACAGGGTTGCACAGTGACAAGGCTCAAATGCCAGTACAGTATTTGTAGGATATATTGCTTATGATGGGCCCAAATGAGCTGGGAATGATGCCATTGGAATGACAGCTGGCTCAAACTATGGCTGTAGTTGGTAGGAATGTCATTACATTTGTGTTTGGTCACAAAGTATTGACTAAATTAGATTGTGACCAACTAAATGAAAGTACAAGAACATCACAGGGATTACAACTCAGCACTGGACACAGTTTTCAATCCATCGAATACGTAGATGTTTTTCCCAAAGTCTGAACTTCATGGTACAGCTAAAGTAAAACTCTGTGAATCTCCAAAAATCAGCAAGTCAGTCTAACTCATATTTCATAGAACAACTGAAAACTCAGGGCTTCATCAAACATATTCGGAATCTTGCAGTCATTTAAATAGTCGTAGTTGAGATGAGCTAGGTAAACACAAAAATGTAAATTTTATGATTGTCACAGAAAAAGGTCATAGGGTCACCCAAGTTGCTAGCACTGATCCTCCAGGAACCATTTTAGCTTGTACAATCCACCTAAATGCTGTTTAACTATTTCATTATGGACCAATATGGAAACATCACTATACAAAATCAGTGCACAGAAAATTAATTGCACATTGCCTGTGTCTCTGGGGCTGCACAGCACTTCTGGAAGTCTATATTTACTCTACAGTGATGTGCTGACAATAAAAGAATCAATTATTTTTTTATGCCACTGGCACGATACGGATACAGTATTTAAATGGAGTATCTCCATGTGGAAGCTACGAGGCAAATATCAAATGGAAAATATCAAAGCCAGGTTCTTCAGGATTGTTGTACAGAATGAAAGCCTCAAGGGCCCTTCATGAGGCGCAAGATTGAATGTTCACAGCTGCACACTGTGTATAATCCTGGGAATACTGTGATAGGATTCCTCTCTAATCCAATATTACACAAAGGACAGGCTCATGAATTGAATATGCTAATGGAGACCACAGTGTACCATAAGAAATAATAGAATAATGTGGGACAGACAGTGGAATATGGATCAGTATCCATTTTCATCATAGACAATGAAAGCTAAACACTAACACGTGTCAATGAAGGGAATGATTCTTCCATCTTCATTTGGACTATTACACAGTTCCATTAGAAAGTAAATGCCACACTGATCCTTCACAAAATCTCAGAGTAACAAATTGCAAATGAATGTGGAGAGCGAGGAAATTCTGTGATTACAGACGAAGGAAAGAGCTGCATTAGTCAAATGTCACATCAGGGATGTCTGTCTGAAGGCGACACGAGGAATATGCAGACATTTCTGCTAATAGGAAGAGAACAAAAAGAACATTTACTATGACTCTGCCTGCTGCACACTGCTACAGCTGTCTTTGTCTGTCCAGGTCAGTGGTGGAGACATTCACATACATTACAGTATAGACAGTATGTTTTAAGATGCTTACGGTGCTGTTGCATTTGTTTTTACAATTATGACTGAGTGACAGACAGACTGTGTTGGACTGTGCACATAGACACTGTTTCCTTGCTCAGTAGTTTGGGGAGTGACTGTACTGAATGATGGGTGTACGATGCAAAGTCACGCTCTTGCCGACATTACAGAGCTGCTGCAGTCGTACACCACACCCAGAAATCTCAGGTCCTCTGATCAGGCTTTAGTAGTTGTTCCTCGCTCCAGTTTAAAGACAAAAGGAGAGTGTGCTTTTGATGTTGAAGCTCTGAAACCCTCTGCCTTTGGACTTGAGATCAGTGGACACGTGTTCCTTAAAAAAAAAGCAGCTGAAGACCCATTTGCTCAGATGCGCACTCGTTTAGCTTTTAGTATTTTTTAATCTGCTTTTACGTCGGTTGTATTTGATTGCTGTTATTATGAAGCACTTTGAGACATTGTTAGTCTGACTTCTAGTCTTACATGCTTACACTCCAGTGTGAGGCTGAGACACTGGACTAAGAGAAGATTCTGGTGGCAAGACACTGCAGGCCTCTGTCTGAATTCAACCATGATCATACAGATCTTGTGCTGCAACTGACTAAAAATAATTAATTATAATGATCATTTTAATAATGGTATAATTGCTACAGGTGGATGCTGTATTGCATTAGTAGATCAGTACATAACTAACACATACAAGTTCCATCATCCCACAATTATGTGTTAAAGCTATGATATTCTGATATATCTCTCAATATTTTGAAATCTCTTGTAAAAATGTCCAATTTAACCCTGTAACGCTTACAATCATATGAGCATGATTATAGTAGATCCTGTCTGCATTCAACCTTCGTGTTTATATTCATTAGCGGTTTCTAACTAAATTCAGTTGAACATTTATTTAAGTCAGGAAATTGTTAGCAGCGCTTAACAGCTGTTGAAGGAAAATAAAGAAAGGCTTACATCTACATTCTGTAGCCTGGCGCTTGGCTGATCACAACTGGCAATGTTTTTAAGCCTGTTTTCAGGTTACTTTTCCATGAAGCACACTGACTTTATTTCACTCTTCTGTCTCCTCCATCCAAAAAAATCTAAGTGCATTTGGTAGTGACCTTATCTAAATGTGTAGTGTGGATGGAGGTTAGAAGGTGTGACTATTTTTCTTTTTATTCCAGATGCCCTTCCTGACACAACCCTCCCCAATTTCTACAAAAAATACTTTTTTTGCTTGTTTAAATACAGTAGAAAACTGTTATTACAGCATGAAACTAGTTAAAGAAAAAAAACCCTGATATTTGCTGATTGCTGTCATATACAGTTTAACTCTGTTCTTAAACAAGTGAAATGTAAATTCATTGTAATTGTTTGGCTTTTTACTAATTATCAGTCGTCATTAAACAAAACAGAAGTAATCTGTAAAAATGACATGAAATTTTATAAAATAATTACAATTAAAAATTTCAAATAACCTTTTTAATGCAAAAGTGAAAAGGTTACAACATTCGATAGAACGATGGCAGCTTAAGAATTTAGGTGATTAAAAAAAGGTAAGAAAAAAACCCAATGCAAATGGAAACGCAGGAGCTAGTGTTGTAGAAACATGCAGGACGAATAGTCGGCAGGGGATTTTATGAGTCGCTAGTGTGGGAGTTTGGCACTGGGCGTTGTCATGTAATGAGGAAAGGGGATACAGAATCTGCCCCAATGCAAGATTGTGTTTGACACTCTTTGCTCTTTGACATTGAAGTAAAAATGAAGGTCTGTTTCGTGTACTTAAAAGTTATGTAGAAAATCCAAGATCAGACAAATGCATCTTGAAGTGCGACTCATCGAGAATAAACAGTGCTTTACTTGAGCTGAGCAAATCAAATAATTCTACTTGCTCATCAAACAAAAATCAACAGCAGAATTCAGATGCCAGATACCAGAGCCAAATATACAAACATTAGACATCTGTGTTTCAATGGAATCTCCTCCCCCATGTAAAGCACTGGATTATTATAATCAGAGTTCGACATACACAGTGAAGAAATTAAAAGATAAAAAAGAAATTTAGAGCTGGGGTGAACTTTCAAAAAAAACAAAAAACATGTGTCTCTTAGGTTTGAAATGGTCAGTGTGGAACAGCAGAAGCAGCTGAATGTGTTTTCTAATGATGGTAAGTGTTGATGTTGGGTGGTCTACAGCAATCTCTGTACCACTGATTACACATGAAAAAGGAGTGTATTATTTTCCTATTTTATTTTGAAAAGCTCCCAATGTGGTGGCTGCTTGTGGTGTACAAGAAATGGACAAAGTACACAGAACTATCTTCAAAGTTGCTCTTCGGAACGAGGAATCCTCCACCACACGTACATATTAGGTTGCCAAAATCCATTAGCAAACTGTCACTCCTATAAACACTCATCTCCCCTCTCTCTGCCTTGTGGCTTTAGCACGCCAAAAAAGTTTAATCTGCAGATTTATCTCCATAAATTACTACTAGTGTACAGTGGCCTGTGCTACAGGAAAAAACCCACCAACTGTGTGACATTTTGAACACATCATTATGCCAGGAGCAAATCAACTTAAGCAATTGCAATCACATGCTTTCCCAACTGCCTGAGGATACTACTATCGCTGACAAATTCTTGATAGTGAAAAGGAGAATGTGTAGGCTGTGATGACAGTGGCGAACGCATACATGTGCATCCACACAGTCAGAAGGAACTGCAGCAACTTCACAAGTTGTGCAAAGGCTCAGAAATGACAAATGCTCTCTTTTTCTGAAGGCAATTCCAGAAACTCTGCCCCCCTCTTGTTTAAATACCTGGTGGATCATTCACATCCAGGCTAAATGGCTCTTTAAGGTGACTCGACTTCACCTTAAGACTGACTTTAACATATTCATCCACTCCAAGAGCGGAGATACCCTGCACTGGAAAGTTATTCATAACTCCACCTCCCCTCTTTATGTGGGGTCTTCTGAGGTTTCATTTTAGGTTCAGTTCACTTCTTCATTTTAAGCTCCCACTAGAGCAAATCACTCAAAAAGAAGGAGTCCTCAGCCACACTAATAGCTCTATGAAACTGTACTTTTGCACACTGCTCAGTAACATAATGTACTGGAACTGTGACTGGCCCCAGTGCACATATACTGTACTTTTTTTCTAGTTCCTTTAACTATCAAACATCCAAAACAGCTCTAACCAGCCTGCAGTAAAAAAAATAAACACATACGCTGATTATGTCAATAACAACAGAACAAATCATTGTAGGCCACAACAGGAATTGATGTATGACAGCACCTGATCACATTACATAAATGATTCATCATCAACCGGCCAAATGTTTCACTGATATACATTAAAGTAGGTGAGAATATTCAACAGCTGACAATTACAGTGCTATAGATTTAAATCCCTGATCCCGTTCTGCGAAAAAAGCTGCACTCACCGATTAGAAGTTCATCATTTGGGTCCTGCACTCAGCGAAGTCATTAAACAAGGCTGCTCAAGGAATATGTCCTGCATCTGAATTTGGGGCACAGCTTCACTTGCGGATCTAATGGTGAGTCAACATTAACCTGCTCATCGACACTGCTGACAGTAGCATTAAATAATGTCCCTGTGTTTAACAGCAACTTGTTTTCCTACATCAGCAGCATGATTGGACAGACAAACTAGGACCTTCCAGCATGTCTGTCTTTGAATAAAGCAACAGAATTAAATGTGGCCAAGTTAAATGATATTAAAATACATTTAGAGAAAAAGAATACACAACTATAATGAGTTGAAACCATAGGGTGAAAAAAAAACTGCAGTGTAAGTATGACGCCAAAGTCTTTGACTTTCTATGATTCAGTACCTTTGTGTTTGATTTTCTAACGTTCTTTCTTATACTGCAGCTTGCTGATGTTTACAGGATTCTCCATGTCCACCATTTGACTTTAGTCTATTACCAGATAGCATTTATATCACTCACACACACTGAACATTAACACTTTAGGTTAAAGAGATTTTAGCGGTGGAAAAAGTGTCAAGTTATTCGTAATCCAAAAGGTTCCAGTTGGTTACCAATTAAATATAGAGTTAAGTTTTTTTAATTATGATTTTTTTGTTGCTCTTTTAGTACCGCTGCATGTCTTGGCACACTTTCCTGCACTCCACATCCAGACCCCTCAGACCCTCTGATCTGTTTCACGCTCACGGTCCAAAGCTGGAGATGATAGCATTTTTCCATTGCTGCTCCCAGAGTGTGCAACAGTTTGCTCTTCAGAGTCAAATCGTCTCCATCTGTTGCCACTTTTAAAGTCGGGCCAAAATCTCACCCGTGTGCAGTTGCTTTTCCTAATCTCCCCTATTGATATCCTCATTTCTGCATTACAAAAGAAGCTTAGAATTCCACACACTCTAGTCCCTGTTGCTGTGAGATAGCTAATTTAAGGTGTCCAAATTTTACTGCACATACACAAAAACACACACCTCATTTAGACAAAATAAATCTATTCACAAATTTTGATCAGGCAACAAGACCTTCTGATTAAAATGGAACGGCGTTGATTTCAAGCAGAGTTTTGATTGCTGTAAAATATAACTTTCAAAGCGACTGCTGTGAAATTTTCAAGTATACTATTACTATTTTCAAGAAAACGTTTCTTGTCTCTCCTTCTTTGTGTCTTTCATTTTCTGGTCTCGGAAAGGAGAAAATTTCTTTTGATGTAAGACCAAAGCTGGGGACACATCTGAAGACAAGCAAAGTCTGTCAAAGACCGGGCACTTCACACATAAAACTGTTTCCACCAACTATTAGATTTCTCGGCTCTGACAGCGTGGGAGCAGCACAGACCTGACAACTGTGTAAACAATGACCTTAACAACTGGTCGGGGATGACTGCAAGTCCTGGAGATCGACACACCCCTAAATCCTGCAGCGCTGACTGAGTCGGACTGGCACTGAGCAGGACCAACTAGCCGAATGCCATCAATAATCGGCTGAATCAGCTGTGATTCAACAATCATCATCAGGCGTAATGTCATTCAGTTTGTTTTTAATATATTAAATATTCCCAAAGATTTTCTGATTAATTAAGTAACTTTCCTCTACTAGTGCCAACAATTAACATGATCTCCTCTGTGTAGAAGGACACTGCTAATATTTTATCGTACATAGATGTACGTAGTAGACTTACTTAATTAAATTACAGTCACATGCAATTTTATTTTCTATGTGTTCCCTAAATGATAACAATATACTACAGAGGTATTTTCAAAATGCATGATGACCCCAAGTGGGGGTTTTAAGAAAATGTGCCTTTTTAGTTTTAAAACAGAGAGTGATATCAAAAACAATATTAAAAGCATCAGTGGCTAATGAGGTCCGGGCTGTCCAAGCTACTTATAGCTTTGCCTCCGCTTTTCAAAGAGCACCTACGGGCTCATATAAGGGGGTAAGATATTTTACTGTACATTAAGCCAGATCTGTTCCACTCAGTATGATAATTGGTGGCCGGTCCATTACTCCTAATTATATCAATCATCACCCGTAGATTTGAAATGGAATGCTACACCCTGCTGGGAGCATTTATGGCTTTGTGTTCATCAGAGACACATTGAAATGCAGAGCGCATGAGACACAAAGTCGAATGAGGCCTAATTCATCTCTTTTGAAAATGTCCCTTATTTTGCAGTGTTTCTGTCCTTCTCACACAGACCGTATAAGTCTAAGGGGAAGGAAACTTCAGTCTCCTGCATTACACCCACCGACTGTACAAGTTTGAAATGGTTGTTATAACATGGTCTACCACATGTCTAGACTGTTCCTTTTTTTATCTCGTACTTTGCTCATACAGCAGGTAATTGTCCTTCCTTTCTTGACAATTTAATTAACGTTCCTCACACAATGTCTCAGAATTAAAACAATTTACAGCTGTAGTTTCGTGAGACTGTCAAAAGACCACAGCACATATTTCTACAGGTTACACAGCCTCTGCCTCTGCAGAGATTGTGTATTCCAAGCTCGATATATACTATGGTACAGGTCCTCTCGTATTTTCAGTACAGTGCACAAAACAAAAGAATGTTTTTGCACTTGTGAAATTATAGAAAATTAAAATGCAAAAATAGTGCAAATCAGAGTTGTAGCTGTTAAACTTAGGGTATTTCTTTTAGACTGTTTCTCTTAGACTCACATTTCTGCTATTGGATACAAACTATCCATACAATGTGAACTGTAGGTGTGTTTTGCATTTTGGTTGAAGGGCTCTAGAATCTAACGTTAAACTGAAAATCAGTCCTGGAGCCTGCGATTTAGTTCATGCTGAATAAAACAAAAACACTGACAGAAACATGTAAAGAATTTAACTATTTAAATATACAGTATCTGGTAAGTGAGTCAAGTGTGTGTGAGACCTCAGTGCAAGGATAGTTTCTTTCCTAGTATGTCATCCAAATGAACTGTGCCATCTGCTGTACTCTGCCTCTGCCTACACACTGACAGTCCTCACACACAGTGTACGGTACTTCACTGTGAACAGTCTCACTGTCCCTTTATTGTAAACATTACCCAACCTTTTTATATAGTGCACCTGTGCCGTATTTATACGGGTTTGAAATTTATAAATGTTTCCATCCAGTTATTTATAAAATCAAAATGTTTGTACACGTAATTATATTACCAGAGAGTTAAAGGGTGTGTAACCAGTACACGCGTGTACACAGCCATTAAATTAAAATTAAATCACAATATTGTTTGGTAGATTTTATGACATGTTAAAATTGATTTTTGCACTAAAGTTGACAGGATGTGGGTTGATCATGTAGACTTTTACATGAAAATGAAATGGAGAAATTGACCAAAAAACCCAAATTTGTTGAGTAATAATCCTTGGAATATAGGTTATTGCTAAACAGCTTTTAGCAATTATTCCAATTCCAAGTAAACTTTAGTTTTTCAGACATTCCGGGTTCAGGAAATACTCCTAAAACTGGTGGCATTGTGTTGCCTTCTGTTCAACTGACAGCCACACACATCTTTACCACATTCCTGTCACAAATGGATTTGGAAAATTCTAATTTAGAAAGTGGGTTGTGCGCGTACACACACACACAAACACACATACACACACACATCCATGTAGGCTTCAATGCATGCATGCCTGTGTGTGTAATGATTTCCACTATTGCTTGGTTTCAGGTTACCAGGCCTCCCTCTCTGGTCTGTCCTGTATTTCAGTCTGTCTTTTTCTTTGCCGACACCAGGAGTCTGGTTGTCTGCTCTTTAAATAGAGTTGACCTCAGTGCAAACTTGGTGCTGCTACTGTCTTTAACTGTGCATATGTCAGACATGTGACTGTGTGTCTGTGTCTGTGTATGCAGGACCGAGGGATAAATCTCTGTAATACAATGCACAGGCATGATGTGCAAAAACACAAAGTGATCCACGAATTCTCTACGTGTGGGGATGCAAGAAAGTTGGCAAAATTAGTCATACATACATACAATTTGTCTGACATACATACACACATAATATTAACTTCAGCTGATCCTGAAAAGGCATCAACCACTTACAGCAACAGACAACCAACTGTACATATGGGTTTTGTGGAACGAGCAACAATAAAATGTCTTTTTTTTCCTCTCGTCTGAGTCATCGCAGTTAACTTGGCAAGGAAAATATCAGATGGTGACAGAGGACTACTGTACAATACTCACACATTTGCCTTTTAAGGAACCTACACAATGCAATGATTGTTAATTTGACTCATGTAGAAATGATTCCCCAAATAGGAGGCATGTGATCAGTTTAATAGGTTTTACTTAGTATTACAGACACTGCACTAAATCAAAATTCACTGCAGTTGTCAGCATCTCTGCAGAAATCCCAATGCTCTCATCTGTATTACAGGTCTAACGTAAAAAGGTTAGGAGATGAAGGCAGGTTAGTGAAGAACACATCACTGTAAGCTTCCTGAAAAGGTTAACGTGCTTGTGCAGTTTTAGATTGACTGACTGTCCGGTGGATACGTTTGTTTTATATCAGATTATTCTAGGATGATATGGGATGACCTTTTCTGAGTTCACTGCTTCATATTTTGCTCATTTGCCCTTTAAGCTTGCTCTTGGTTCCCTGAAATTTGGTCATGCTCAGGGGCCTCGTGATCACATTAAATACATTTCAGATAATTTAAGATTGACGTTGACATATATGAACTCACGAGCCAGGGACGGTTCACAGCTACAATTTCTTGTGGATAGAAAAAAGACCTTGAAGTCCAACATTCAACACAGTACACAGCAGATTCATAACAAGGGAAAGTAAAAAAAAAAGCCCATCTATATCCAAATACGCTTTGATACAATTCAGGCAAGTTGAGCAACAGAAGGACTTTCATTCAAGTTCAAACCATGGCAAATCTTTGTTATGTGTCAGGTGGTTGTTACATTTTCTCCTATTAAGTCAGAACAAGACTTTTCTTGAATCCTAACCAAGTGTTGTGAGGGCCTGAACACATTAGTAATGCTGCAGTCAGACAAAGTGCAGGGCTGGAGACTCAGGCGGACAAATATAGCTTATTGTATTTGTAGGTGTGAACACACCAAAGTTGTTATGGAAGGCAGCTTGATTTGCCAAGACTTTGTCCTCACTCTCCTTTCCACTTGTTAGATGCAAGGTTTAATCTATACAGCTCAAGTTTGTAGGTCAAATGAAGCAAAAAAGGCAGCACACTGCCCTCAGCTGATGTGAGTTCAGGAGAAAGGGTTAATTAGGTTTAATTTAGTGGAGTTATTCACACACTGACTCAAGAGGTTTGTGCTTATGCAGCAAAACAAAGTAGGAAGGTGACTTTAAAACAGGCCTTGAAGGTGGCAGCTTTTAACTGCTGAGAACAGACAATAGATCACCTTCTTTTGTTTTGTAAAAGAAGACAAGGAAGAAGAAACACCCTTCCAAGTGCGACCTGTCACGCACTTCACCATGTTCTGAGACGGCACATAGAAAATCCTAGTCTTCTGAAACCTTGGTAAGGGCTCCAAATAATGCAAGCTTGTGCGATAGAGAGGCCATGGAGAGAGATCAACCTCCCGTGGCTTCAGGAGTTCATAATTAACACATTTCCACCTGGTACATCCTCCATACTTTACACCGTCAGACCACGAGGCTTTGAAAGCTCCACAGAGCTTTGGCAGATCAAAGCTGTGGAAACAGGCTCCCTCAGACTGAAAGACATCAACCCAATTACATTTTAAATATTCACTCTGCACATGTTACCAGTTTGAACAGGCTGGAATTGGTCCAGATGTGTGAGGTATCAAAATAAAAAGAAATAAGTGGTTTGTTTGGGGAGATTGACTCTTTTGTGTTATAGACTTTCACGAAATTCTGTACCGTCGTAATGATGAGGTAAGGTACTGTTATTTCCAAAAACTAGTTAAACACTTTAACAGCATAAATAAAACCACAACTTGATGCTTCTAATATTATGGCTAATGCGACAGACAGACACAGGCACACGTCAGGTAATGGAAGAGAGCTATTATTGCTACTTTAACGTGGCAACCTGGAGAAATAGTCACTGAATGGCCATTTAAAAATGAACATACACGAAAGAATATGCTAAATATATTTGAATATATTAGATTAGTTCACAAGTCACAAGGGCCAACATGAAGGGACACACACACAGATAACCATGAAGACTTGCACTCACACCTACGGGTAATTTAGCGTCAGCAGTTAACGTAACATGCATGTTTATGGACAGTGGGAGGAAACCGGATGAGACCCAAGCAAGCACAGTTAGAACATGCAAACTGAAAGGCCACAGCTGGCCAGGGGTTTTGAACTTTCTAACAGTGAGGCAGCAGCGCTGACCACACCACCACTGGTCTGCCCCAAAACAGCAAAAAGTATGACATTTTGAATTTATGAATCTGAATCCGTAATGTAGCTAATAACTAAACTTTCCAGCACTGTTTCATTTCAGCTTAGGTTTCATGGAAGTGGTTGGGAGTAGGAGTCCTCTTTTCCTTCAACAAAGCATAGCTCGCGAAATGGCTAACTTCTCCATTAAAAACGTTTTCTGTCTCTGATTAAAAAAAAATAATCTGCATATATAGTAGTAAGCGTGTTGTATTAGACTATTTGGATTGCAGAGAAGTCACAGGAGATGGTTAATATTTCAGAAAAACTGAAAGCATCTTCTGCTGTTTTAGGCATCCTGTCATCCAAGAACAAATTGTTTTCCATTTCAATTTCTGTCCAAAACACACAATCCACAAATGACAGTGTGTGTTTGTGGGGGGGAGTAAAACTGTTAACAATAACTGTGCAGTGAATAGAAAATGTATCATGAAGCAATAGAAAAGACAAATGACTGAAGGGGCATTTGGTGGGGGTGGGTGGGGGGGATATAAGTTTTGCTGGTTCTGCATGTTGACATTCTGTCTGTGATCATTGACGATTAGCAGAGCTCTGTCCCCGAGGAGCTAAGCCCACATAAAACCCTTCACTCTCCCGTCTCCCTCCTGCCCTCCTCTCTGGGGAAGGAGAAATCACTCAGTGTGCTAGAGATGTGCCAGCGTGAGATCTGTGTGTGATAAATGGATTTTGAATATTTGGATCACATGAGGCTTCTGGGTGGAGAAATGGCTGATAACACTGTCACTAAAGTAATCGCCCATGACAAATTCTTCCTCAGCAGTGAAGGGGGGAAGCCGCGGATGCTGGGGAAAGAAAAGTTTTTGGCTGATTCTGGGAACCTGTCAAACCAGTAGTTACCAGTGGTGAGTCTGGCGCCAGTGCAGACCAAACAGACAGACTGTCTCTGGAACCTTCTGGTGCCAACTGATCAATGTCAAGGCAGCAAACCCAGCAGCTTTAAGATTTTAATGCCCTCCTTCTTTTCTCTCTGCATTTTCCTGTATTTACTGTGCTGATTTTCTATGCATCTTCTTTTTCTCTAAATTCATACGCCTCTTGAATAAACTATATTTAGAGCAGTATTGTAGTGATGTATAAATTAAACAACAAACAGTGCTGCAGCATTTTTCTAAATTTGTGCTCGTGTGTGCTTCATCCATGCATCAATCTTTGCCCATGGTCATCCCTGTCATTTTCTTTGGATTTTAATTATATATGAACAAGCTCCCGTCTTACTTGTGTTAAGTGCAATGAACAAAGTAATTCTTATTCTTAATCACTTTCTTTGATTAAAACTTCGTACTATGGAATAAAAATAAAGACAAAAGTAAAGCATTAACAGAAGGCTGGGTTGTGTAACTCGTATATGTGTTGAACATTGTGCAGCCTTTTGCTGAATGTTTCTCAACCCTCGATAAAGATGTTGCGTCCTTTTCGCAAGACATATTTACTGCTTTATTGCATGAGAATTAGCATTAGCAGTTTCTTTCATATTGTTTAGCTGGCAGCACGAACCATAAAATACACTGCACCTCATCATTGCTTATTTATTCTCACTGGGTCTCTCTCCATACTTACACATTTCACGTTTGTGACACCTTGTCTTACACTTTAACATGTACTAGTACCACCCTCCGACACTGAGACAAAACACATTAATTGAAACATTACAGGGTAGCAGCTGCACATAAAATAATTTATCAAGTTTGGGTTGTGAGTGTAGCTGTTTATCTCAGGTTGGTCTAAATTCTGTTCAGAAGTAGTGAGAGCGCAGAGGCCAACAAAAAGAATGTGTCTCATCATACTGGCTATTTTACATGGCAATTTGCCACAACATCTGAGTCTGGCCACATTTTAAATCCCTAAATTAATCCCTGTCTGTCAAAAGTCACCAAAAAATGGCAAAGACATACGCACCACCACATATTCAATCAATCAATCAATCAATAATGATGAACCAGGGATACTTCCTGCAGTAGTTTGTGGATACGCTCTACTGCTGTTGTGCAGAATCTAACTGCAGAGACATCTTTAATAACAAGATTAACCAAAATCATTCATTTAGACGCTTCCTGTAGATGCTTTACGTAATATTTTTGTTAAAAAAAAAGACAAGCAGCTTTTTAGCTAACGTTTTGCAGTTTTGGCCCGGATTAAGGTTGGATCACATTCATGCTACAAAGAAACCACTCGAGAATCCGCTGGGATTAGACCACATACAGTATAGTAAAAGGGTCTTTCTGGGTTTGTTTTGGTCAACAACCGAGTGGGATTGCAGTGTTCAAACCTGCACAAATCGATCACGGAGATCAAGTTGAACCAGAGATTGATTCAACAGGGATACATGAGGTATATGCTGAAGGCCGATCCTTGGTTCTCACAATCAACACAGCCAACAGTCAGTGAGTATTTTTCAAAACTGGTCCAAGGTTGGACAAACAACATGTACAGAGCAGCAAGCCTTGGACTCTTTCTGCAATCACTGCATTTACTGTCTGTCATTGTGTGTCAAAATGCTGAATGTGTTAACATGGCAAAACCCTTACAAAACATAACATTGAAGCTTTGTGCTAATGATAGCGCAATGCATTGCTTGTTATTTTACAGATTTGTGTCAGAAATCTCCTCCAATTTAACTAGTGAGTGTATACATGTAGGGAGAAGTGAATGAGGGAGTGACAACCTTGGCGGTGAATCAACATGCTCAACCTGGTGCTGGGTGCTGAAACCTCGAAGACAGAAATCAAAAATGAAAAGTAGGACAGCAGCTCTTCTGTAATTATTTATTCATACATTGCACAGACTTTCTGGGCAATAAACCTTCCTCAGTGTAGCTGTAGCATAACACCAAGGCACCAACTACAACATAATCAAGTGTGACACTGTAGCCGATGAGAGGACGCCGGTCTCACACAAGAATTAAGGGGAGAGGTGCACAACAAGAAACAAATCACTGGACAGAATTACATAATATACATCACAAACACTACACAGACAAAAGTTTATCCCTGGCACTCAGAGGTGTTGTTGCACTCACGCCTTGGTAGGTCAGGATGTTGTGGCAGCACGTGGATGAACCGTATAAAATTAGGCCGAGGTGGTGTTAATGTTTGGGCTCACCAGTTTAATCCATAGTGATTATTTTGGGAATGACATTCATTGCTTAGTCCTCATGCTAACTCGCCCTGCTTACATATACAAGAGAGAACCCCCTCCCCTGGTCCTTATTTACACGTCTAGGCCTTGAGGATTATATTACAGATATTTTCTAACAATGTTAAGCAGGATTCTTTTGTCATATAGGTTTTGCTTTCTTTAAATACTACATGAAATCACATCGCACTAAAATAATACTTTCTGACAGTCATAGCAACAGTGAGATGGGTATGGGGACAGGACTTTGTCAGTTAGGACAGGCCTTTCTTTTCAGGGTTCCTGGGATTGCAATGTCTACATCAGGCCAAAAAGTCGAAATAATATGCAGCTGTCAACTCAGGTGATGGCATCAAACAGCCATGTGCCCTGCAGAGGTGGTTCCTGAAAACCTTCAATTTGACAACACATGCAAGAACTTCACCTAAAGTCACACAACAGTAACTTTTACCAGTTTTTCTCTATCTTTGCCATGAATAAATACAACATTTCACAGAGAGATGAAAATGTCAGATCACTCAGAACATCACAGATGAGGGAAACCGCATGTGCTCATCCATCACCTCGGCAGCAGTAACCTCACTTTTTACATTGCTGTTTCCATATGGAACTGACCCAAGTTTCTTTATGACATTCAGTGAGATGACCTTTCACCTTTCATTAACTTTTAAAGCAGTCACAGTAGTTTGCTCTAGTGAGTCCTGTGCACATTTTATATTACACCACAGTACACGGTGAACTAATACATAGCCCTTCATAATGAGCATTGATAAATAGATAACTGCTTTGCCCACACATACTGCACACACAAGCTTATGAGATAATTATCTAAAACTGAATGTAGCACTAAAAATGTGTTCTGTAATAATGCAATGAACTGAGGCATAGTAAGCACGAGGACTGAGCAAAATTGGGTTTAACTGAAAAGTACATAAGGACACTGAAGGATAGAATGACTAAACTGTGTGCAAAGCAAACTTGGTAATAACTGTTTAATATCATTATACAAATGGAGCAGCAATGGTTTGCACAGCATGTGGGTCTATATTATGTTGGCGGGGTGCCCCAGTGTGCCAATTAATGCACCGGTTGTGGGTTCCTTGGCGTAAAAAGTTTGTCTTTGAAGCTACAACCTGTAACTTTCTGCAACTCAAATTATAACTAACTGAAATTGGAGCATCTAGTCATGTAACCCTGTCTCTCTATTCTGTATGCAGTGTGTCATCGGTGAATGGAGTGACATGATGGATACTCAATTATTTAGAGAGTAAATAAAATTTGTTGGCACTGTTTCTGTCAGCAATATACTATGCAAGCTAACTATTTAGTCATTTTACCAGCAAAGTCAGGGGACGCATGCTTTAAATTCTGCTGAGAACTTGACCTGATTTGACACATGTTGCTTCGCCTCATGACCATTTGATCTTCTCTGACACTTGACATGAAATTTGACTCGAATTGAAATGATTGAGCTGTTTAAACTCAGGTTGTCTCCGAATGCTGTTTGTTTTTTCAGATATGCCATATTCTTCAGTTTGACAGGAGATAAAATCAGTTTGCGCTGCTGGGCTTTCCATTCATCCAGTGAAGAAAATGAGCATTGATTAACTGGAAGAGCATCCATTCGAATTCAGGCTGGTCCATGATTTCCACTTCTTATCCATTAATCATATTCCTTTCTTCATCCCTGGAACACGTATTTTTCAGCTTTGTGGCCGAGTAGAAATGATGCACCGGAATAAATGAAGTTTAATTTTTCCACTTATTATTGCATATAGTCAGCTTCACTACTTTAATCTATATGAGAAATAATCAATTTCCCAGACTTTTATTCTCTGTGTGATGCTGGTTACATCCAGTAAAGCCCTTTTGGAACCAGCAAATATTCGACAACTGCATTACCTCTAAAGCAAGTCATTTACTGTCAGCCTGTAAATTATGAACACAATGCCCCCAGCTTAACATATCATCTTCTAATTTATCTGTCTTAAAGGCATCGTAAAGAAAGCATTTCACACACTTTGACCTTCATTTCATCCCATCACTGTAATAATTATGAAATTTTAATTTAAGATTTTGCTGAATGTTCCTAAAAATGTCTTCTTACCACGTCCAGAAACTCTAATAATTCAGTCATTCACATTTAAGTCTAGTCATATGCAGAAACCGAGCTGCCAGGATGTCCCAGCTGATATTTAACGTTTGTCACACTTTGGTTTTAGAGTTAGACATGCAGTAAGAAGGGCACCAAACACATATAGTACATATTGCTACTCACATTACCAGATAAATACACGCCACACATCTGTCAAGAAGCCTATTTAGGTTTAAATTAGCTGTTCACCTACAAGGTGAAACCCTGCTGCACCTTGTCGGTTTGGGGACAAAGATGATTTCAGCCACCACCTCATAAATATTACTCACACCAACTCATAAATATTATTTGTTTAGTTGTTTAAATGCGACTGTTCGTGGTCTGAAGGTAGAAAAAATGAGGATCCTTTGCTCATAAAAGCAGTACACAGCAGTACGTTATCAGTGGCCAGTCCCCCAGCATCTCTGTACTCACTCCAGTTTGTCTCTCTCTGCTGCAGGTGTATTAACTCAAGGTCACTTACTTCAACCCCTCTGTGTCAACTCATTTATCCATTTCAAGCCTGCTGTTACACCTCTGTTGGTGTACAGAATTCCATCAAGCAAACCGGCTCCACCGCCCTTTCTAATTTTGTTCAATTTGAACTGGTATTTGGTGGGATGCCCTATAAAATGTGTTCAATTTAAGGATATTATACTTTTATTAGAGTTGGTGGAGGTGTGCAGGACTGCGAGATGGAGGGATATTGGTGGTCTACAGGCCTAGAAGGGTCATTTATGTTGGTGATTTTATTTCCGTGAACACTTTAATGTGTTGTGATCTTTTGCACTTGAAAAGCCGTGTAATAACATACAACTGTTCACCTAAACCATCGTGATATTATAGTAATTCTGACTAATTGACATAAAATATACAACTCAGGCTTTGTATCGCAAAGTGCATTAAAAAAAGCACTTACTATGGTTATGAACTTTAGTTTATTCCTAATCTTTATTCAAACACTTTTGAGTTGTTTATGTAATGTAATGTAATTAAATGTTTATGCAAAACAGATCATTGCTATACCCCATTGCTCTAGGCATCAAATATCGCAGGGGGTCGGTATAAAATGTCTAAGAGGTTGACAAGATGTTACTATTTGACACCATGGTATTGAGAACAGTGGCTATGCACTGAAATGTTTACATGAATTGCAGTTACAGTCTTACAGTGAAAATGTTTTGATCAATACTTTTCTGGTTATAATATATACATGTACATACATGCCGGTGAGTTTGCCAAAGTCACTGTAATCAGACTAAACATATGGAGGGACAGCAGAGGAGCAGATGCAGCTGTAATCGTGTGCATTTCAATCGAGGTTTTGAAACCATTTTCCGTCTTGACAGCTACCTTTCAAGTCCACAGGGGGTGAGTCTTTTATATTTGAAGGATAGATTCTGGGTGGAATATCGCCTTAAACTTGTTTGCACACGCCATGTGTATCTTTCATTGAGTTTGTTTCACTACCAAGGCAATTAAAAAAAGAGTGATAATAAAAGCTTTGCTGGCCATTGGAGATAAGCTCGCACAGCACTTCTGTCATACAGTCATTTATCACTTTTCAGACTTACCAATCTGCCTTCGCAGATTTGAGCATTTAAAGATCCAAAAGTGACTGTTTGAAGATCACAATTTTATTGCTATTCAGTTTGGAGAAGCCTGCATCATTAAAACTCTATTTGCATTCACTCTCATATCTACAAACACTTTATGTTGCCATTCTGTTAACAGACACGTGGCAAGTAACCCAACAAAACAAAATGTCTAAACATCATGAAAATAATTTATATAAATACATCAATAATTGTGTAAAGCAGAGACTTTCTTACAAGTTCTCCAGTATCTTGTATTTACTCTTTGCTTATCTTTCTCATTATCCTCCTTCGTCTGACTTGCGTTTTTTCTCTGCGGCCTCGGTCAGAATTTGTGCCTAATTACACTGCACAATAAAACAAAGTGTAAAAGCAAGCAAACTAAAATATAATACAATATATTTGCTATTCAATTCATAACTAATTAACAGAAACATTATTTAATGGTCTCATGTTGAAGAGTGTCTGACGTAAAAACCATTTGCACATAGGAACATCTGACTGCTGTCAGAATATCTGATTGTATAGCTTTGACACCTTTCATGTTAACAATTAAGCCATCAAATTGTTTTCATGAACCTCAACAGAAACCAGTCACGTGAAATAAAGACTTCTAACTCCTTCGAGTCCAAATTCATCCAACCCAGTAACTGCTAAACTATGTTTACAGTACGGAACTGTAATAAGAGCCTTTTTTTCCAGTTAACTTAGTTTCCAGTTAACACAGCTGAATGACAATACCACTCAGCCACTTTCTGTCTGAAAGGCCACTGTTAATGTCAACTTCTTAATGAGGCGTTACAGGAGCAGCCATGTGTACAAGCATAATGGATTGCAAAATGTAAGAGACAGACAGCAGAGTTATGATATACTGATATGGGCACTGGCCTTTAAATCGTCCAGAAAAATGAACTGTAATTGAAAAGGTCTAACTCTCTAATCCCCTACGACTTTGTTGGGAACACTTTTACATATTCAGAGATAAACAATATGTTTAGGTTAATTTATTTAATAATAACACAATGTTGTTTTAATTGCCAAATGTATCACATTTGCTGATGATACCACACTTCATATAGTTTCCAAGTAGCTTTAAGGCACAGTCCCAATAACACGGTTCACTGTCACGCTAAATACAAGACAGATTGGATGGCTAGTCACTGCAAAATATTCTGGTAGCCATGCAGCTTAAATCTGCTTTGCATTCTATATAAATTGCCAACTCGTTCCCGATGCTTCACAGTGAAAACCACACATAAAAACACCTTTCACTTACTGTTTTTGTGTCTTACTATGGTAGAGTGGCTTGAATAAAAAAATCTCACATTTGAAAACCAACCAAAATACAGATTTCCGTTGCTTTAATCTCCATTAACTTGTTTATCATTGCAGCAATTCAAGTTATTCCAAACAGTCGGTATTTAGATTTGCTTTCGTTTATCGGGTTATTTCTAAGGGGGAAACAAATTGCGGTATCTTCTGCAGAGACAACGCCTGGTCTCTCTATTTTAAGGTGGTCCACAAGAGAAAGGAGTGAAAGAAAACCAAAGTCTAGGTGCTGCCCGTGAACATTAAACCCCACATTAAAGCCTGTTTCACTCACCAGGAGAATTCAGCTTCGGACATCGCACGAGAGAGAAGCATCCACATGTGTGAAACACAATTTGAGATAAAACTTATTCTGTGGAAAACTATGTTTTATTTACAGCACATCGGAGCATTGCATCTAAGTTCAATCACTCGACTACAACCACGGTGGAGTGATAGAAACGTCATAAACAAGCCTACTCACTCGCTTTTAATCCTTCTGATGATTCGATGCAGAGCAGCGTGCTACATGCAGGAGCTCATTGCACTAGGGGGCTCGAAGGATATAGTCCAGGTAATGTCGGCAGCGTTTCACTCGGACATTTGGGTTCACATATACATAAACCCAAGCCTGAAAAAGTCTAGATAATGTCAGAATTCCAGTGCATGTCTGAAAGGGGCTCAAGGTTCCGAAATGTCTTTAAATTTTGATTTCTTTTTCAAGGCAAGTGTTACTCAAGAAAACCAGCTTTCTCATAGGATTTTATGTTTTTAAAGCCTCTTTTGAAGAAATGTCTTAGATCAAGAACAAGTCAAGACTGACAAACCTTTGTGTGTTAAAATTGATGGACTGTTGTCTAAAGGAGTCTGACACCAACAGGCCCTGCTTTGTCTTTCCATATTTTTGATTTGGATTGTTTATATACATGGTCATCACAGCCTGATGTCCATCAAACACAGTTTAACAGCATGCTGTGCACTTCTACGTGGGTGCGTTATGGATCAGCATTCTGTTGTGCAATTGTACAACTGTGGCCATTGTGACAAGTACAGTAGACAAGAAATTAGCAATGAGAGGCAGCAGGACCCAGAGGCTACAGGTAGTAAGTAACAACACAAACAGGGTGGGCCTGAGTTTCATCTGACACCGTCAATGTGGAGCTCCACAGGACTCTGGGATAGGCAGTCACAGAGGGATACAATTGTCTTTGTCTGCTTCCACTATTTTCAAGACAAGAAAAAAATGATTGTGGTATTCATCCCTCAGTACGTGAAGAATTGACTGTCTGTAAACATCTTTCAGTGTAATTTGAGCCTGACTGTATCATTTGGGTCGGCAGATGAGCTCATTTATCATTAAAATAAAGGTAGTAGCCATTAAAAAAAAAATGTTTTGTGTTCTTAGGGAATGTACTGTAGCATAATAATATAACGAGATAGAATCTTTCTAATTTAATGTTGTATATCTATGTTTAATACTTTGTATAGTTAATCTGAGTGTATTACACTTTTAATCAATTTTATGTGTCATTTATGTGTCAGGCCAACAAGCGATAACACACAATCCTCCAATCAAATAACTGTGCTTTGAGCTTTGAGTTTATCTGGATCAATTTGTCCAGAGGCTTTATCGAGGAGGCAGTTTTCTCTATGCTCACATTACCATGTAATTGAATAATTTTAATAAAATGATCATCACTCCAGTGTGTTTCAAGATGAATGAAAGAAAATTAAAGGGATTGTTTCGGCTGCTTTGTGGACATTATTCCTTTGGTAACAGATCAAATTAGATGAAGAAGTTTGACAGGACAATCAAGCCCTGTGTTTTTTATCCAGGAACTCAGAAGTTTTAGTCTTGATTTGTCACATTTTCTGTAACAGCTACAGTCAAAGACCCCTTCAACAGCAAACTCTATATCCTTTGTCCTTTGTGAGTATAGCGACAGCTATGATTGATCTGCTTCACCACAACATGTAAACAGTAGTGCCTTAAACAATGCTTGAGGTTTCAGCCCACGAGGCTTATCCAGCGTGTTATAGGCTACAGCTAATCATCCTTTGGGGCATTATCGTCTGCATGATATTCACTTGTTTGTCTGTCCCCATAGATGCGGATGAAATAGATTCTCCCAGTAAACTCTCATTGTTATTCAACAAACACACTGAGGCCTTGATGCATTCATCAGCAGCTCCACAGATAAGAATTCAGTTCCATTGTAACCCCAGTTAATAGGTTTGAGAGAAGAGGAATGACATTTTAAAGAACATAAACAAATAAAAGATTTTTTTCCAAGCTGCTGCACCTGACAACCTGCACCTGAGTGTTTGTCTGGGTGATACACATGCCGCCTTTGCACAAAGGTCAAAACTGGAAAAAATAAAAAGAAATGGTTACCTCTTAGCTTGTGTCAGTGGGTAAACCGCTTAAAAACTGGCATGTTTATGATATACGGTAAAATATCAAAGGAAAAGGCCATATTTCAGTTTCAACACAGTGGCATGAACAAAGCAAAATATGAAGTTTTGTTTGTACCAAAATCATGATGAAATATACCGCTCTTGGCATTTGTAACATATGTTACTTTTCTTTTTCAACTTTGTTTGCACTTTTTCTTTCTTTCATTTGTTGCTTCTGCTGCATTAAAGCCTTGGAAAGAAACAATCAAACACAGAAACTATAGCGTGATCTTCAGCGGAAGGAAGGGAGGCTGTAGCAACTTGCTATGCGACATGCAGTTATCTGTGGTGCACAACCACTGTCTTCCCAATAAATCACATCTACTGCGCCGCCGTATCATCATTCTTAATGGTTTAAATTTTGGGAAAGAATCCAAAATCATTTAGTAGTGCTACGGCTTTGGTGAACAGTGGGGTTGACAGGCTGGGGCACAAGCAGGCTGCCGCACTACCCTCTGCACGCTGTACCCCTGTGTGATGTAGAACGAGTTGCAGTAATGTTCTGGGTGCCAGTAGTACCTAGAAAATAATCGTGATGTAATTGGCTCCTTCAGATCTCGTCTAGGGGTCCTATCACCATACAAAAGATCCCAAACAAAACAAAACATAGCACTTTGCTTTAATGTTCTCGCCTAGACTCAAATGTTTGCTTCCCCTTCTACATTACTTGTAGGTCTCTCTGGATAAAAGTGGCTGCTAAATGATTGAATGTAAATATAGGTCACATCATTATAAACCAAGTGAACAACATTAGTTATTCAAGTAGCAAAACGAATGCATTGCCTCCTAGTAAACTCACACACACACGCACACACACACACACACACACACACACACACACACACACACACACACACACAGACACAAACTAATGCCAACAAAGTATTTGCTGCAGTTTTAATGATCCAGTGATTTTTTTGTTTGATTTTATTCAAACGTAATTGTAGGTCTGACTAGTTTGTTAGTCTGTACAATATTGTTTTGTTTTTTTTTTTCTTATTTGAGCTGCAGGTTAAACACCAATTCTAAATGCATGTATTTGAAATAATACAACAGGGTTTCAAATACAACAGAGGGTATAATGTTCGTACAAAACAAGGCCTAAGCACTAATGAAGTTGCAACCTGCTTTTCGATCTTTTGCTCGGGGTTTCAGGAGGCATTTCAATGGTCAGTAAACACTATAATTCACCCGTGTACCCAGGAATGGACTGCACCTCCTTGGCAGTGTCTCAGTGACAGATTTGGTGAGTATATTACCCCTATTAAATTCAGGATAACGAGTAAAGAATTCGTTTGGTGACCACTGCAACATTAATTGACCTGTGTTCCTATCTGCTTAGTTGTGGAACTGTGAAGCAAACATGCAGCTCATGAGAAATGTGTTATTTTCTCCTATTTCGTACCTCGGGCAACAGTAATACATGTTCATTAAGGTCTTTCTCTGGCTGAGCCGACTGATTGCCCAGTACAACTGTGGGTGGTTAATTGCAGACAGAGGCAGACTTTAACATCATGCAAAGCAGGTAATTGCCTCGGGCCCCCCAACCTAGTGGGGCCCCCAGTAAACAGAAATGTACAGTGATGTTTTGATCTAATACACACCAAAATGTTTTCTTACTGGCAGAAATTTATTTATTCTGGAATAATGTACTCAAGGATATTGATTACTCACCTCATTTATCCTCACACCTCTCCCACACATTAAAGGAAAAGGGACTATTCATTTGACGGTAGGTTTGAAAATGCTAACTGCTCTTCTTATCACCTGAGCTGACCGACACACGAGTAGTTTTTCATAAACTTTTTTTCTTTTTTTCATTTCAGCTGTTCCCTTTCAGGTGTTGCCATAGCGAATCATGTGCCTCCATCCAACCCTGTCCTCTGCATCCTCTTCTCTAACTTCTCTGACTTCATGTCCTCTCTCACTACATCCATAAATCTCCTCTTTGGTCTTCCTCTAGACCTCCTGCCTGGCAGCTCCAACCTCAGCATCCTTCTACCGATATATTTACCATCTCTCCTCAGAACACGTCCAAACCACCTCAATCTGGCCTCCAAAACGCATTGACTCTGTGTTTCTTCTCATATTCTTCCCTGTTGTCAGTAAAACCGATGGACTTTTAAATGTGCCCCATAAAAGATTCACTAAACCATTCACTAAAAAATTGCTGGGCTAACAAAGGTGTCAAATGGATTCCATTTCCTGTTTCTTCTTCACAATAAGTGAAACCTCTTTTTTATCACAATTAAAAGCTTTTATTGAAGAGTTTAATTAGTTATCTGCCGTGGATTTAACTCAGTGTACGTCCTGCAAAGAGAAAGAAAAAAACACCTGGATTAGGGTCAAGACAGACTGCGTGGTCATGTTTTTCAGGCTGACTGATGACAGATCAATAAATCAAATATAAATAGATTCTGTAATGTTTTGAATATCTCAGCAGCAGTTGTCTATCATGATTAAATCGGATGTTTCCGCAGCAGCAGCTGTGGATGTATGGTTAGTGTTTACATTTTGGAAAATGGCAGGAATTTATTTTGTGTTGCAGAATGTTTTGTTTTTTTCCTTTGGTGTGATTGCTGATCATTTGCATCTGAAAAAGTTGTTATGCAAATATGGACAGCAGAAACTTCCTTTAACAAGAAAATCCTTTTGATTAAACATTGTGAATCACTATGCAACAGGCATGGCGGCTCCTCACAATATTTAAATCCACTAATTGTTTTATGCCTGCATTGTGTTTAGCTTATTCAGGGGATTTATTAAATGCAAGACAAATGACAAATGCAAAAACATATTTGTCCTTGTCATCTCAGGCTTTTGCACCCCACCGTACAAATAAGGTAAAATACCAAAACTACTTCGACCTGAGCAGAAGACCCTCGTTAGGATGAATGAAAGATATCTGACCCAATATCTGGGTTGTCTGGACCCCCAAATAACTAAATACACCCCTGGTTGCAGGTGTATTTAAAAAATGTACAGTTCTCTTGGTTTCACTGCTGTTGTGTTCCTGGAATAAGAATAAACCTCGTGATTCACCTTTCTAGGCTGTTTTATTATTGTTTATTTCTTTTTGGAAATGTGGGAGAAATATTACCCACTACAGTACTGATTTATTGAGTTGTTCAACTAATCTCTAGAAACTTTAGGTCTCTGAATGTTATGTTTAAGCATTTGTTTGTAATAGAGAAGCCTGCAGTATATAAAGGCGTGGATAGATTTTTTTTTTTGACAGTTTGCGATGCTTCATTTGAATGATTCACAAGTCATATTTTATATGTTATTAATATATTTAATATTTTAATTTGTGAAATTAGAGTTTCACAATTTGAGCAGGAATCTTAGCCCCTCCAATTATTTTTACTGATCCAATTAATTCTGATTTAACTGTAGCAAAGCGAAACATCACTTGTCACTCATCATAGCACAAATATTCAAAAATCACACTTCGATGGCAGGTTTTAAGTGACACATTCATTTGCATTAATTACAGCTCTTACTTTAAAAAAAAAAAGTTTTGTATAAAAATGCAACAATCTTTCAACAAAGACTCAGTAAATCGTGAACCTTTGTTTGGCACCAGTTTGTAAAATCCATGGACTTCAGCAAGTGCTCAGTTTTTCTCTTGTATCTTACATTTTACATTTAGTCATGTAGCAGACGCTTTTATCCAAAGCGACTTACAAGTGTATTTTCTTTGTTTCATTTTGGCTGTTCCCTTTCAGAAGTCGCCACAGCAAATCATGTGACTTCATCTAACCCTGTCCTCTGCATCCTCTTCTCTCACACCATCAAACTTCATGTCGTTTCTCACTACATCCATAAACCTCCTCTTTGGTCTTCCTCTAGACCTGCTGCCTGGCAGCTCCAACCTCAGCATCCTTCTAAGGATATATTCACCATATCTCCTCTGAACATGTCCAAACCACCTCAATCTGGTCTCCAAAACATCTGATGTCCTCATTCCTGATTCTGTCCATCCTCATCACTCCCAGAGAGAACCTCAACATCTTAAGCTCTGCTACATCCAGCTCTGCCTCCTGTCTTTTCTTTAGTGCCACTAAGGAACAACATTGCAGGTCTCACCACCGTCTTGAACACCTTTCCTTTCATTCTCACTGATACTCTTTTATAACACAACACACCTGACACTTTTCTCCATCCGTTCCAACCTGCTTGCACAGGTATCTCTTTTATTTCCATCAGTAAATTAAATTCTCTGCTTATGCCAATCAGCTGTTCTCATGCTATACAAAAGCTAACCACCTTAAGATATTCAGATCTTTGTCTCTCCATGTCTCTCGTGTTCTCGTGTTTACAACCTAGGTTAAATGAGGAGGCGTGGGACGCAATGAGAATTTGTTTTCACTGCTCTGGCAGTAATTAGTTTGTTAAAGCAGAGTGAAAAAAACATGGCTCAGGAAATGTAAATCGGAATATTAATTAAATTACAAATGGAAATGCTTGAACACTAAGAACAGCCATCAGCCTACTGCATCTTATCTATCAGTGTGTTTAATTTGTGTTTGCATATTACTGCATTGCACAAGAGGTTTCATCAGCTTTTTTCATTTGGTTTGTTTTAACATTAATATTGTTAGTGGCTGCACATGAAATGGTGTCGCAGTCACTTTGTGGCTTATATTCCTGATGTTTTGTAGACTGTAACTGTCCCAGAGTTGGATGTGTCAGATGCACAGTGGCAACCAGGTAATGAGATGTAGATGTCCCACGCACCCGTTGCAATCCCAGTGTTCTCTTCCCCTGGTTGCCTGTCACTTGGAGAGCAATAGTACACTGCATCAGTAACAACTATCCTTCAAACAGTGGGAGGTGGAAACATGGAGTCAGTGACACTGAACACAGAGTGAGAAGACAAACGCAGCGAAAAAAATCAACCAAAATAATCCAAGGCGATGAAAACACTGACGGGGATGAGACTGTCATTAAGGGTGAAAGATGCTGAGGTAGAGCATCACAGACATGTAGCTAAATGTGTGTGAGGTCAAAGTGTGTGAACTCTGTGTTGGTACTAATGCATGTGAGCAGGATTGTGTAAGCACAGAGTGACAGAAAGGACCGGTTGAATAATTCAGTGTCTTCACTCCATGATCTCAGCTGCTCAGTGCGCTGGCGTGTGTGTGTGTGTGTGTGTGTGTGTGAGTGGGTATGTTGTGTACTCGTATACTTATATTACTAATATTGTGGGGACATAATTTTTTTATACTCTGTCATATTGTGGGGACTCAACTTCCTACACTTCCCTATGGAGTCAAAAACCAAGTTTCCAAGATGTGGGGTAAGGTTAACATTAGGAAAGTATTATTATGGTTAGTTTACGAAGTGAATGCAAGTCAACGCAGAGTCCTTTGAAGTGATAGAAACATGTTTGTGTGTGTCTATGAGAGCATGCATACAGTATGTGCATATGTGTGTGTGACTGTGTTTGCTTTTTGTTCAAATTGTCGTATTTAATATCAGATAAACTTTTCTCCAGGTGAATTTATGCTTGAATCAGTGCTGTTGGTAAAAACAAAGCCATGTTTAATAGATGGAAAGAGCTAAATATAATACAACACAAATAACATCATGTGTACAACAACGGGCTTGTAAAGCTTTATTATTTACTCCACTGAACATCTTCAAATGCATACCTGTACATATTTAACAACAGTTTTTTTTTGCAGCTGAACCTGTACTTGGTGGCTCTGATAGGGTCGCCTAAGGGAGAACCTGATATTCTGGATAAAGGGTGAGTGAGGGGCCGGAGATTATTTTCTGAGCCAGGCAGCAGCCTGACCACTGATTCGTTGTTGCTTGAAGGGGTTGATGTTGCCTGACTCTCGCAACCTTTAGAACCGTCAACACTAGATGACATCCTTCTGCCTTTTTTCAAGAAGTGCTACCCACCTGGATGGAAATGATGATTATGTATTAAAAGTCTGCTTCTATGATTAAACAAGAAGGTCCCTAACAAGACTCTGCAGACTCAGGCAGTGAACACAAATTTAAGCAGTGTACGTTTATGTTTATATGAACAGTTCTTATTCTCCATGCTATTTGAAATACACATTAACATCTGTTTTTAGTTGAAGTGGTGGGAAAGTGGGAAAAAAACATGCTGAACATAAGAGCACTGAATAAAGTACAAGTACATTCGGATTCTTCCATCCTTCTCACGACATGTATTTTGAGCCTCTCAACAACAACAACATTCTCAATGCCCAAAGTGCTGGAGGAAAACAAACACAAACCAAATAAATGTTCTGATATAAATAGCTCACCATGTGGCGTTTAACAATTTCAACATTGTGTCAAATGATGGATGGATACTCAGCAAAGTGGCTTATTGATCTCTGTGGGATTTGCCTCTAAAAAAGCAACAGCAGCCCCTCATTTACCAAAGACTTAGTAGAACTCAAAACGGACTTATTAGATCTCTTCCCCCATTATGGAGATAACCATTGGTCTGTTTCACGCCTCGGTCACTACGGAATAAATGTACCTTCTTTATTAAATTGCTTCTGTACTCCACAGTTTGAGATTTGGAGATTTTATCAAGAACTCACATTGTTACAGTCGCGCTCTTTAAGGTTTTATTTAAATGTTTTAAATGTTGGATTTAGCAAACATGGCCATGATATGAGGTTAATGTAGCAATGTGACATCTGTTCAGGTTTTTCCATTTGTAACCTGTGCCCTCTTTCTTCTTAATTATGTTCCAGTTAATGTGTTGACACTTAATTTGGATTAGTCTGCGGTTTGGCTGATGTCCTTAACCATTTGATTATTGTTTCATTTTCTCATAGCGGTTTCTTTGACTTCCATTGGCATAGCAACTAAGCATGGCTGAAATACGTGACTGGCAGAGCTTCACTAGAGAGAATACTAAGCAAATGGGAAGTACTGCCCAAAACGTAGCAGGTGAAGCACTGAAGCCAAACTGCTAAACTATGGAGAAAACTGGGGAGGCAAAATAAGTTAAAAGGAGGTGGAAAATGGCAGAACAAGAGACCTGGGGTACAAGTTATCTACTCAGACTGCTAAACAGAAGGTGGAGGGCAACACTATTAGCAGATGCCAGTGTTGGAGGACTGGTGCACAGTGGTCTCTCACACTTACAGCTGCTCTGGTGACAGTGAGAAGTACACTAGAACTGGAGTGGTCTGCACAGTGGTCTTCTTTTCCACCCACAGCTCTCCTTTCAGGCATGAAGTCAGAGGGAGATCTGACAACAACAAAACCAGACAATCAGAGTTGTCCACCGCTCTGCACTCAGTCTTTATGCTTAGCACATCAGTAACAGGAAGAAAGTCAGCAAGTCAGCAAAGACACACAGCCAACGCTCCCAAAGTGCAGCATAATAAAACCACTCACAGATCACAGATCGGATTTCTTACTCAATTCTGACAATTCTTTATTGGATTTTTTTAGAAACTAAAATGTTGTTGTTCCTCACCAGCAAAAATGTGACCTAAGAAGCTGCTGTATGCATGTTTATATTATTAGCTTAGGCTTGGTCAAAATGTGTATGTACAATTATTTAGTTGCCTTTTTTGGTCTTTGTTGTAATTCAGGCAAACGTACAGATTCGGAAAATTATTATTATTATTATTATTTTTTTTTTTTTTTTACAAATGCATCGATGGAGTGATAGACAGATAGTGGGCAAATCTATGTAAAGAAACACAGGTTGTGAGTAATCTGAATATTACTTTGAGGTTCAGGTCAATAAGTGGAAGTGCACTTACACTGAGTTGCTTTTTTAACATGTCTGCACGCTGTAGATAGATACTTAAACCTACTTTCAAAGACCCTGCACATCCACAGAGGGGCTTTTGATTACCCTGACTAATTAGAACTCTGGTCCGGTTGAAATTGGTTAGAACTGTTCTCAGAGAAATTATTCCTATTTTTAATACCAAAAATAATCTCAATAAGGACGCAGCATACACAGGTTCAAGAACGGGATGAGAAATGTCAAAGTGCTCGATTTGAAGCACTACGTGGATAATTCACTGAGCCACCGGGCTTCTGGTCATCCAATGCACAACAATTTGATAATCTCTTTTTAATATTTAAGCACCACAAAGCAGGGGAAATGTCAGTCAAAGAGTGTGGACACAAAGATGTCTAATCAGGAAGCAAGGGAAACAACATGTGTGGGAAAACCATGGGTGTGCGGGGATTCGAATTATTATGTAGCGCCTTAATGTTCCCTGCCTTATTCTACAATATCTTACACGTTGTTAGGAAACTATTCTGCAGCCCAGCAAACATACCCCTCTCCAGAGAATACAAAGTGACTCTGAAGATGAGGCAAATAAAGACATCATATAATATTTGTTGTCAGTGTGAGGCTCACACACAGGGTGTCTGTCTTGTCTGCATTTATTTGGTTACACCATCTTTGTTCCCCAAATACGCTCAAGCCTCTCAGCCTATTCCTGTGGGTGTCTCTTCCGCACTCTGTTTACACTAAAACCACAGTTTGTCACATCAACATTGTTAAGAGTTTCCCTCTGTGTGTGTGTGTGTGTGGATTGATTGGGCTCTAACCTGCTCTGTCTTTTCTGCAGTCTTATGAAGCTGTACAGTACACAATAGCTGCAACTCCACATTACACAGTTATGGGGGGATTCATTAGTTGATTCCCTGAAGAGAAACGCTGCAAGAATGTCAGCTTATACCTCTATTGTTGCTCCCTTTACAAAGCCACTAGAGAAGCCCACACAGCCCCGCTCCTTTGTTTTATCTGTTTGTTTTTTTGCTTATTTGGGTTCCTTTGACGGGATTTCAACTCTGCACTTTTGTGTTCTTGAGCAAAGCACTTGAAGAAACTGTTATAAAGAGATCAAAGCAACATCACTTATAAAACCTCTTCTTTGTGTTTTCATAGCGTGTGTTCTTTGTGAGATGTATATATTTTTTAAAGAATCACTTTGAGGCTTTATGGATTGGCAGATCTAGCGCATTATTATTATTATTATTTTTTTTTGCCCTTGTGCCCGTCTTACAAATGCATATGAGCTTCTTTGCAATAGTGTGGGCAGAGTGGGGCAGATGAGGTTGCTAATCGTGGAATGAAATTACTCCTTAGGACTTCTCAGACCACTGTGATTGCAAATGGAAATAGAAGGTCGGTGGTGTTAGGAGTTGGCCGGACACAAAGGAACCTTTTCAGTTTGTAGTTGTAGCCTGCAGCTGTTATCCAAAATAAATGTGTGTCGACGCTTCTTCTAAAAAACTACATTCTATACTATGTAACCACAGTCCCCACTTCATTGTTCAGATGGATTACATCTTCTGTTTACATGTTAAGGATATGTTATTATTTTTAAAGAATAGAGCAAATAGAGTAATACAGAAAAAACCTATCTCAGAGATCCAGTGTTTGAATGGACAGGACAGTTTTTCTCTGTGTAGGAGCTTGTTATCCACATTTTTACCTCCAGGCCAATTAGGAAAATGTATGCTGCTTTTAAAAGGGGGATGAGCGGAGCTGATTTGTTTGGCCATTACTAAATCCCACCCACACTTTACTTTTAATACTTCACTTTAGTCACAGTAATCCAAAACAATGTGGAAATACAGGCAGACTGAAAACAGCCAGTGTCAAAAAGAGAGGGGAACAAGCTGTACTGCATATTCATTAGATGTTTGTTGACCATACTGATCATACTGTTGACCATGCTGTTCATCGGCTACCTGAAAAATATGACACACATAATCCATGTAAAAACACAGTTTGTGATTGATGATTGAGCAATGCTGCCACACTTACTATGCATCAACATCAACTCAGCATACAGAGGTTTGTTTCTTTGTATACATTCTTGATCCTTGTGAAAGTTGCTGCCTACGTGATTCACAATTCGCCTCCGCCAAGTAATTAGCCTCAGTAAGGGATGAAAAGCAGGTTACGAACGTCTGATAACTGACATCAAACCCTAAGCTAAAATGCTAAAATAAACATTTTTCAAACATTTTTACAATTGATCAGAATTTGCAATGCTCTGAAAAAATGTAAAAAAAGGCTGCACATATGCAGTAGCAGAAACGTTATTGGATAAAATTGTTGCACTTCCTCCTCGAGTCAAATAAAGGAAACACTACAAACTAAAATGGGATGACGGATAATAATCCAAATTATTTTGTGTCTTTGGAAATATCTCTTTCAGATAGATTGAATTTTTACTTTGGTTGGCCCCCACAGTTTAGTTTTTGGATAATAATTTTTAATAATTTTTTTCTTTTTATGCTGCCATTTTATGGCTTATATTTATTTCTTATATATAATTTAGGCTTTTATATATTTGTGTAGTTTCCATTTCCTTTAGGTCGATGACGGACAGCCGTGCATTTCTGCATTGTCTGACTGCGTGAACTCTCTAGACAACCCTGTAAAATGTATTTTCAGATGATCACAGTGAAGGTTAGCTCAAAACCTTCTACAGTTACAGGAGGACAAAACAGAGGTTGGGGTTTTGCTCCACAGGCTGATTGGAGACCAAGACTATCTCCAAATGCAGTTATCCATATCACATGTGTATGATTCTGATGCAAGGGGCTTCTAAAAGCAGTCGTCCATGAAATATGTTTACTTCTACATTTGCAAGTGAGATTAATGGGCAAGAAAATAAAATCTAACATGTGCTTCCTCGATATGCTGACACTCCTCATGGATGTTGCACAAAATATTTTAGATGATGTGGATGGACCCAGCATCAACTAATATTCCCAGTCATTACTATAAATTAAATCTATTTTGACTTTATACAATTATAATGCAATTATAATGCAAAACTACCGATTGTTCCTGAACTACTCTCCACATACGGCAGCAGTTTGGTTCTCAAAAAGCTCAAATTTCACATAGTGGGAAGCACCATTCTGCAGTTTTAATTATTACCAGTGTTTTGGAGGTGAGTCATGGTAGAGCAAATAAAGATTTAGGCTTTGCACTAAAACTCTCACTCTCAGAGAAAACAACAAGCAGAGTGTGGGAACTCTAGCTCAGGGACACAATGCCAGTGCACTACAAGCCCTCCCTCTCTCTACTGACTGTGCTCCTGACTAAACTGTCAGGTAACGATCATCTGGGTCAGCAGAAGTGGCGAGGGAAGAGTCATTTTCACTAACTAGTTTCCTCAGTTGTAAGTCTGTATATTTTATACTTTAGTCATTTTTACCCATGTCTGCAAATTAATATGGTTCATCATTTTTTACCAGTTACACATAAATTTCGCAGGTTACCCACAGCTGCCTGACTCAGAGCAGGACTCTGGTTTACCTTTAACATGCTAATTAGCTCACCGCTGGAAATGTCACAACCCAAATTAAAAAAATATTCCACAAAAGAAAATTGGAATATTTCAATGAATCCTAAATGGGGCCATTGCTTTATTATCTAAAAGCTTCTATTGTTTGAACCCAATTTTATGGCAATCCCAACCAACCGCTGTCAAGACAGTTGTGACCAGCTCATGGTGCCACTCGAGGAAAAGTGGATCACATTCACTTGGCTTCATCATCTGTGGACTATTATTATTTTCATAAAGTCTTTGACATTTCATTCTGGTTCAAAGTGGTGGGTTGAAGTCCCGCAGACCATCAGACCAACTCAACCATGTTGAGCCGCGTTAAAAATTAATTATCAAGAGTTTCAACGGAGCCAAATGTACTGTATAAAAAATGTTCAGTATTCTGTGAACGTTTCAGTAACAAGGATTAGAGTTGGAAGTATTTACTTCACTGTAAGCTATTGTACCTATGGTACATGACTCCTATGACTCACTCTACTGTACCATTTGTAGCACAAAATAACAGAAACAGGCATATTAATGTGAGCCTTATTCAATAACCCCAATTATGCAGATTTGCTAATTATGCAGTGTTAAAAATGATCTGTCATTATTTCAGTGAAATTGAAAGCAAACTTATGTCAAACAAAAATTGCATTTGACATAAGTGTTGCTGCAAAACTTCACATACTGACTTGATATTCTTTCAATATTAATTAAAGAAAATGTGAATTTTGTTTAATTTTATTTATATTTGCCTACGAACCGAACTATGACTGTTCGGTTCGTGCTATACACCGACTATATATGTGCCAGTTATTGTGTATCTAATGTACAGTACACAGTCACAATGGCAGCTAGACCCTGAACACCCCTGTACCTCCATCAGTGTCACTATCTGTAATTGGTTTGGAAACTGATTTAATTGTCTGGATGTGTGTTTCACCAACTGGGCAGATATTGCTCTACCGCCAGTTGCTGTATCTCCTGCATGTTCGAATGCATTAGTATCACCACAATATTTCACCACAATTTCATCAGTTCAAGCACAAATTTTTCTATTTAATTGCATATCATCCACTCCATCCCTCCACTCCGTCGTCATGACGGCACACACTCCTTACAGTGTGTGCCGTCATGACAGTTTTATATTCCAGTGAGTCGGTGTCAAAGAGAACTGATGTTAATGAAATTCCTGTCAGTTCTTCACAGCCGAAACTCCCCTAATGAGTTTTAGAGGAATTCACTGGTTAGATGTTTGTAATAGAAATGATGTACAAGATGAAGATGTGCTGTACCTTGTGTAACAGCCAGGTGAAATACAGTAAGTGAGATTTCTAACTGTGAATGTGAGAAATTGCTGTAGTCCAGCTGTATGGCATGAAAATGTGCTCAAAATGCAATGTTCCCTGCATTCATTCAAATGGTGAATCACTGCCCGACACAGTGGAACCTGCCACGTACGGGCTATTTTAAAATGTATCTATTGGGCACCATCAAGAATGAAAAGGCACGGGAAGATATTTTTCAGTATAATCTAACCTGATTATACATTATATTGATTTTACTAAGTCAGGTAAAATAGGAGAAAAGCACATAACTTTATGAGTATTGACTGAATTTGCCTTTGGATTGTGTTCCTTATATTCCAGTTTTAATCAAACAGATCTTTATTAAACTCTTTGCATGCAATACAGCTAAATTGCATTTGTAACAGGTCTTAATAAGTGAGTGATGAGTAAATATTTTGCAGATCATAAAGTTCAATTATACCCAATTATACCCATTTTACTGTGTTTAACTGTCAGCGTGTTACTACATTAAGGACATATACATATTTGTTAATTTGCAGTTGTTATGTTTACTTTACCAATTCAAAATGAATTTAACATTTGGCAAAATCGGAATATTTGGATATCAGCGAAATGCTTTATTTAAAGATGAGACATTTTCATCCATCGTCTAAAACACATAATCAGACATCGGTTCACACAAATACAAGCAATTTAGACTTTCCAGTTCATCTCAACTGCATCTCTTTAAACTGTGAAATTAAGCTCTGCATGCATAAGGAGCTCAACAATTTTCAACAAACAGAAAATATTTTAGTAATACTACCGGCTGTTTATATGTGTTAAATGACTCGAATATACTATGATACAGCATCTGTGCCGTTCTTTGTGTGGGTTTACTGTATGTTAAACTCCGTGTACTATGTCGAGTTGTTTTTCCCTTTGTAAATTCAATATTCAGTTTGCCAAGACAGGACCTTATATCTCCCAGCACTGTAGGTCAATGCATATACATTAAAGGTCAGAATCTGCACCATGGCAGAGCACAACCGTTTAGACACTAGTTTGATATATTTCTAAGTTACAAAGCTGGTGCAGCATTGTCATTATCAGCTGGATGACTGTGAGCTAATCACTTCAGCAGTTATTCTTCTGACACTGCCATTAGAAAAAGATTATAATTTTTTTAACAGCTGTGTCCAGAACGTTAAAAATGACCAGAGTAGAAAACAGAATAAACAGAGCCAGTCAGTGCCATAAATAAAATATATGAGTGCTTAGTGGACAATGCCTAGAAACCAATGTATTCTGTATTTCCAAGCAGTGAACATACAGGTGCTGGAATGTGTTTTGGAAGCACTGACCACACTATGTCTCGCAGTTAACTTAAAAAAAATTCACACCAAGAATTCAACCTCACTAAATAAATAGACATTTAAGTCACTTTGTCAGATTTGTTTGCATTTCCACTGCACCTAAGAACCACACAGGGTAGATTAGGTGCGTTAGAGCAGTAATACGTTTTGTGTTTCTGCACACAGATTGCTAGTGTTGTTCTTCCTAATCTACCATTGGAAAGCTGTGATGTTTAAACTGATGCTGCAAAAGAGATGTGTCGAGGTGGAAAACAAGTTGGAAATCACAAGAAAGGCGTCTGTCTCCAAAGGGTTTTGATCTTCTTATTACAGGATGTTACCAGATTTCCAATATGCAGCAATCTATCAGGTTTGTCAGTCATAAAAAGTAATGTTGCCTACAAGCCGCACTCAGATATCTGCCTGAGCATGCCCACACAATCACACTCACATATGTATCTCTGTTCCCATCAACCGGAACATTCACTGAATGGAATATTTCCATCTCAGAGGTGATAGGGGACAGCCTGTGATTTTTTTCCCCCTCAACTCACAAATGGAATTCAGATAAAAACCAAATACATAGAAATGAGGTGTGTACCACAAAGAGCATACGGTGCAATTCAAAATTGTAGATGATAGAAAAAATGTCTAATTCAACATGTTTCAATATTTAATTTAAAGTAAACTGTAAAATACTTATCGATACAGCTGAGAAAAGAAAAGTAAAACTACGTTCCCGAACTTTCAGCTGCCAACAAAGTTTCAGTGGTACTTAAAATGCAATGTATTTATCATGTCATCCTAAAAACCTCGTTTTTGTCCACATTTACTGTATAAAGTCAAAATGCACCACCCGAGTGATGGCGAGTTCATATTCGTTATCAGCCCATAGTCCAGCCAATCGCATGCTACCCTGCCATCATAGTTATTATCAGCGGGCCGTGTGTTAAATTGGTGACATCAAATGGTTGTAGTAAATACTGTAGGACAGAAGCAAGAGTAGTAGAGGGTGACGCCTTTGTGGTGAGGAAATCACGGTGGATGGTTGAGTATCACAGTACAGGACTTTGAAAACAACACACATCGGTCTACTTTCCATTTCCAACTATTAAAAAGTGTTGGACCTTATTATTATTGTTTTCTCTTATTGCTGTCTTTGGTAAAACATTTGCTTGCATTTTAAATTTTGCCTTTTCTTGATATGTTTTAAATGACAGTTTACTTTCGAATTTACCAGCAGAATGACACGTAATACAGTATATAACATGAGCCACAAATAGGCAAATTGTACATTTCATACCTAGAGGCAATGCGCTACACAAAGTACACAATGCAATACAAACAAAACAGGACTCGCTCATATGTATTTTGCTTTATTGTGCTTCTAGTAAACAAAAACAAGTTACCATCATCAAGGATTCGCTCCCCTTCCATTGTGCCCCTAACTCTGGCTTTTCTACTTTCACCATGTTTACCATGTGGCATTGACACACACGCATTGAGCTACTGTGCATCTAAAAAACAAATACTTCAATTACTTCTTTAATGTAGAAATTACACCCAGATTTCTCATCAATTCAAAATATTCTGCGCACTGGAAGTTAAGCTGGTGATCTTAAGTCCCTTTAAAGTTAAAAGAGAATGTTCTAGCACATGATGCACATCCTTCTCCTAGCATCAACTGTTAGAGTAATTAACGCACAGTTAATTAAAAATTTTCTCCTTCTGTAATTCAGTTGGATGAGACTGAGGTGTAGGATAGTACAGTGGATGATTCATGGCCCACTGGTAATCACACAAGAGCAGGAACCAGGATGCTTGAATTAATCACACCTTAATTTACTTCACAGAAATTGCCCACCACGGCTTTATGATTTAACTGTGTTTACTTACTGCATATATATCTTCCAAATACATTCTCCTTGAGCTATTTGCTATTTAGTTTTTAATACCTTTGAATATTCAGAAGCACTGCTGAGTTAGACGTGCATTAACATGACCTAGGTCCTTTCAAATCCTTATTCTACAGAGAAGGAATTTGGTGTATAATCTGACAAATTTCAAGTCAATTTGGTAAACGGGGAGAACTTATAGTATATGCCAAGCATATTCCTGCACATTGTAATACACTTTTTATAAAAATTTATACAGTCAATATCTCCTTTATGTTTTGTCTCGTTATCATTAGAGCTTTACACACAGGAGAGCTGTAAACATGAAAATGCTTATTCTGCTCATATAACCTAAAAAAAATCTTTAATTATAAATTAGCATTTTTGTTTTGTGTGAAATGATAAACATTTATCCTGTCTTTTTTAATATGTTAAAATCAGAATCCATGTATGACTGTGATATTTTTGGTAATGCTCAAGGCCTGCATGCACCATGGGCTGTAGCACTGTTATTAACCTAATATTTGTTACTTTGTTGTAAATGGTTTTCTGTAAAAAAAGACTATCTGACTCCAGTTCATCTGAATGGTAGAACACATTCATTTACGGAAAAAAAAAAAACTAATGAACTAATTTTACATTCTACTGTGATTATTCAAGATTTTTACTGAATCACCAAATTAATGTAGAATAAAAGCAAAAGGAATTACACCATTTATTGATATATTTTACCGTTATAACCTGTGACCTATGATTTGATTTTTCCAAGTGCAAAGTAAATTTCTCATGACTTCATCAAAGGCTATGGAAACATAAGAGAGGCAACAAGGTGGATATGGAAGCTGTCCTGTCTGTGCAAAGCATGGTTACCTTTTTGGATTTTAATTTCTTTGCAACTGTCTAAAATTGTGGCAAACATGTGTCTCACAATGATGCCATGACATTTCACTGCCAGTTAAAGCAAATGATGGTATATTACACTCAAATCAGTGAGGTGAACTATGTTAGCCAGGTAGTTGTCATTGCCTACAGTGTCCAATCAATACTCCAACACAAATCACCTGCTAACACAGGATCAATACAACATTAATAAATGTATCAAGAAATCTAATTGACATAATTAAACATAACATTGCACATTTAGGCAGTACAAATGTTCCTTTATCATCAGAAGAAGAACAAAAATGGACAAACAAATTCTAAAATTTTAAAGTGCAAAAGTTTGCATACCCCTTATGAAATGAATTACAATTTAACTTAATTAAATTTTTGATTAAGAAAAATGTGTAAAAGCTAATTGTGCTAATTGTGTAAATATTATGCTATAAGTTTTTACTCTTTTTGTCATTTCAGAATAAGGGGTATTAACTTTTGCACATGACTGTAACAACATTGTAAAATGTCCTTATTAGTATAGTTCTATCTAAAGAGCCATAACATTTTAAAAGTGGGTTTTCTTTTTTACAACTCAAATCCACACCAACCTTAACGAAAATAACAAAAATTATTTTAAGTTTAGCTAAGAAACAATAACTCCAACAAAATCAAATAAAAGGCCCCCAAAAACTGATTCATAAGATGTTTCTGCAACCTTTAGATCTTTAAGTCGAAAGTTCCAAAACTTTAAAGCCAGACACGTCTTGCCTGAGGACCTGAGACTGCACTCACACCACAGGGTGCATTAAAAGTGGTCAGTGAAATGTTAAAAGTCCAGACCAGCAGTCTTTTGTCCTAACAGAAGCCATGACATTGATTTTGGGCTTACCCCTGGTTACGGCAAATTGCAATAATCGAGACGTGACAATATAAAAGCATGTATGACCTTTCTCAAACTCAGCACAAGAAGAGCCGGATTCCTCTTCAGCTGGAGGAAGCATGACTGAACAACTCTTGTGCCTTGAATGTCAAAAGAAAGGTCACTGCCCAAAACTGTGCTGAGATTCATAGGCTGGTGGTTTGACAATAACTGACAGGGGGGCAAGACCCTGCTGCATTATTGGGATGGACTTGGGAGGGTGAAATATGCTCATTTCTGATTAGTCTTTATTTATCTATTAGGAAATCTTGTATTTCCAACAATTCCTGTCAGAGAAACAAGATAAGCTGGAGCAGGTTGCTTCCTGGAACCGTTATTAGCAAACGGTGTATGTCATCAGCCCCGTAATCTTCAAATGATATTGCTATGCGACTAAACTGTGAACTCTGTTATGTTTTTATAGTGAACATCTAGTAATTCATGTTTTGGTCACCTATTTACAGTGAATTAGTCTCATGCTCCCCAGTACGACTCAGCCACCCACTATAACTTCAATTTAAAAACCTTTCTGACCGTTTCAACCTAATAACGGAGAAATTATAACCTAGGAAAGGTAGAATCCATGACAGAGCTTCTGGTTGCATTAGTTTGCACAGGTGTAGCTAATTGAAAGATGCACCCTTTCAATCGCCAAGCGACGGTCAATTGAAACTAGCACAGAACAGTTGCCTGTAGCAGTTTTTATTACGTGATAATTACCTTCATGGAGGTCATGAATCAGTTGACACACAGTCACATGTGTGGTTATTTTTGGGCAGTTTCCCACTCGGGCCCACTGATAATCAGCCTTGATGGCATCGCCGGCTCTAGCTACAATTGTGATTAACTGAGCCAGTAAATCGACCTGTATTCCCACAATTTTCCCATTTTAATACTGAAATTGATTTCAGCATTTTAAGTTATGCTTCCTTGGTCATTTTCAAAATGTCACGTTCACAGCTAAAACATTGGTGACTACAGTTTGTTTTGCAATATAACTGCTGTAGAAACAGTTTTACAGTATATGAATATGATTATATGAGCCTGCTGTCACCCAAGGAACACAAATCATGCAAAGAAGTGTCAAAGTATGAGCTATGGCCATTATGTGTTTAAGAGTTACAACTAGCCCTCCTTAACTCTGAACCAACCGCCTTAAATCATCCGTGAGTCAGCAATTCTTCACACGCATACGCACGGATACACATGCAGCTCGGACTCTCCCAGTGGACCTCTGTCACTGCTGCTACACTGGCTGTGCAGCGAGAGGAGCAGCAGCTGCAGTCCTCCATCACTGTCACCGGATCATTTCAGCCACAGTGAAGCCGTGTAATCTGGAGCAGTTTGTCAGAGCTCAGAGCCCAATATACATTCACACGGTTATAGGTGAAGTGTGGTATGACGTGCAAGTGAAGCGTGAGCCTCCATGTGGAGACAGCTCCTTTGGTTAAATTGAATGCACTAATATTATTACACCTAGAACAGCCTCACAAGCACCTCAAAATTACCTTTTTTTAAATTTTACCATTCGAATTTCTTTGTCTTTTCTCCTCTGAAGAACTGAATATTCTTTATCACACCGTGACACCAAAGTTCAAGCACTAGAAGAAACCCCTCTACAGCTGCAGAGATGAGGTGCTTCAATTTACTTTCAGTATGTCAAGCAGTTATGCCACCAATGTGATTGTACTGGCAAGAGTCTAAAACTGGCATTAGCTTAATGCTCCCAAATGGTGGAGGAGCACATGTTAGCAAATACTGCACCAGGGCCCTGACATTTTTACTTACACTCAGCGATCAGCAGAACTCAGCTATAGTACATCCATTTCTCATGTCACCTACCGATAGTGAGAAAACTGATGGAGTGTGATAGCAGTGAAGATTTTACACACTGACCCAAAAAGGGATTTGAGATGTCCCCTCCCCCCCCATCTCATCTGAGATGCAGTGCAGATATGGAGCTTGACTGTCATGCAAGTAACCATCAGTGTGTTGGATATCTGTTGGCAGCTCAATTACCACACACCAAGAGAGATGGTATTTGAGTCTCTTGAGCCCATGCAGGTGACTCACAGTGAACTCTGGAAGTAAAAGAGGAAACTCCAATTATCCATCTGAAAAACTGCTCAACGTGGCTCTTCTCTGAAGCCAGTGGACATGTAATGGATTACAAGTATTCACTGAACAGATCTATGCCACACTGATTTTCTTAATAGGAATTTGGCTATAGTTGCCGTAACATTAGGGGATTTAATAGGTAGATGTTCCCCCTTGGTGCTGCGAGATAAGACTGGCAGAAGAAACTTTAGGATGAAACCTGTCAGCCTTGATGACTATGCAGCAATGGTGTATCATATCAGTGCCCTATATTGGCACTTTGGTGTTATTTTTACGACTCTTACTGCTTAAATCCTCTCCTCCATATCACAGGATTAAAGGAGTCTTGAGGTGTGTGTGTGTGTGTGTGTGTGTGTGTGTGTGTGTGTGTGTGTGTGTGTGTGTGTGGATTACCAGTTACCAGTACCCTGAAGAAACACTACCTTCAGCATCAACGTGAAGTCTCTGCACCTCACTTGACATATATTCTCACATTTTAAGATATCAGCATTTACTCATCTCCTTACAAACACCTGCACATATAAATGTCTACCTCAAGAAACACAGGATGGCAGGATGGTAACACATCTGACACCTACATTAGGTCAGTTGTTAGTTATAAAGACAATGAAACAGTAGATTCACCTGATCTCATCTATTTGTTTTTACTTACCTGTATTTAATCAGGTAGTATTGTTGTTTTTGTGTTGTTGTTTTTTTTCAAGAGAGCTGAGAACACATTCTTACTGTCAACAATAAAAAACTCACAACCAACAACTGAGTTAATGAATCACATATCAAACATCAAAGGGTTTAAAGGGTAATTTGCATTTCATTTTTAAGGTGCACTTTACCTACAGTAAAAAACATTCATAAACATTCATATAAGGTTAGTACATGTTTAGGTAATACATTGCATTACATCACACACATCATTTTATGGTAATACCATGATATACAAATTTCAAATATGACTTGTTTAAGTGATTTAGTACCTGATAATATCAGTATATAGCAACAATAAGTAACTTATTTATTTTACAGTTACTCTGTTATCGAGCTTATATTTGCTAACGTTCTTCATCATTTGCTGAATGTTTGCTGTAATTTCTAGAAAAGGCCTCCTTATAACAGAAATGGGTAAGTTTAATACCTATAGGTACTTACTATCCAATTGCATTTAGTTTTAAATTTTAAAAAAAGGTTTTTAAGAAGAATAGTTTTTAAACAGATGCCAGTGTCCATCAGAGTTTCCTGCAAAAAAAGTAGGAAGTAAGTTTAACTTTGATGCATATTAAGATCTGTTTATGAGCTAAAGTTAATTTCTTACCTGCCTACACCAGAGTTTTCTGTGTACCTTTCTGCAGGATTCGGACCTATAATGTCTTCCTACCAACCTGCACAGCGGTTTATCTGGTACTTCTTGTCACCTTTCTATTCTCTCGCTGCTCTTCGGTCCCCACAGCCGGGCAACCAGACCACCCTGAACGTGGTTCCTTCAGAGGTTTCCTACATTAACATGAGTCTTTCCTCCCCACTTCTGCCCAGTGCTTCCTCAAGATCCTGACCTTATTTTCTGACATGTATTCAAATGATATTTGTTGAGAATATATTTAAATAGATTGAAACTTCACGTGAAATGTCTCTACAGAACTGTTGCAATTAACACTTTCCATATAATTAGCCCCAGATTGCATAAGCCTTTCTTCAAATTATCCTTGTAATTTACAGCTTAATACCAACTAATTTTGCAGGAAATGACAAAGTTTCCAGGAAATTATCAGAAAAACATTGCAGCCCATAAAATAAAGTTTTGCCCAAATTGGTAAGTGACTGCCCGCTCCTCTTGTTACCCAGGCTGCAGAGATGGTGACGCAGCTAAAAGGTGATAATTGACATCCTGGTACACTTAATAATTCTCTGCTAAAACATGGACAAGCCATAACTGGCATGGATGTCCAATGACTAAACACTGCACAAGTTCAGATCAGGCAGGCTGTTTCTTTCTGAACAAACAATGCATCCACCTATAACATTGCCCACTACAAGGCCACAATCAGAGAGTCTCTTGGACACAAAGAAACACACAACAGTCCGAGCTTTCCTGTGACCCTCTTGTTCTCCAGGGAAAACTCTTAACACAGCAGTGCTCAGCTGGGGGGTGGGGGGGTCGCGAGTTTTCCCACAGGAAAATAACCAACATTTGTTCCTGCTTCAAACTGGCTGATTAGAGTGCACATGAACCTTGCAATCTGCCTTCTTATTGAAATTACAGTTGATGTAAGCTGAGGTACAGTGAGTAAAGTAGTCTGGAGTCTGGACAGTCGTGGTTGCAGCTAATGTGAGTCATTGTATGGGGTTGTTCCTACAATTCCTGATAAATTGTTATCAGTGGGATCTGAATCCCTCAGGCTGGTTTTATTTTCAGGATACAATGCATTCCACCCCAATGGCCTGATTCTGCTGATGGCTTGCAGAGTAAGATCACAAAACAGCATGATTGCATACTTAAAGGTGCAGTATGTACAATATTAACTGCACAATCGTATAACTACTTTTGTAATAGAGCCAACAACAACAAAGGTCTGCTCTGCTAAACCACTTTGCCTTTCATTCCTAAAAACATAAGATATACGACCGCAATTCAATCCAAAGTTGGGAGGATGTGTAAAACGTAAATAAAAACTGAATGATAAGGTTTGCAGATCTCACCAATCCATATTTTATTTCCAATAGAACCTTTTCATGGAATACATGAGCTCATTTTAAATTTGATGGCAGCAACACATCTCAGAAAAGTAGGAACGTTTGGCGATGTTTGCCATTGTGGATTGCACAGCGAACCATGTTCACAGACAGCAATTTCTGGAAGTGTTCCTGAGCCAGTGCAGTGCTGTCCAGTAGAGAATCACGCCTGTTTTTAATGCAGTCCCACCTGAGGGTTTGAAGATCACACACATCCTGCTGCCATCAAATTCCAAATGAACTAATGTTTTCCATTTAATGTTAAAATGTCTCAGCTTTAACGTCTGATATGTTGTTAATTCTGTATTGTGAATAAAATATTAGTTGATGAGATTTGCAAATCATTCCATTCTGTTTTTATTTACGTTTTACACATCATCCTAACTTTTTTGGAATTAGGGTTGTAGATTGTGAAATATTTACTATTATTTTTAGTACAAGGCACCAGACCTTTCTGATTCAGGAAGGATAAGCGTTGCTCAGTAGGTCTGTAAAAATTTAATTGCCTGACCTTCCCAGGAGAAGGTAATCAGTTACAAAGAAGGGTAATATATGTTTTTGTCTTTTTTCTTTCTCTTCTTTAATATGGAATAAGATACACTCAATAGATGAGGTGACGAAGGTTTTCCCCTAAAGTAACACTGGTTTCACACAGCTCAGCACATCTAGATTAACTTTTGGCAGCCTTCCTGCACAACGGAGGGCAGGAATGTAGGGTTAGGACGCAGAAAGCCACAGGTTGGAATCCCACCCCACCAGGTGTGGCTCCACCCAGCCACCAAGGCCCACCTTGGTGGTCCCAAACCCGGGTAGAATGGGAGGGTTGCAGCAGAAAGGGCATGAGGGATAAGACATTTTTACAAATCAATGCATACGTTCCACTGTGGAGACCCCTGAAGGGACAAACCGAAAGCAGATGATTTTTTCTAATACAAACTATCATCAAAAGGCTTTAAATGCTATTCGAGTTCTTCAGAAGCCCCTGAACAATGTGGAACTGTCCTGTGTTTTACTGTACAAAAAATGTCCTCATTAAAATCACTTTGTTCTGGGTTGAGATAGCTCTTTAAAATAAATGTTCAAATAAAGAAGGACAGATTCAATTAAGTACTGTAGATATTCTTGCCAATAAAGGTCCACAGATGATCTGTCCAATTCTAACAGAACTCAATAAGTAGAGAAAAAAATGTATATAATCAAGATTCTTACCCTAATAGCATGTTACCATTTCTATTCTAGCTTGTTACATTTTAATCAAGTGATCAGTGAATGGCCCTTGTTCAACCTCATTTATATGTTTTTATGTATCATTTTAATAGATGAACTCCAAGGATGGCAATGTTGATTTGGTGGTCGGTGCACTCGTTGAGTCCACACTAAAATATCTCAGATACTACAATGGGACTTTACATTTACTGTGGAAGTATGGCTTAAATTTTCTACGAGCGTGACCATAATGACCAGTAATTTTCCGGTAAACCTTGGCCGTTTACTGCTTGTCGGTTAAGGGGGCACAGCTTTCTGCTTGGCACTGAGGAAAAAGGGGTTTTAGAGCATTTAGTTTTCCTTCCTATTCACTTTTGTTTTTTTACCAGTTTTACAGTATAAAATTCCCATGGACTGTCATTTTACATCTCCTATCAACATTTCAAAGCGATCTATTTTATTATTGATTTATGGGGAAAATGGTTTTTCGGGCATTCACTGCACTCAGGTGTTCTCCCATTTGCAAAATAGCTGCACGTTAGATGATTTAATTGAACAGTGGTGAATACTATAGAAATATTATATTGAATATTTTCAGTATTACATGTTTAATCAGTTCACGTTACTTCGTAAAGATCTGTTTTCACTTGGCCACGAAATTGTTATTGACTAACAGGTGCTGCAGAGGGTTTATTGTTATGAAGAACTGTAGTATCATGAGCCAGTAACTGCTACCATTTATTACTTCTAAACACAAGAGAAAGTGGTGACCTTGATTGTGATGGAGTTATGTCTTCTTTATAATTTTTCAACACGTTTTTTAAAAATTCACCTTCAATTATTCTAAGTTTTTATTGGACTATAGAACAAAAAAGCTTAAAACAGAATTTAAGCACAAACAGTTTTAGAATGAAGTCCAATAAGTAGGTAGTATTGTTTGGAAATATTCAGCCATATTTTTATACAGTTGTATATGATCCCTCAATGTTAAATACTATCATAAAATAAATTACCTTTTTTGCTTAACATAAAATAGAGACACACACACACACACTATAGGAACATTTTGAAATAACTACAATTTAAATATAAATATAGGAAAAGCACTGAGGCAGTGGAACTAGTATTTGTTAAAGGGGGAGGTAGATTACTGGAGTCTAAACTAGAGAAGCCTGTGGTTTCTTGTGACAGATGGGCAGTCTAACACACAGCTCACAGATCAACAGAACAAACACAGGCTGCAAGAGTACAAGCCATAAATTGGTTTAGATTTGGTTTTGATTTGAATTTAATGAAATAAAGGCTCCTTAGATGAATGAAAATCAAATTATTTCTCATGCTACACAGAGCAGATATTTCAAAATATAATGCAGAGAAAGCTAAATCATTTGGGTCAGTTGGTGGCTTTAATCGGATGAAAAGAAATCACCATTATGTTTTAAAGCAGGTCAATCCTAATCTGGGAAACGGCATGCATGCATCCTTCCTCATTCTATTCATGCTCTAATCCACAGGACGACAACCATCGACATTACTAGGACGAGAGTGTGCCAGATGACAGGCGTGCATTCTCGGCTGCAACACCCACTGGCTCGATCTCAAGTATTCATATCCCACATAAATTAGAAAGGAATTTACATCGGGGATTTACAGTACATGCTTGGTCAGTTCATAACAGCCTGGTATGTTAAGTCCACCAGCAGGGAACAACAACAGAGACAACAGGATTACATCTCCTACGTGTGCAACAGACTTTACACCTAAGGACACAGTTAATGTAACTTCCCTTATGTTTAGCTGTGCACGAGCGTGTATTTACTATATGACAATTACTATTTTATATACTGATAATTAAACCAAAGTTAAATTCAATGTTATTTTGAATCTTAAATTGTACATTAAACCCAAGCTTTAAGACTTACTGTCACAGCTGTCATCTGCTCACTTTGAAAATCAAACAAACTTTACATTTGTGGTGTAAATTGACTGAACTTTTCCAACTGGTATCTGAGTTTTGTATTGCAGAGACACAACACCAACAAAAGAAAATCAATATTAAAAACAATCTAACAACATTCTCATTTGTGGTACTGTCTTCATGAAGCTGAAAACAAATGAACAAAGAACACAGACTGCAGACAGATAGTGTTTGGTGGTTTTGGTTTGCTTGTTAATCAGATTAGTCTCTTCAAAGTAAAAATAGAACACTCATTTTCTGTTTATTACAAAAGTACCAATAATACAGAATAAGTCCTCTTTCCACTTTATTCAGTTTATGAAAGACACAGTAAAACAATTAAACCAATGGCAAGCAAATCCATGTCAAATTAAAACTCTAGAGTTTAAATCTGCTGCGGCTTAGTTAGAAGGCAGCAGTTCTGTCAGTCATGCAAATAAAGAGAAATTCTGACACCATGTGTAGGTGATCTCCCTGTTATCTCCCTGTTATCTCCCAAATTTCACATTTTTAATTGATGCTGTGAGTCTCACTGGTGTAAACTTCTAACCTCAGCCAACATGCTCGAGTTACCATCCTAAAAACTTGGATTTTCAGAAGCAATTTCACAAATGTTCCATTAAATAAACAGATTCCAGTTGTTCCAAGTCAGAAAATCATTAACCACCTACCAGATGTGAAAGGATAAGTTCCAAATTACTCACGATTTTAAAAAGGGGACAGTCAATTACAGACTTATTTTGAAACTTGTCCAACCAGGATGTTTCCACTGCAGGTGGTCGGCAACACAGGTGTTTAGGAAATCTAACAGATGCTTCAGACCCCTGCAGAAAATACATCTGTGTGAGTGAGTGTGTGTGTGTGTGTGTGTGTGTGTGTGTGTGTGTGTGTGTGTGTGTGTGTGTGCATGCGTGCATATTTTCTCCAAGAAGGTTTCAGTCTTGCAGTGCAGAACTGAAGTAAATTAATAATTTTTAAAAAGATTCAGTCAGAGGGCTAATATTTCGAGGTATTGCACTCACATGAAAGAAGATCTTTAATGGGATTGTGATTTTATTTATGTTTTCAGCTATAAAAACCTTGTTAGATGTTACTGTGATGCCACAGAGACAAAGGGGCCATAACCTTGTGACTACATTTGTATAAAATTAAAGTTTAACATTGCATCTTTATTGATTTGTATGATAATGCTTCAGCACATTGGTATTATTACACATGTGTAAATATAAATGCCAACACTCATAATATTGCAGCACCATCACTCATCATTATGAGATCACCCTTAGTTACTTTGGGATTACTTAAACAAATCAGAGTTAAATGCAAATGTTTGCTGGGCTGCTTTTATTTTTGGATCCACTGTGATCAACGTATGTATTAAACTGTAAACTATTTAGCACTTTGAAACCACAATAATCATTCACTGGGTCTTCAGAGGTGAGTGTAGCTTATTTGTGGATTTTCAGTTTAATTAGCCTTCAGCTGATTTGCACTTTTGACAATACGTGAGTATATGTAACAGGGAAAATGTGGGTTTTACAGCTTGGGCAATATGCTGTGCCTCCTCTAAGGATTCAAATGAACCATGAGAGGATAATCCCCCTGCAGTTGGAAATCCTTCATCAGAGGTCCTTGCATATTTCCCAATTGGTGTAATTCCTGTTTAATGGTCTCCCATGTCAAACTGGGCACAGCCAGGGTCAGGCTTACAAAAGAGGCAATAAAAGCGTTAATACAGCTCACTTCAAATGGCTTTATAGTCTGTATCCGCTGTAAGACACAACTAATCTGACTGAACAGGACACTTGGGCTCATCACAGTCATTAAAAAAATACTCTATGCAAATACTTTTTTTACCATAAATTGTCAAAGATAAGTCTGAAAAGCAATGGACTTATAAAAAAATGCAGATACAGTATGTCTATCAACGAATAAACAACTTCTGCAATTTCTAAATTATTTGTCAGCTTGCAAATTTGTTTAGTTCCAAAAATCGTTGTCACACTTTTCAACATATCTACTTCAGAACCACTGTCAGAAACCCAGAGAGCATTAAACGTAACTATAACTTCTCTCTCTGTCTCTCTCACACACACACACTTGCTATTCACGCAAATCATTGCTGGCTCTGCTCCTAAACCATCTTAAAACTGCAATAACTAAATACTGTACAGAAATTAACAACTCAAGTTGGGCACAACTGTAAAGCTGATTATTAATGTAAATGAGTTGTGACAACTGGTAGGACCTAGTCGAGCCTGGTAAGTAGCAGTTGGGTTAGTTTAGTGCCGTCCAAAGAGAAAAATCTCGAATTGTGTGCTGTGTAAAGATTATCTTCTGCTGTTTTAAGACCCACTAACTGCCACTCACAACCAGTGGAGACTCCCACCACAGTCTCTACAGTTATCTTTATTTTACAATGTTAATTTCCCTCCAACTCTCCCTGTGGACTCTATAGTTGTTGTCTGCGCCCCTTCCTCCAGGACCTCTCCCACAATCTGCACTTTTTCTTCCTTTTAGCCTTAAAAAGCACACCATTCACAAAAGGTGAAACCTGCTGATTGCTGCCTGTAATTGTTTTGGCACAAGAACATGAATGGATTTCCATTTATGCAGGAGTTGCAGGTTTGTCTGCATCTAACGCGTCCACGTACCAACCAGTCATTCATCATGTGTCCACAGTCACTAAGCATGTGCATCTTCCAAGACTGTAAGACTTTGAAAGTATCCTTCTGAGCATCATCAGCTTCAGGGATGTTCTCTAGTTATTGATCTTTATTTGCAAACATTGTAAAAAGAAAAGAAAAGTTGAAGCATTTTAGTAAAGAATTTTAGAACCCAGAGAGAGAAGTAAGAAAAAGGAGAATTAAAGATACTCTCGATGTCACATAACTCCTGGTGTAATTGTAAATATTAAGATGAAAAATACACATAAAAATAGAATAATGTCACTTGTTTGACTGTTCACTGCACAGTCTTAAAATTGCTGTTGTTGATTACAGGAGATTTTGAAATATTCTTCTATACCGTGTCTGTCCTCTTCTGGTACAGTGTAAAAGCTTCTTTTTTGTAGAAGTTTGTTCCTCCACATGGAGGTAAATACACTGATAAGAAAGACGAGAAATGTTTCATAAGGGACATGCTTTTAGTCTAGGATGGTGGTGATTTTCATGTGACATTTCGTCTATTATGCTGTAAGTCTGCAGTAAGCAAAATGAAACTGATGGAAAGATAAGTGGCAACATTTTTCAAGTGGACCTTGTGTCACAATTTGCTCTTTTATTACACGTTCATTCATGTCTACCTGCTTTTTCCCTATTCACTTACTCTCCTTTCAATCCAGATACTACCACTCCCACCTGTCCTGCAGTACCCTCAGCCCATAACAACTGTTCCCAGTCACCTGATTACCAACACTTACTTTCTCACCTGCTTCACTTCCTGCCATACTGTGCATCATACCTGGCTACTGGTGTAAGTAACGATGGCACACTGAGGCCCAGTGGTCACCATGGACCCATGTCCAGTGGTAAGAAAATACTTGCAACGTTTTAATAACTGTTTGTGCATCTTCTTCTAAACCTGATCTAAACCTACTTCTCAGTGTCCATTGCTCTGCTTGTCTTCCAACTGACTGCCAACGTCTTGATGTTTTATGCAGATGTATTAGGCGGTTGGCAAACAATGGAGTTGTGCATTATCGTCACCAAACTGGAATGGAGTGTTGATCATGAATATAATGTTTACATTATCCTCTCAATCAATTTAGTTAATCTCGGAAATTTAAATAGCTGTGTATAAAACTCATTTTCTTTATCTCTCCCTAAAATGTCTGTTAAATCATGATTTACTTTTATTTTACTGAGGTTTTCAATGATGAACCTTCATTCTGTTTCATGTCATGATACTGAAACTGTATCATGACATGTTCTGGTGTTTCTTCTTGCTCACAATAATCATATTACCTGTATTATGTTTTTCTATTTTGAATAGTGTATTTTAAGCCCAGTATGTCCAAATCTCAGTCTTGACAACTGTCTCTGCTCCCCACTGAAGCTGCTGATATCCTGGACCAGGTGTGTTCAGTCAATCAGAGGCTGGAAGATACCAATTGACTTAGTCTACTCCACCCTCACCCTAGATGGTATCTTCCAATCTCTGACTGACTGAACACACCTGATCCAGTTAATCAGTGCAAGCAATAGGTAAGATGGAGGTATTTGGGGGAAAAGCAGGAGATGTAGCTTTAGAGACTAAATTTGAATGTTTCTGCTTAAATGTGTGCACAGTATTGTCTACAAATACATCTTAGTATAAAAAAAGCTTCCTATCTTGTTTATGACGCTTATTGTTTAACGCTATAGCCTAAAGGTATAAATTTCTATGTCTTCATTAATGTAAAATGAACATATTATTTAAAAAGCCATTTCTATTCCCCATGTATGTGGTTACTTCATCACTGTCTTGCTGGGAAATGCTCACTCATTCCTGTTTGGGAAACAGCAACTTGCTTCATCATCACAACATCCATTATGAGCTATTAATAGGAAGAAGGTGGGCTTCAGCAAGTAGTTTGCAGCATAAAGATTTGTCTGGCAGGACCAAACACAGCAGAGGTGCTCAGAAGAGGACGGAAAAGGGGACCAGGATGAGAACTGCTCTCTCTGAACTTTTTATTCATGCTTCGTTGGTTGTTTGTGGTCGCAATGTTGATGAGCAGCTTGGAAGCTACATACCATTAGCTCGTCCTTAGCTCCACAAGTGACGCTGTATCTCATGGCAGTAAAGACTTATTTTGGGAGCAGCACTGGACAAGAAATGTTAAGCGGACTGACTGTAATAGAGGGCAGCAGAGCCGGGAATTTGCAGATGTTAATGACTTCGCTGACCCATATGATGAACTTCTAATAGGTGAGTACAGGTTTTTCCTTGTCATCTAATGGATCAGGGATTTAAATACAGTTTAGGCTAAATGGTACCTGTCATATGTTGCAGATGTGTACCTGCTGTAATCTGTGTCTGACAACATTTGGCAGTTGTGCCTTGATGGTGAAGGATGAAATGGATGTTAATGCAAGTGAAATCTCTACATTGGCCCCAATCACACTTACTTCTGGCAGTTTTCCTGTCTGTCTGTTATGATTCCTAGCGTTTTTTTGGATAACTTTGCCTTGTCCACCTGTGACCCCTGCCTCCAGTCCTGTGATTCCATTCGACCTAAATCAACATCAAAGAGGATGTTGTGTGTTGCTGAAAACTGTGAAGCCCCATGTGGGGAATTTTTATTTGACATTTGGCTGCATAAACAAAACTCAACGTGATTCTACTTAAACTGTTTAAACTTTATTCGGAGCTTCCGAGCTCGGTACAGACACATTACCTTTTTAATAAAATGTTTGTATGTTACAGAAAGAATAATGCCCATCATGGAAAATAGCTCCGTCAAGAGAAAAGTTGCCTGTTTGAAAACCCATTTCATGATATATATTGACTTTCAAGAGTAAATCTGATGCACTGTATCGTGGATGGTGCAAATATTTAAATCTAGTTTAATACATTTTTATGTGCCCTATCTTAATAAATAAACACAGTAAAAGGCTGATGTGATGGAAGCTGTTTCAAAACCGACATCTACCAAAGTTGAAAGTAAAGAAAAGCTCACAAATACGATCTAGTGTCATGCTGTCGATGCAAACTTTCATTACCACTCGGCACAAAGATCTACGCACAGTATCTGTTACACACGTTATTCACCAGTTTCCAATTTGCCATCACAGTTTAGTTTGCCTTTTATCTAAACAGCTTAAATGATGTTAATTTGCAGTGTAATAGTCTTTAAAGTACTGTACATATGGGTCTTAAACCAGCCAAGAGGATTACTGTCTATCAAACCACCAAATTGACAGTCTGTGTTAAAATTCCTACTATGAATTTTCCAGTCTGTTCTTTTGATTAGCTGTTCTCATCATGTTGCATAATCCCTTCATCTCACCCCTATCTTTGAGTGGCTTATATCATGACCCCTTTGGTCTCATCTTAATCTCACTACCTCTGCTTCGTTCTTTGTTGACATCACATCTGTCACTTCATAATGTACGACTGAGCTGCAACTATACAGTATATGCTGCCTTGTCTGCATGCATCCATCTGACTTTTTTTTTTTCTCACCATCTGTTCTGCATCTCCTCTTGCATTTGACTGAGCTTATTGCGCCTTTAAATGAAAGCATTTTAGCGACATCTTTATCAGGTGTCTAAAATATCTGGATATGGATTTTCAATAAAGCTGCACTGATTAGTAGTTTTACATCATGGTCAAATGACTATCTGTCATTTTAAATGTGCTGTCCATAAAAATACACCTGCAGGAAATGATTATTTAACTTTGCAGTTCCTCACAGCACAGCTAAGGATTGTAGCATCTTTCAGCTCATTGGTTTCATTGTACAAAGTCTCAAACAAATGCTGCAGTATGTGCTATATTGGTGTTTGTGGTGTGCAGAGCTTTTTCCACTTTGTGTGTCTCATGAAGAGAATAAATTCCTCATATTAAAGCTACAGATCTTAATACATAGCTTTTAGCTTTGTTTTGTGGCTAAGACAAGTTACTCAGTCTTCCAAGACCCTTAAACATTAATAGTGCTTCATAACTTTTTATAAGTTAAGTCATAGACCCCATTATGAAGTAGTCAAATGTGGTCTGTGTTGAAAAATGTATGACCCAGCTGATAATTACTAGCTTGCATTTGAATTCCATTTCCAAGTGTTATAATTAACCTGCATATACAGTTGCACATTTGGGTCCCTTTGGAACCTGGTTTTCTGCATAAACTTGTCGGAGCATGTGATCTGATTTCCATCTAAAGGACAACTAAAGACGAACCCAATGTGCTCAAGCTAATACCATACAAGTGTAACTGTAATGCTTTTAACACACACAATAAACACTGAAATTACCAGTGGAAACTGGAAGCGAACTGTTGGATTTAATAACAATTTAATCTTCTTTGAGCAGCATTTGTCTCACACAAGCGTTTTCTTTAGTTGCAGACCACAACATTTAGAACCTTTTGGAACTGTTGCATCTCAGCCACATTATTAGGATCTCTGGTGCCGTTCTACACGTCATTCCACTGAATGACTATTGTGGAAAGGTCTGGACTGTAAGTGGGCCAGATTTGGTTATTAGACTTTAGACTAGACTATACATCGCTAAATACTCCAGCAAAACAGCCCTAAATCTTCCATTTTTCTCACTTTTTGAATTGGTAGGCGGTGATTATGGTGAAACTTGTACATAAATACATAAACTCTACAAAGACTCTTTTTTTCTTGCTGCTGTAGTCTCCTCATGATTCATTAACTTTAACTGTGGGAGGGGACGTCCCACTGCCACCCATTTAAACGCCAAATTATGCACATACAGTGCCAGCTAAATTGTAATTTCACTACCAGACAAAGACATTTCCGTACAAGTCAAGGCAGCCCTACAGGGGGAACTAACCAAACCGACACAGCTCAGTTAATGAACAAAAAGGAACCACTTCACATCACTGAATGTCTCTCCTTCCCCTTTGCTAATGTACCTATTAATGAGTGCACATTAGATCAACTATTTAAACCAACAGAGCATGCAAATGGGATGGAAACATTTGATGTCCAACTGTAACAGCTATTCTGCTCTTGTTTTAATTTGATTCTCAATAACTAAAAGCAATTACTGCCGTGGCCACTCTCCCTCTCATATCTATTTTACTTCTCTCTTATAACACCACTGAAGTTAAGTTTATTAAGTAAAGTATTGAATTGTGCCCATGGATCTTGTTTTTGTCTAAAAACAATCGAAAAGTTCTTAAGAAACTGCCATTTAGACTTTAAAAGACAAACTTCCTGGAGCCTGCACCTGTGTAATTAATGTTCTGAGGCATAATCAAACAGAAATTCCAGTCTTTAAAGTGAACTTGAGATCTCTAGAAGAGGACGTCTATTGAACTGTAACGCTGACCATTTTAAATGGGAAAGGACCTGTACGGGAGAAAATTCATACCTGAGGCTTTTCAGTTATCCTTTGCATGTGTTCAAATTGGTACGGTACACTGAATCTTTGTGATAAGCTAATGTAGAGAGTAGGGCCAATTTGTCTTTCATTTTGGAAATAAAGAACTGTGCCGAGTACCCTTTTAAAATGCATCGAAGATGTCAGTGAGTTTGTAGAAGGTGCTTTTTGTGATATGATTTTTCTATATGCATGAGTCATTGCAAGGATACGTGGAAGTTTGCCTTAATGTAAATTTGGAATCCAGTGTCTTTGTGCTTTATTCAGCCAAACCGACTCTCTGGCTGTGAAATAATACGACACGGCCAGAGAGATCTGGTGCTCTCAGCTGTTCAGTAATATTATATTAGGAAGAGCAACTACATTGCTCAAGAATGGTTTCAATATAGCATCTGTTAATTTTTGTTTTGTTTTGTCAATAGCCAGACCCTGTATTTGAGGCCTAGTCCAAAACTGGACACTTACACCTACAGATGGTTATTCTGACAACAGTCCATCGAGTGTGGCCAGCGTAAAACTTCTAAGTGTAATTTAATGATTTATAGTCCCCACAGGAAACATTGGTTCAGTGGTTTGATCCCTCTGGGCAAGACACTGAACCCCTAACAGCCCATTCCCCTCCCTAGCTGTGTAGCGCCGGACCAAGCCTGTTAGAAATTGGGGAGGGTTGCGTCAGGAAGGGCATCTGGGGTAAAAACGGTGCCAAATCAACATGCGGACAATGATCCACTGTGGCGACCCTGAACTCAAAGATGAGCTGAAAAAACAAACAAAAAATATATATTAAGCTGCTATTTTTGTTGTAACCAGGTCAAATATGTTGGGAACTCTAAATGAACTAATGAGAATAAACTCCAGTGACTCTTGAAATAAAATTGAGAGGGCACAACGTTATGTTACAAAGGCCACAGTAGTTTGTTCAACATTAAGTGTTGACGGCCCAGTTTGAAAGATAATGATGGCCAAGGTTCAAATATGTTGGAAATCTGCGCACGTGAACTACTTTGTTCAAATTCACAATAAAGTCCTGAGTCTCTCCATAGTCTGGATCAGCAGGACACATAGATGTTATGGCACCAATACGTCTTCTGCAACTAGACCCAATAGCCTAAATCGATTGCAGTAGCAGGTTTTAAACCAGTAGAACACAGTCCCTATGCATTTTTAGAACGCAAAATGTAGAATTGAAATTCTACTATACTAAAATGTGTACTCTTGCAATGTGTTTTTTACTAAATACTCATTTGTTTTTAGCTGAAATAAGGGGTTCAAGGGTTCTGTTGCTTCTTAAGGACTGTAGATTTTGATTTGATTGTGACAAATGGTCAGACCTAGTTGGGCTGGGTTGGTGCCAGTTAGGCTCAGTCAGTGCTGACAATCTGGAGAGCAAACCGATAAATTACTCTATAAAATCAATGACCAAGGTCACAACCAAGGGAGACTTATTTTTAGTTTTTCTGTAGTACACATTATCATGGTGTTGCTGTTTTTGTTTTTTTGTGTGTGTGTATGTTGTCTTTGTTCCTCCTATGCAAAAACTATACGGTTGCTAAAAAGCTGTTACTACTAGCTGAAGCTGTTACTACTAGTTACCTAGTTGTACCATGTTTTAATATTTAAGGTATAGGGACTTTTTTTTTTTTTTTTTTTCTCATCAGTGATTTTCCGGTGCCATTCTGCAAAATGCCAAAAAAGTTTTAAGCTCATATCAGTGAGTATTATAAGAGGAAGGTTTCAATTAACCTTTAGAAATTAGGGTCTAATGATAAATGAAGGACAAGTATCACTCTTGTATTACGGCAACATTCAATTTTCAACTTAATATTTACTATGATGTAGAACCTAAAATATTTCATCTCATCAAATCTATGGCAAATGCTGCCTTCCTGCATGACCTTTTAATGGCATCAAGTATCTTTAGCAACTTGCATACTATATTCTCATTTTAGCTTAAGGAAATAATTACCTTACATCACAGTATAAACTTTTTCTTTGCAGAATCGAAGTTATGTTTGCTGTAAAATTCTTATGAAGGTCACTCACATGTCACATAGTAGTTACAGTATAACGTAATGTTTGGATAGCAAGCAGCTCTCATCAGATAACTAGTGTCAGGACCTCTGATAGACTGAAAATGACAATTCTTATCTCTAGGCTGGCAGATGTGGATAGAGTAAATAGATAAGGAAGCAACTAGCTGATGTTGATATAGTGTTGAAGAAACTGGGAGAGAAAAGATCTTTACAACATGCAGGTTCTTAAATGCACTTAAAGGACGTTTAGGGTATGAGAGTAAAGATCAGGCAGTTGGATAACCTCGCTAACAATTGTCTCACAAATTTTAAAATGTCCTGAGTGGTACCGGTGATTAAAAAAAAAAAACTATGCAAAAAATGTGCCTTTTTTTTTCTTGTCACGTTCAGCACATCCTGTTCACTTACTAGATCATACAAATTACTTAAGATTATCTCTCAGAAATTCTAACATTCATGTGACTTCCTGTACATGACCAGTAGATCAGAAACGTATGCAAATTATGCATGTCTATCAATGTGTTACTGAATTAAAATATTAAATATATGAAAGCAAACCGCTTTATGGTGTTTCTCAGCCTGATGCAGAAGTGATTATTTTGCAGCATCTCAGTAGCTGAGTCATTTTGTGGTTTGTTAATATGTTTCATCCATACAACTGTTTTTCAAACAAAACCTATTTTGTGCATAAATGTGTTCCCAAATTTGGGTCTAGTCCATCATGTTTTGTTCAGCCAAATCCTGTGGCCCCAGTTCTGCATATTAATGGTCCATTAATTTCCTAATTTATAGCATAATCATAAAATTATTTCAAGTGCTTAAACCTGAAGGCTTTAACACTGTGTAGAGTGTGGTTTCTCAAAAGAAAAACAAATACCAGTCGTGTCTGCAGGGCACATGCTGCCAAGATGTCCAGTTCCCACATCGTCTGTAGTGGTAGAGACTGTGGCAAAGATTCTGGGTGGCTCAAACCTTAGTGGGACATGCACTGCTTTTCATTTGGTCTCTTTGATTGAAGGGTGATGCGTGTCAACAGGAAACGAAGATGTGAGAGGAGGCTGAGATTAATGACACATTACTTGCTAAATCTCTGTTCCAAAAACTTTTCTGTAGGCATCTTTCTTTCAGCCCCTTTGTCAGTGTTTTAGTCTGGCTAATGTGGCATAATGAGAGTGATAAATCACTGCTGTCTCTTATGTGCGACACTGTATCACTGGATTTTTTTTTACATTTTCCTTTTTTTGTTTTTTCAGTTGTTTGGACAGAAAAACTGTTTAAAATAGACGATTTGTTTCACTGACTTCCTAAAAGAGTTGCTGGATAATTGAATTCTGTAATAGCAATAAAACCTAATGAGAGATCAGTATATAAACCACATGGTCTGTGGCTCAGTTAGTTGCTTAGGAGGTTTTATTTTTTTGTAATAAAATGAATTATTGCTGCTCACCTTTTGTATGATTTATGTATTAGTATATGCTGATTTGTGCAAAAACTTGCTTTTCCTCTACACACCAAAATGCATTGTCCTTATTTAAATTCAACATTTTATTTTAAATTACATTAAAAATATTACATCAAAATGAATATGCAGTACAATGAATAAGGAATCATAACTTTACAGTAAATACCAGTAGCACTACTTTATGTCACAGTAATGCTACTGACTTCTTCAGGCCCCTTTTTTTTTATTTTTTTTTTATGTTCTTGTAATTAACACAAACACTGGCATTGTGTCTTGTGCGTCTTAGTCCAATCAGTCTTGACCTCTTCTCCTTAGACTCATGTGTATTCAAAACTAAAATGTAGCCATTTCGGTCAAACCATTATTATTTTTTTTACATATAATCAATATTGTGGAATTGTTACAAAACCATATAATATTATCTTATATGTGGCTGATTGTCACAGAAGCATACGGAGTTTAAATGTTTTCCATTGTGAAAAGTCTTTTTAATGTCATATTTTAATTTTAATATTAGGCAGTTCCTCTTTAGGTCCATTTGCTGTTCAGCTCTTATTACTACTTGCATCTACTGGAGAGTGCGAAGCAATAAATGCATGTGGGTTCTTAAAATTGCAGCCCACTCACAACCGGTACTCTGTGCCCTTTTGAAAAAACGTGGCCTGTAATTTAACCAAACTCACTCTGTCACATTAGGTGCAAGTAAACAATTTCATTAAAGCGATGTTCAAATGATCTCACCCAAAAGAGACCTGAGCCCCACATAACAAAGTGTTGAAGTTCAGGATGGATTTCAACATGTATGATGCTAAAGTAGATAATAGATAGATAAATTGTATTAAAATCTAATGTCTGTTACTTTTTAGATGTATGTTCACAGCTCTGCTCTTGGCTTTGCCTGGAACATCATCTGCTAATATGTGTAACATGATTGTGACGTGTGGGGTCTTTTATTTATCATGGCACATTTGCTCTTTATTAAATGTGTTTTTTATTTTGTGCACCACTCTGAAATCCACTGAAATGCAGTTACTGACAGCACATTCAGTCCTAGCAGCCTCTCTGTTGTTTCATCAGCAAGGTTCCTTTTTTTTTTTTTTTTTTTTTATTTCTCTCCCTAAGCTTTTTTTTTTTTTCCCTTCTAATCTCTAATCTTAGAGGCAAGAAAAGCCTGATAGCTTGAAAGTCCCTCTTGCCTCTCCTGAAGCGGTTGGAGGATTTCAATGCTTTATATGCTGTTGTTTTTTCTAAGATTGACTTTTCAATGGATAAAGACTGTCTAACCAGACATGAACAGTGTTGAGAAAAAGAGTCACGTGTCCATCGTAGAGTCACAGGAAGCCTAATTGCTCCATGTTTAAACTGGTTTGTGGTATCACTACTCTGGTGGACATTCTGAAAAAATCCTCATCCTCAAATCAAATAGGTTTTGCTAAATTATGAGTGCTAGAAATAGAGCCTTGTGGCCCGCCACAGGTTCAATTGGTGGGTTCGAGGACAGTACCTTTTAGTATGACACGCAGAATTGTTCCTGTGAAGAAAATTGAACTATTTTCAAACCTGTACATTTAAGTTTTTCTAGCTTACTGGATGGTCCGCACAGCTGAATGCTTTCTGTGAGTTGATAACAATGGGCAATAACACAGTGAAAAGTAGGGTCATTATCTCTAATTCTAAATTGAAACTCTGAAGGAAGTAGTAGTAGAAGTAAATATTCCTTAACCTGAAAAACACTAACCAAAATCAAAGGTGAAATATTCTATTACATTTAAAAAAAAAAATTATATTGCTGTTTCTAGGAGGAAGGGTATCCCATCCTCTTATGGATATGAAATGATAAGTTTAAATGATATATATTCCGCTTCTGAAGCAGTGAAATAACTTTTCCATTTCACTCTGGGAATTAATTCTTACTGGCTGTATGATATATGTAGACAGAGATTATGGATTATGAAACCACAAAATAATCGTAACCCTTTCCCTTAAGAATTTGACTCTTATGCACCAAGCATCTGGTTTGGATCTTATAAGAATTGATACAGGAAGTAGAAAAGGCATTAGGAATAACACATCTAGAGTAATATATATATTTTTTATTAACATTATTAATCATCATATTTTAATTACTGCCGTCAAACTCTTGTATAATCAAATCCAGTGGTAGTTAAAGTTACAACACTAACAGCTCTGGCAGGATTCAGTCATCTTTAGGATGCTGAAAACTGGGAGGAAGCAGGAGACTCTCCTGAGGGACTTTGCACTGCAGTCAATATATTGATGAAGCCTGAAACTGCTTCATGTAGAAAAGAGTGTGTGTTTGTGTGTGTCTGTGTGAGTAATCTGGAGAATTTCTTTCCCAATAAAGAGAAATTAACAGAAAAGATTTATGTTCATTTCCTTTTCACTTGCCTTATGAATGGTGCATCCGTAATAAATATTTCGCCAACATAAACACGACTTTCATTGTTGCATTCCGTGATAGATTGGTTTGACTGGGGCATGCCCTTCCTGTGAACACTTTTGCTCTTTGATTTTTATCTGGCAGCCGGGGATGTGTTGGAACACGGTGAGCTATAGCCTCTCATTGTTCGACACAACCGCCTCTCAAACCACGAGGCATCAAGGGACGAGCATGCGGTTTTTATTTAAAACAAACACTTCTGCAGTTAATTAAAACACTTTGAACCACAGGGAAGAACACCTCAGGGAAATCACCTGCTGAAATGTTTGTTGGTTGAAACAAAATCTAAAGGACGTGTGGGCTTTGTTGTGCACACATAGCATGACAAACGGCTAACGGCTCGTTCGAAAATGTGCAACTAGGCAGAAAAGCATTTGGATTACACTTCATTACTAAAAAAGATAATAATGAAATATTAACTTCAATTTAGTAATAAATTAGTGTGTTGGATAAATAAATGTTGATATACTAATGTGTTTATGAGGGAACCATGTGAATCCTATGGTGCTTTAATTATGACTCCAGAGACTCTGGCCCCTCTCCTCAACCCTACCTCTACAGGAGACGGTGCTGATTGAAATAATAATTCCACTTAACAACTTGATAAGGCAGCGTCATGTATGAATTGGTGCCATTCATTTGGACTTAATGGATTAACTTTCATACTGGACAATTAATAGAAGTTAATCCATTAATTGACAGAACAAAGTACCTCGTAGCTTGGCGTATATCGGGCAGCATACTTGTAGACAGTTCGTGCTGACCCCTGTCCATCACAACATTACCACCACCACCAGTATTAATGTTGTGTTGCAGCGTAAAATGGTATTCAGTCCAGTTAGGATCACACTGGGACTCTTTAACACCTCATGCCTTTTTATTTGTGTTCCTTTCTAATGGTTTGGAAAACATGAGCATGAACACTAGGAATTTTCACTAGGGAAGTTGTAGGTGTTGATCTGCTCCCAGAGGAGCCTCAACTTGAGCATCTCAGCGTTAGCTGTGCTGTGCGTTACATCAACGTAACCCTCTAGTTGATCGAACAGTTGCTCAAGCTTTACACGCTGGTAGAAATGCTCCACTAGCCGGTAAACTACTTTCTAATATTTTTCACTAGCTTCCCACTGTATAGCTGTCTACACTGACCAAGAGGTTTTCTTCCCTCTTAACTTTTCCTTTTCATATATTTGCTTTTTTTATGTAACTACATATTTTACTTAACCCCAGTATTGTGCATTGCTATATCTTGGTTAAAACGGCATAGAATTGGAGTAATTGAATTAGTTTAAAGTACATACATACTACATTGGCATTTTGTCAGGGTGAGACTTGATAAGATTTCATGCTGTCTGCAGTTTTACCGATTCATTAATACTTTTTCCCCCCGATCTGTTTTCTCTTTCACTAGTTGAATGTGGTTATTCAGTAAAAGTGGAGAGAAAACAAAGATGCCAATTAAATAATGTGGAATCCTGACGCACACTGTACATGTTGAATGTATTTACACAAGAACACTGGAAAAAAGCAACTGCTCTGCATTTGTCAAAAGTTTTACGTTAGCGCGACTGCATTCTTTCTGTTTCATACATTTGAGGGACATTAACATTAATCAAGAGAAAAAATAATTGAATCATTAGAGCTACATTTCTGTTATAGGCCTTATTGCTTAAGTCCAATTTTCTTTAAGTCTGTTATTTTTTCATGTTGATCATGCACATTGATGTTTGTGACATGAGACAAACTTTGTATGGTTACATGCTCAGAGCATTTATTTGATGCACTAGCGTGATTTGACTGTTTTTATTATTTTTCTGTTCCTAACGTCAGCACGCGCCTCAACTTTCCATTATCAATTCAAAGCCTGCATCTGATGGAAAAAAAATCTGTAAAGCACAAAGACAAGGAAAGGTAAAAGAAACATACCTCACAAGTCTTTCCCATTGGAGAGGCTGTCACTTCTACACAATGCAACAAACCAGGTTGCACATTGTTGTAAAATCATTGTACTATAATAATAGTAAAATGTGAATTTTCTGCTCAATCTAGTTTTTATCAGGAAAAAAATATTGTTTGCAAGCGTCATTATAAGTTTGACTATAACTCAAAATATAGGGTACCTGCTCTAAAAATGACTCTTCTGTTGTTTTTCTTGAAGCTTTGAATTCAAACCAGATGACATCTTTTTATATTTCCCAACAATCATGTGGGACTCAGTGTCTCAGCAGAAGATAAAGAATTACACGGTTGTGATTGAGCTCTCTCTGAATAACTTCTTGTTGTTCAGTATTACTAAGAGCATGGTCTTTACAGGTCATACTGTTGGCTTGTGGCTGCAAGTTGGAGTGTCATAATATTAAATAAGATTTTGATCACCAAATACATTTCTCCTAATTCTTAGAGGAGCTTGACCCATCTTTTTTGTTTTTTTTAAACTCAGATTTGTTCAAATCGGAGTGACGGAAAGCTCCGGAGGAATGGAATATTGTTTGTTTAATGGGGGCACGTGTGTATGGCTCCAGAGTTGACATTGCTATCTCAACAGATAAAACCCATCTCATGGTGTCTGTGAGAGGAAAAGGCACAAGCATTTACTTTCAGTGTCGAGCTCCCTATCACGAAGAAGAACAATTCAGTGTTTTCAGATCCCACTACATCCTGCAGGCCTTTGTTTATATGCATTCAATACAATTGTATCGCATACAGTTTATATGGATTAAGCATCAGATAATCAGAAACTATACACATAGATGAGAGGATGATTTTAAGATCTTGCCAGAGGCGGCTACGTATCCCCTTTAGCTTTTTCTGTCACGTACAGGCTTATCGCTTCATTTTTGTCAGCTTCCTCCTTTCTCGCAGGGAACTCATTCTGTGTTTTTCTCTGTCACTCTTCCGAATACGAATTTTCTCCACCTCTCCTGACTTTTTTTTTTTTTTCTGCAGGCTTTCCCTTGGACATGTTGGCTTATCACATTCCTGCCATTTCTCAGCGCTTTCCTTCATATCCACTGTCCATCAAATATGCTTGATCCAATACATTAGGTCCCATGAGTTTTGTGGTCAAAGGTTCTTCTCTTTATTTCAGGTGATAATGTCTGCCATTGTCCAGTCAGAATGCTGATTTCACTGTCCAGATTCTGGCAGACAACTATTAGTACCTAGCTGGCCCTAGGGGAGAGCCGTGAGGTGAAAGGTAAAACCCAAGGTATAAATCTGTGAACATTTTGCATATTGCACAACATACCATATATGATAAAAAAAAAATAGATTTCCTGGTTGAAACATAATAAAGGACTTTCATTAGGCAACAGCTCCTGTGCCTTGGCAACACCTAATTAAATACAACTCAAAAAAAAAAAGTTGGGACAATATGTAAAACGTAAATCAAAACAGAATTCAATGACTTCCAAATCTCATCAACCCATATTTTATTCACAATGGCACATAAACAAAATATCAGATGTTGAAACGGAGATATTTTACCATTTCATGGAAAATATTAGCTTATTTTGAATTTGATGGCAGCAATACATGAGGTGTCATCAGGTCACGTCCCATCTTCCTTTTTTAAATTTATTTATTTATTTTGAGTTGGGGTTGTAGGAAAGGATTCTGGACAGGTTTTAAAATGTCAGAGCAGTACTATACTTATAGTACATATATTATTATTCAAATTGACTTCTTAGCAGAAATGATGTCTCCCACGCACACACTTTCACCTCCCCTGTGTCAAATGCATTTCCATCGCTGTCTGTCTTCCCTTCTCACTTTTTTTTTCCCAAGACTTTAGTTCATCTCACCTTTTATTTTCTGACCATTTTTGCTGGCAGGTCCTCTGTCCACACATGTTGTCGCAGCAGCAGTCTCTCAGAGCCGCTCCATTGTAGATAAGGTTACTTCAGAAGTCGAATATCACACAATCATCAGTTACAATGATATTAAAAAGTTAATTTATAGTAAGAACTATCAAATGTAATGTCTATTTGAAGCACAAGTTTTGCCTTCAAAGTTGGACCTGGGACCTGCTGCTCTTTCAGCGCCTCAGTGTTAATGTTAGAGAGAGTAGAAATTTTTAATCCAAGTTATCTTAACTTGAACACTAAGGTAAAACATTAACACATTCACATGGAACATCAAACAGCCTATATTCACTGTTGAACCAACGCAAAATCACAATTTGTTACACAAACTTTAACTGAGACAGTCATTTGGATTTTGCTAAATTATCACAAGATAACGACACACAAAGTATCCATGGCTGTTCTTAGCTTCAGTTGCAAACAGCACCAAGGCCAAGGTTTATAGCTAGTGTAAGATTCATTGTTATAGTCCATACCCAAGGCTTGGGTTTGTTTTCTTCTTGATAAGAAGACATACTTTAGATTTCATTCAACTTTTTCATATTAGTCTGAGGGATTGACCTGCAAACTTGTTTTTTTTTTTTACTTTTTAAACTCCTCAAAATATGTTACTGCCAGAGCCATAAAGTGTGCATACGTTTTTACTCATTCAATAGTGGCACATCCATTCCAATTTCAGAGCACGGAGATTGAAGATGAGTGGCTAAGCCAAAAAAAAAACTCATTAGTCTGGAAAACCTGTTTGGAATACAACAGTAAAGGTCAACATGGAGGTCAAACGTACACTGGGACCTTTTTAAATGTTTTACTTAAGGGCAGTTGATATGAAATGTTGCTTCCACTCCCTCACAGGAGATTTAAATCAACAACATTTGCATTTTTTTTTTACACTGCTGCTGTTTTCACATGTGCCTGTATGAAACTCAACTTGCATACGAATCAGCAGCACACTGTAAAAATGGCATATTGTATAGTGAAGTATCATACAGCAGCTCTTGATGCTTTTTACACACAGGCCTACATATGCACAGCAGGATTAATTAACAACAAGCTACAGCACTGGGGGGGAAAAAGTGTGTTGATGGATTCAGAAAAATTGCATTCACTTTATTTGAATTAGATGCCATCAGGTTTTAGTTGATTAGATACAAACAAAGACACTGGTGATGAAAAATTTCCGATGTAATTAAAAACTCTGCAGTTAAATTACTGCCAACAACTTGTGACATTTGGCAGTGGTAAGTAAACAAATGAGATTGGGGAGGGGTGGAGTTATGATTGAATATTTCTTTGACCTGCAAGACCAGAATCTGTCATTGAAACCATATAACCATAATTTCTGTGTTGAATTTAGCTGCTGGTGCCAGACTGGGACTTGGCAACTTTACCCGGGAGTCAGTGACACAGCACAATGATGATGTTTAAAGCAAGGTCAAGTGGTTTTCAAACAAATTCATCATCTTGCGTAACAGCAAAGGGGTCAGTTTAGGCTGTGTGAGCATTAATTATTCATGAGTGTGTTTGAGGGGAAGCGCACGTCTCACCACGTAGAGGACAAATGAATATAAACATCACCATCCCTCCTTGTCTTCTTACCTTTGTCTCTGAAGACTTTACCCTTGCATCAGCCTCAGACATACATCAATATATTGACTGGAATAATGCATTGAACTCCTGCTGGAATCTGTTTCCTTCTCTCTTTGTGTTGACAGAAGATTGAAGCCATCCTCTTTCTCATTCAAGGGAAACCGAACGGGCATTAGGATGGTTCAATCAGTGTGCTTTGAAGACAAGTAGCAATGAGAACACGCAGCAAATGAGGATTTGCTGCGAGATCAAATAAGCTTTAAAATATCTAACACTGTCTGAAAACTAATGTAAATTCAATTAAAACATTCTCTGAAAATTAGATGTGCATGGGCCAAAATGTGCCTCGTGCGCCGAGGCCCAGATCCAAAAGGAACTGAGATACAGTATTAGAATTCACCACCCCCCACCCGACCCTTTCTTTATCTTGACTTTGTGTGGGTTTTTCCATTACCAAGAAGAAGTGGAAGCGGCCAACCCCAGACTGTCTCCGAATAACTTAGTTCAGTTGGCTGAAAAGATAGATTTCCAGTGTCCCACACTCATTTCCGTAAAATCACAGAAACTCACCTAGCCACAAAATATGATTAATACATGAAGTCTTGTAGATTACAAATAGGCTAAAACTGGACAGCAGTTAGCAATACATCACTGCTGAAGTAATTTAAAGGTAGCTCTTGCATGAGAATGGAAACAAAGAGTTCTGTCCACCAATGAGACAAAAAAATCTACTATGAGACAAGTCTTTCTGAAGAAATGGTACATTCAGACCATTCTTTAACTATGTTTTTCCACACCTTTCTTGGCTCCCTGCCGGCACTTTGATCTGCCTAGTTTAAATAAATACTCTATATCTGCCAACATGCTGTGCCAACATGCTGTGCCACCCACTTCAGTGACCCTCGTTATAAATCGTTTCCATCATGGAAGCAGCTCGGCAGCCCTGCTCCTGAGAAGAATGTGGTCTGGTGGTTTGGTAAATAGAGAGCTTCTCTTTTTACTCGTGCTTTGAAAAATGACATCATGCTTGTTTTAAGTTCTACTTTTCTTCAGTGGTCAAAGTAAAGGTTTGATGTTTTGGAAATATATATATTCAATATATACATAAATACCAAACTTCCCTTTGACTTCTCTATATTAAAATCTCTTCCTTTAGCTGTAAAATGCTTTTTTTTTTTTTTTTTTTGTAAAAAGCTTTTTATTTTCTAAACAATCCTGTGTCGTTTATTCAACATTTCTTCCTGTTATACTGTAATATAATCTTTGCAGGGTGTGTTATCCGGCTCTTTTTCTGCCTCACTCCTTCATTCACTCACAAAAAGTCAATGGTGATTTGTTTTTATATTGTAATAATGCTACTAGACCATAAAATGTCATCCTCACCACTATGGTGCGTCCCTTTCCCACAGGGGCCGCGGTGGTTGGGGAGGAGGTTGACATTATGGTGCCACAGAACTGCCTGTTCCTAACAACAGAACAGTTATTATCTTGATGTGAAAACAACTGTCACTGCTTCATTATGTTCACTGCATGTATAGAGCAACAGTAGACAACAGCCAAAAACCAGAGTATAGCTGCACACTTCTAACATATATTACTATTTTGAAATAAAGCAGTTTAGATATTAAGATTTGTTTCAAAAGTAAATTTTGCGATCATGGAATAACAAATATGCGACTGAACGTCAGCTGATAATTCACAGGTGATGGGCTGATGAGCAATGGGAAGTCCATGTTCTGTCTGATTTTCTGAATCTGTTAGAAGGGCTCCTTAAAAAACTGGGGGTTGTTTTCTTATTATACACCCATGTTGAATTGTTGTTGTTGCAGCAGAATAATGAGCCCTGTGGTCTGGTACTGTATAATTGTTTGGTTGGAAGGTGTCACTGTTTTCTATCAGGAAACCAAATTTTATTCATAATTTATATTTTAAAAAGTGTCTTAGTTCACTAAATAAGATGAGATGCACCGGAAACCTTCTGAAAACCTTCCAGACATTTCTTTTCCAACCACAAAATGAAAATTTGCAGTTCGCCACAACACCAGTTTTTGTCACCAACATTATTTATGCAAAATAGTTTGCATAAATGCAATATGTACAAGCTTTGTCACACTAGTCGTGAAAAATTCCATGTCCAAGTAGGTCACCTGCATGAATTGTGTAAATCTGCCTCCCAAAATAAATAAATAAAATGGTGTTTTTTGTAACACTCAGTGTAGAAATCCTGTAAAGGTGCTTTTGTCAGGTCTCTTTGCTCTTTGCAATCCGGGGGAGAAACAATCATAGAAATCATTGTGTGCAAATTTAAGATGGTCGTAAGAGGCTCTGTATCATCTCCTAATGGGCTGATTTTATTCTAACAGCTCAAAGAACAGAGAGGTGATACATCTGCTTTAGTAAAATTGTTTCACCAGTCAGTTATAATTTTATTTGTATCAATTGAACAAATGAAACATTACCTTTTACCTACTGGGAAATAAGCCGTACCAACGTCTCTAGGCTGTTAATGTGTAAATGCATATTATTCCAGCATTTTCTTTCTTTAGAGTATAATTATTTTTACTACTGTATGTATACGGAGCGTCTTGCGTACATTTCTTTAAACACTACATTTAATCTAATATCGTTGTCGGGTTGTGAACAATAATTAAGCTGCATCTAAAACCAATCTGCAAAATTGATTGAGTTTACTCCTTCAGAGTTACTTTTAAGTTTATTTTAAAAGCAGTTTCTGTTCACATTTGTTTTTATAAGTTAGGTGTAAAAGTTTAAAGTTGATGCAAGTTTGTCCAATACAGTATAAACTTGATTCTGATGAAAAATGCACAGGGAGCTGTGAAATGTTACTTGCCCAAAATAGCAAACAGCTCATTTCCACTGCTGAGTGAAATGCTGAGAGCCTTTCACTGATGTGAGAGTGATGTGTGTTGGCTGTAAAGACTTTACAAGAGCTTTGTGTGTTTTTCTTAATGTTTCCATGGTGAATGTGAGAACAACTTAAAAGTCGGAAGCAATATGTTAGATGTAAGAGCTTATGTTTACGTGGGGGGTGACGTTACGAGTGTCTCCGAGGATGCAAAATGTCAAGTATTGAATATAAAACTGACATATTGGCTTTGTGAACAGTGATGTGCGAGGCGTTGAATCAGTCTAGTAATTATACATGCTGCACACACTGAGCATCTAAGCGTATGTGTGTGAGTTGCCTCTGAAAAGTGAAGAGCTGGTCTTGGAAGGTCCTTTTATAAATTGAATTTATTGGTATGCAATAGGGTTGTGAGTCTCCTCAAAATATTTAAATAGTCTCTACATGGGCCACCATTTGATACAAAAATTATGCTTCTACATTTCTAAAAATACAAGTGTTTTGTTGTTTCTTTCAAGTGTTTGTAGTTTCTTTCAAGTGTTTGTGTTCTGTTTCCCAAGAAAATAGTTTACTATTTACTCTCCTTTAGATGCAGAGACTTAATGTAAAATCTAAATCAGACAATAAATTATAATTGATCCTTTTATTGTGATTATGGATTAATCATCTATCAGAATATAAAGTAGTTTAAATCCACTCCACTTTTGTAGTCTAGTAATTTCATATATTATAGTTACTATACCGTAGTTGCTACTTTAAATACTGTATCAATTGACACTAATGCTATTTTTTTCCAAAACTTGTGGATTTAATGATAATTTCACTTAGATGGAGGATTCACATAAATGGAACCAAAACATGAAGTTTTGATCAGCACTAAACAGTGGACACTGCTGCACAGTAAAATGACTGTATCGACCTGCTGCTTTACCTAAGGATACAGTGCTGGTGTGCAGCTTTCACTGAAAAGCTGCAGACACGTAACAGTGTAACGCCATCATAAATACGGCATTCAAACACACTAAAAAGACACACGTCCTTGTGTATGATGCAATGTTAGCTCATAGCTGGTTAAATTATCCATTGCTGGGCTCTAAATGGATAATTTAACCACTGGCTGTGATGTGCAGTCGCTAAAGGTTTATCGTGAGCATGTCGCACGAAAGTGGAGCACAAAGGGAAGTAATATGGAATTTGCAGAAAATCATATTTGACAACCCTATCAACTGCTGTATCTCTGACTCTTGTATCTATTTTCCATGTTGGTTTATTTATTACACTCCTGATATGCATGTGGGTGCTAAATACAAAAAACTAACATAACAGTGAACAAAATTAGATTGTTTTAATGCCAATTTATTTCTAATTAGATTTTCTGAAGCGTCCCTAAATGGTCAAATATGAAAATAAACCCCCAAAGTCAGATTCTAAAGCTTTATCTCTATAGAAACATTGATGTATTGAAATAATCAAAAAGTAGTTTCCTTACTGTTGTTCATGTTTACCCATTTATTTGAAACCAGGTCAAATCATTGTTCCAAAAACGGACGTAAAATGTAAGACTATTGTCCTAGGAAAATGTAAACGTCTGTTTTATAAAATCTTTGAAATATCAGGTTTATCCTTCATAGCAACCTTTGGGCCTATCGGATAAAATGCACATTCAATACACTATCGCTGTCAGCTTAACTGCTAAAGTTAACCAAACATCTCAAAAAGTTCATCTAAACATTCATAATTGTCTCTAAATTTAGAAGTGGTGGTTGGCTCATCCAGACTGGCCTGGATGGTGGTTGATTCGTGGCTTATTTCAGGATGAGTTGGGACAGTTTGGCAATGTGCTGCTCTCTAAGTGGACATTAGATAACATTCTGCTGACTTTGGGGGTTTTTCAACTAAGAGACAAACTCTATTTCAACTGCATACAGTACATTGATGGAGATTACAAAATGTAAACGCTTGTCCAGCAGACGGCTGTTGACTTGCCCTGTGATCCACTGATCAGCCTCGTCATTACTGTGATGGTTTGGGGACTGGGTCAGCTTTGCGCGGTCTCGTGCCGAGTCCTTTTTAACAGTGTGATGGTATCTGTTTGGCCACCCCAGCATCAATTTGCGTCCCCATGTCTGTTTTTGATGGCCTAACCCTCTCACCACGTGGTTGCGCAAGTGTAGTGTCCGTTTGAATTGGCAGTTACTGAGGAAACACCACCCGGCTCCTAGTGAACCCCCCCAAAACAAGTCTTTCTACATCATACCGCATGGAACTCCTCCTTTCTGCATATATACACCGCTTTAGAACTAGCCAGTCAAATTATCCTGTATTCTTTGCTGAGCAAGGGAAAATGTTTTTATGCTAGCTGCCGCTGCTGCTATTTTTATCTCCTTAATTTAACAAAACCTTTGGAAAAAATGGCATTTATTGCAGGTGAGTGTTTTTTATTCGCTGTGTACCATTTAATACTGAATCATTTTTAAAAGATGTAAAGATTTTTTTTTTTATTTAAAACAAATTAAAACTTTATTATGAAAGCAAAATGTGTTAGTTGCGTTGTTGCTAAAGGCCTTCTTCAACAGGTAATTTTGGATGTGTAGCCGACGAAGCTCTGGCGTGCGAGATCACTACAGGTGTGTACGACCCAGTCACTGTTACACTCAACTTATTTAGAGCATGGATGGTCATTTTTCTTACACTTATACTGTGCTGTTTTATGTCTCTAGCTGAAGAAGTTGTAGAGAGACCGGTCACTAAACTTGATGTTTAGTAATGAATTGACTTATTGGATATTGGTGCAAAAATGGCTTCTGAACTTTGGTTTGAAAAGTCTGTTTAAAAATGAAAATCCATAAAAAGTAGTGGAAACACTAACTTCTCAGATGAACGTCTGTGATGGGTTAACACAGTGATGCAGCACACATGTTTAGGTAACCATAAATGACCTGCTGAATACTAAATCAAACCCTGACCTTAAAGTACTCATATTTCTGATACAGATTTAATTTTGGTCTTAAACAACGTGGTGTTCTGAGTCATTGCTTTTTTTTTTTTTTTTTTAACATAGACATACATGAGATTCATTTGTCTATCTTCCTGTTAAGATCCAACATGATTCTAGTCTTTGTGTCACACAGACAGGATTAAGACTGGCAGCATATTTTCTCAGATTACTTGCATATAACCATCTATGTCAACAGTGCCTGAGTGCCCATTGTTCACCTCACATTGCTCACTTGAATGTTGAGTAGCATAGTATTCATAGAAAATCAAAGATTTAACCAACTAAACACAGTTTTACATTTTGCCATGAAATTGGCCATGAAATGAGATCTGATCATCACCAAAATGACAAATAACAAACAATACTTGTAAGCTGATAAAACACAAACGTCATTATATTTTCGGCCTGTATTGATACTGTCAGGACCAAGGAAGCAAAACCCAGAGAACCAGGTGCAATGGGCAGCAAACGTTCAATGATGCACATAATCAAAAACTGTCCATGTAGTACCATCCAGTACAAGAGAAGATAGAAATGTGTCAAAACAACTTGCAGTAAATTGCAGTTTTTTGCATGTGGAGCTCTGCAGCTGCAGAACGCTTAGGATGCCAGTGCTGGACTGTGTCCACTGTCGAAAGTGCTTAAAATTGGCACAGAAGCATCAGAAGTGGACCACAGAGCATAGATGAAGGCGGCCTAAACTGATGAATCAGGTTTTAAGTCATGTGGACACTCAAGTGTGTGAAGACAGTTCATCTAGGGAAGTGATGACACTGTGGGAGTCAGAGCAATGGAGGCCCCATGGAAGACCTCACAAATCAATTGAGTAAAATAATCTGTTGCTGATGTCAAATACCAGAGAACACCTTCAAAGGTCTTGTGCGTTTTTTCCTCATGTGGGTCAGTGGTGTTTTGGCAGCAAAAAGTGACCTACTCACTATTGTGGCTGATCAATGTATTGTCACCTTCAAAAAGGTCTCTCTCAGACTGTAAACCTGCTAAATGGTCCACTGTTTTCACCAGCTGTTTGCTAAGTTTCTGTCTAGTATTTAGTGTTGCATACAATGAGTTTGTCAGAGCTTTTGCTAAAAACAGCTGGGTGCTGAATTTGAAAAACAATTCAACTAGATAAGATGACAACAATATGCAATGAACCTGATTTGTTAATAAAGTTTTGGCGCACAAGGAGACGACTGTGTAAGGGAGGGTGAGGCAGATTCTGGCAGCGTTCTCTACAGGATGGTGTCCAAGTGATGTAGTTGTAGGTGGAGCTGGGGATGGTCGTGGGTGTCTGAGAGGCGAGCACAGAGGACGATGAGGAAAAGCACTGTATATAATTGAGAAGAGGTTCAATGAAAGTTGTCAACATGTGTGACTGGCAGAATAGGACAAAGTGGGTGGCACATGAACAGGAGCAGGGCTTGTCCAGAGAGGCATGAAAAAACTGGCTGAGTCTCCTCATTAAACTACAGTAACGCTCTTATCATAGTAGTGAGATTGAGCCTAAAGTGAAATGTTAAACACTCATTTGTGCTAATAGTAACTGCAGCTTGGTGATGATTATCTGTGGCTTGATCATATGAGCTTTTCTGACTATGCATTTTATTGTGTCATGTGAGAACTATTGAATATAGCAGCTTTAAAAATGCCCTAGAACCCATAAGCTTGTCAAACTAGAGAAACACTGTAGACCTCTTCAAAGGTATTTACATTTCTGTCTTACTGCTTTACTTGTTTAGTACAGTATATCTTAATGCATGCTTGTATCACCAATTACAATTATTAAAATCACTCTACCAGCACATTGTAATATCAACTATTATTTATTATTATTATTATTATTATTTTAAATTGCAGTTTTTTACCTTAAGTGAATTTAGTTAAGTTGTTAAAATTCTAATAAAATGACTAAGAGTGGTGAAAATCCTTTAAATTCCGCTAATCAAACTAAAGTACAGTTTTTACACGTCCTTTAGAGAAGAGCATTAAGGAGGTGGTGCTAACGACTTGCTTCATTTAAAGGGGGGCGTTTCTGCCGAAGCCAAGTACTCCTGGGGTCATTGATGGTTCATCACCGATCAAGTTGCGTTTCCTCTCTTTGATTTAAGCAGGTTGAAATTATCTTTGAATTAAGTCTCCCTGCAGTGTGTTTGCGTCCTTTTCTAGTGACCTCAGAGGTCTGAGCTATTTTTTAATTTGACAGTTACATTTAATATCAAGGGAGAGTTGAGTGTAGATCAGTGTCTGTTGCAATGATCCGGCAGAAACTGTGTAGGAGTCTTAGTCAACCTGAACATTTATTAGTGTCATGTTGGGCTGTAATCAGTAAAGCCTGTCAAAGTAGCCACCATAATGTCATGTCATAAGGTCTAGTACAGTAGTAGTGTGTGACTGGTGCAAGATGCCGTAAATGATCAGAACCTTGATTAGTTGAAGAGGTAATTTTAAGTTATGAGGCAGGGATTTATGTGGCAAGAGTGAAATATTTCCAAGAAGATATGTGTTTTAAGCTTAATAGGAATACGACAGGAAAATGCTTTATTAGAATTACAAAGTCTGCAAGTCTATTACAATTCATAGTGAAGTTTTGTCAGATTGGACGGAATTTAAATCGCTCTCATTTTAGGCAGCTCCATATACAAAAAAGAATTTAATGTGAGTTTCAAGTAAATGTAATTCAACTCATGAATTTCCTACTGCATTTGGATAAGAAATGGCAAATTATCTGTGGAAAAAAGGAAATGCATTTCTTTTTTTTTAAAGGTTTTAGATTAAAGGGTTAGGCCTCGAAGAGTTCAGCATTTGCATATCTTCAGTGTCTGTGCCAGAAAATGTAAGTTGTTTCAGCACTTTGTCATTTTAAGTCAGACTCCAGTTACTTACTATTAGCTTAGTTAAAGCAGATGCTGTAAGTAAATACTCTGCTTTCTATCAAGAAAATGTAATTAATGACACCAGATCCCTACATCACTCATAATAAATCTGAAATCAGTTAACAGACTAATAACGTAAAAAAGATATTTCAGTGTTTACTTTTTTTATGTTTAATGTCTGAACTCTCAATATTACACAATGTATTATTATTATTATTATTATTATTATTAATAATAATAATAATAATAATAATAATAATAATAATAATAATAATAATATATCATTGGCCACCCCTCCTAAATCATTGTAGGGCGAGTTCTTGCTGTGTCTATGTATGTAAAGGAAAAGATGGTGAAATACTTCACACTATTATCAAAGGTCCAGGGATTCCTTTAATTAGCATTCAGTCAGTGTTTCAGTATGGTAGGTATAGCCCACTCCTCTATTCCATAAGATCTCCTGAAACCATGCATGCAGTTCTGAGTCAAACTTCAAGCTGGACCTGAATTATTTTCTAGCTGCTACTGCATCACGAGTGCTTTCCCCACAGTCTTGGGTTATCAGACTTGGCCTGCGGGTTAAGCTTCTGACCAACTGCCTGTCTCTGTACTCTGCCCACACCTTGTTTTCTCCTGGGTGCAGGGGCTGCAGCAGCAAAGGCAGCACTGGGCATCTGTGGGCAGCGATGCCCAGTGCTGGCAAGTAAAGGTCAAAAGCTTCACCCTCCTGTTTTGTGAGGATGCTGGTTTTTCTTATCTTTTCCATAGCTGGACCAAAGAGACACGTTAATCATATGGGGCAGCAGTGGCCCATATGGCCTACCGACCATGGGGTCGGAGGCTCGAGCCCTGCTCTTTCCAACACATCGACGTGTCTCTGGGCATGACACCGAACCGTCAACATCACATCCCCAATGCCCATCCGTGCAGTGTCGGCCCCAAGGAAGGGCATCAGGCATAAACACTTACAAATCAAAAGGCTGAAAGGGAAAAAATATTGTGGCGTCCATAACTACTTCCTTCTGGGAAACCCCTTAAACTAGAGGGTTCTCTTACCTGAGAGTACCAGCCCCATCACTTGACCAGTGCCCTTGAGGACCAAACGATCAGGTCATTTACAATGCAGATTTCATCCTTAAGAACCATGTTAAGAGAGTCCAGCTAGTGGCCTATGTCCTCCAGGATCTTTGACTTGTTTGCAGACCGCAGTGAAACTGCATTTAAAGAGCACACTGCGCTGTGTATTTGAACATTTTCGGGAAAATGGAAACAGTGAGGCGATTAATTTTGCTAGGCAGAGAAATGATAAAGGAAACTGAAATTGCCCGGTGGTTAGGGTGAAAGTGATAAGCTACTTAAGGATCCACAGCTGGGGGGTCAGTTAGCCACAGCTCATTCATGCCCTGAACCTCTTTTTTTTTTTTTTTTTTTTTTTTTTTAGTAGTCTTTGGTGGGGAGTTTACTTTTGAAAGGACTTGACCAGTAATGGCTGATATCCTTCATCAGAACTGGGACTGCTGGAAAAAATTGCTTAGCCTATGGTTGGGCTGGCAGAAACCTCCTACCATCATGCAAGTTTTACTTCACCCCTTTGGTGTCCTGCACTGCCAGCCATGATATTCCCAATTTGTATGCGGCCCACTTAAACACCTCATACAGGCCTTAAGGAGGTTAAGGGGGCCTTAACTGCTGCACAGAAAAAGAGAAGTCATGGTTCTCTTCCTCCATTTCATCCATATCAAGGAGGTCAGGGCTATCGTCTTGTTAGAGGAGCTCCTCAAACAACTGGGCCAAAACTGGGGACTCAGCACTCATCATATCCACCCATCTTGTCAGATCAAGGATGATGAGTGTTGGTCGTGACCGTGCGTTTACTGCCTTTGCAAGCTATGTAAATTGGGTGAGGGTTCTTACTTGAGATAGAAGAGCCTAATTAGCCTCCTTAGGCTTCTGTCCTTTGCCTGATGTTGTTGCAATAGAAATAACTTGGCTCACACAGGGAATGAGGGAGATGGTCTGACGTTAATACTCCTTACTTTTAGCTTGGTCACAACACATTAGCCTCTTTGTTGATGTATTTGCACCAGGGTTTGTGAGCCGACCACGCTATACGTCATGACGTGTTATCCTAAGTTACAATGGTACGTTACACCACTAAACAAATACAAGTTAGTCAAGTAAACCGCTTGCCTTAACACAAACACCGATCCTCATAAAAACTGAAGGACTTTAAGACGTGAAAACTTCATTAATCAATGTGGTCCTTTATGGATCGTCTGGGAACTGTTAAGCAGCTTTACAGCTGCCTGAAACAGGCTGAGGGAGATACAGTAGGAGGCGAGGTCAACTGTGGTAACAAGAGGAAGCATGGCCCAAAGCACGGCTTGACCTGTCTGTCACTGATAGATATGGTGCCACTGGAGTTTACATACAGCAGTTGGAAAATGCCCTAGTGACATTTTCTTTTTTTGAGGGGAGGGGTCATCTCCATATCCAGCTTTCCATATCAGATCTGGGTGCCTCTAATTGTAAAACAACTGTCACCATTTTTGTTGTGTTACCTGTGCATTTCTTGTTAATGGAAAAGTCACTTTACAATATGTGTTCAAACAGTGTCTCTACCAGAGTTATACTCCATAACGTCTGTAAAACAAAATGTTAAACTGTTTTACCTTTATGTGCAAATATCAGCCTGCTGCTGCATTTTACAAAATTCTTTGCAGTTAATGATGAAGTTAGTTCATAAATGCTTTTTTTTAATAAGCAGTGTCATCAAATGAAGGACAACATCACTGAATATAAGATGCTTTTTATCAATGGTCGTGCAACAGGTCAAGCAACCAAATCAAGTTTTGAAAGGGAGATTATTTAGGGCATTGAAGGATGTTATCTTTTAATCAGTAGCTGTACTTTGTGATTCAAGGACACTGAATAAACAATTCTCAATTTCATGAAATAACTAATTAGAAAGTATCTTATCTTCATTGTGAAAAATTCATCATTAACAAATGTTTGTCATTATTTTTTGTAACATTCACTGTTTTATGGCACTAGAAGTGCACTGCAATGTATCACACACAGTCGATGACATGAACACAAACTCAAAGCACCTTTGTACAACAGTGCACCAAACTCAGGCACTAAACATTAGAGCGTTATGTTATGGTCTAGTCCAGATAAGACATTTTTTATGCATGGTACTGGGACAATATCTTTATTCAGAGCATTTTCCAGGTAACTAGCAGAAACCAATTGTTTGTACCATTTGGGATTTCAATAAATTAAATAAACGTGTAATTTTAATTATTGTTCTTTAAAGTTGCCCGTTGGTGGATTTTTGTCTGTTTCCAGCCTTTATGATGAGTTAAGATAAGCAGCTGCTCAATGTAAGTGGAGTGTTCCAGCTTGAAGTATTTCCTTCACAAGGCCTTTGTTAAAATTATACACGTAGTGAAATGGAAAATATCAAAACCGTACACATTTTAATACAAGAAGAAAAACTCAAAGAACAGTAGTTCTTATAAATACAGTTTTTTTTATTTCCAACAGCAATAGATCAGGTGCAGATAGGAAGTGTCACATAAATTATGTTTGCTTGCCCAGGAGAAAAATTACCCACTTGGAGTATATTTAAATTCCTTTGTGGTTCTCTTTCCCTTCAAAAGCACATTTCTGCTCAATAAGTTTAACAAACTGCCCTTCTTTCTTTTTCAAAATATAAACTTAGAATATAAACTAATGAATTTACAATTTAGGTATTCAAGAGTTGATGATAGTAGATGATTGTTGATGAGAATGTTTTACCACTCCTGCCTGGACAGTATGTGAATCTACATGTACATTTCATATTTAACCCCTCATTGACACCACGAGTGATGTTTACATATATTTACATTTATTAAACAAATAAGATTTAACGTGTGAATTTGAGAATATGTATAGTAAGACGACGTGTTGAGCCTGGATAGCTGTTTCCCCATGTTTCCAGTCCCAAAAAAGATGTAACTTGTTAACTAGACCGTGTTTTTGTCAGAAACTGGGGAGAATCAGAGCGGCTCTGCCTGAGATTGTGTGTCTGTGTTTAACAACCTGACTTCCTCGGAGAAGAGACACATCTCAGCCAACTTGGGAATGTGTTGGTGAACCCCACTAATGGGGGTGAGGGTGCTCATTTACTGGCTTGAGAGAGTCTTGTTTAATCCCACAGATGTGTCTTATCAGTGTTTTCCAGTTTTTATTACCTTACTTCCTCCACTCCGTATTGTGAAACTTTTTTTTTTTTTCTCCTCTGGCAATACAGATGGAAGTCATGAAGGGTTTGCTACAAGGGAGCAGCCCCATGCTTATTTTACTGCTAATGGGAATCATTTTACCTTTCCTTTTTTTTTCATTAAAGCTCTTTTAGCTTCATATAAACTATTTCTTTTTACTGTAACCAAGATAATCCAAGGAAAATTAAACTAAACATTCAAAAGCGCTACAGTTAACTTGCTAAAAGATGTGCTCAGGCTTGGACTCATCATTTAGCTCAGTGGAACAGAATCTCTCCTTATAATGATGTTATAAATGCCACTGGATGGATGTCAAGATGTGTGAACACAGGCTATATTAATGATACGATGTGAGGAGAGATCCCCTGTAGCCTCCACTTCTTTAAATCTGCAGCACTGCGTTCTGCATCACAGCCCAAAAAAGCAGAGGGACGAGGTGGTCTGACAGAGACTAAAGCAGAGAAGCTCTCACATGTGGGAGAGTTGCAGGTGAGAAAAGGAGGCGGTGGTAGCAGGGGAGGCACTTAATGAGGGGAGAAGAAAGAAGGCAGAGTGTGGGGGAGGGGAAAGGGAAAAATTCAAAAAAGATGGAAGAACACAGAGTACCAGTTTCTTTAGATGCACTGTGCACCTGTCTAGAGACCTGGGAACTACTTTGGCTGTCATCTGATGCACATCTTGCATCAAGTCATTGAAGTGCATCTCCTTTATGCATATGTATTTAAGGTGAAATGGTGAAAAAAGTGCTATATGTAAGTGCAGTTGTGCATTCCGTCTGTGCATGTACGCTGTTGTCCCAGCTCAGAAATGATCATTTGAATGTGTTCCTGGACACTCATCTCGGATTCATTTGGACAGGTGGTGCTGGTTACACTAAACAGCATTAGATGTCTTTTTTAAAGTTTTTATACGATGTCAAAAACTGCCAATATGCTTTAACTGAGGCTCTTAACAGGAAATATATTCATAGTTTTACCTGAAACATAAAATATCTAGCTTGCCTTGAAGCATCTGGGTTTTTGTCAAGCAGCAGGTGAAAAGTCAGATGTGTCCACTCTGGACAGGATTAATATGTCTGAAATGGATGAATGGATAAATCGAGCTTCAGTGATGCTGGTTCAGACGTGGCTAGTTTGACCTGCGGTCATGCCACTGGACATATTAGAGACCATAAAAGAGGTCAAAACTTGTTTCTGCCGGAGCGCATGCTGTGCTTAATGATGACAGAAATGACAGACATTACTTCACCATCCCCCTCTTAAACTAATTCGGTGTCAATGGGGCGCTTTGGTTTACTGGCTATTGCGAGAGCAGCCTTTTAAGAGCTTTGAATGGCAGTGGTACAAAGAGCAGACTTAAAAAAAAAAGACTCGAAAAATCCAGGCCAGTGTTTGGAAATAATTCTTTTGCTACAGTTTTTGCGAGATCCAGTGGGCAAAAAATACTGAATACTGACTGTTTCCTATCTTTCCTGTGTAAAGTCTAGTGAATGATGCAGCGCTTAAATTTTTATACCGCATCATTGTTGTGTGAGTTTGTGTGTAAATGGGTGAATGGGAAGCACATTGACAATGAGAAGAACATTGTGAAGCACTTTAGATAAAAGCACTATAGAGGAAAACCTTTTACCTTTTACCTGTTATGTATGTTACATTCATTTATATTTAAATTTAACTCAGAGCTGTAGCAAACAATATATTTAGTATTTTAGCAAGCAAAAGCATTTTGTGAGGTTCAGAGATTTAAGTAGTTTCTGCGATTCAGACAATTTAAGCTTTGGCAGAAGGTTTAGATTTCTGTTATAGGTATTTAGATGTATATTTTTTATTGAAAAGATCTAGTGTAGCAGTTTCTCCTAAATACCAAGTCGGAAAACCTAATCCTCTGTTTGACAATAATAACATGAAGCAGTGGAAACAATTGTGGAGGTAGAGTATTAATTTCAATCATGTCAACATGGTGTCTGCAAAGTAGAATAATGTACGTATACTAAAGACAGAGTCCAACAGGCAATAATCCCAACGCAACCTCTTGCAATCAATACATCTCCATGAAATTAAACTTTTAGTTTTCTCCCACTTTGCAGCCCTGCTTAACATGCATCTGCAAACTCAGATACGTTTTTCTGGTGACAGTAATTACATCCAGATTACATTAACATAATGAGGATATGTTGACGTCTAAGGTACAGTAAAAGGCAAGTTGCAAATATGATTGTGCACATGTTAATGAAAATGTTCCAGACAAGTTTGCCCAACTTTTGCAGCTGTTTTGTTTTCTACCAGACTATGCTGTCATGCAATACACTAGTATTGAATCTAGATCATAGTTATTACACAAGTACCCTGTGCCATAGCTTGATGTGCAACTCCCAAAAAATGTAACTTGACACTGTGGTGAAGCCAATTGCAACAACTGTGATTAGTCCCCTCTGGGTCCTTCTTCCAACACAGAATACAGTAAATGCTGTTAAACATCTATAACTCCAGGATGATCAGCTGATCAATCATCATTGGTGGTGGTGAAGAACCAACAAACCTAAAGGAAACTCAACAAAGTGGCATAGAAATCCCACTGCCACCAGGCGGTTTGGCAAAGTGAACAGACACATCACCAAACCAATTTAAAAGCCCACCACAGCATAGGCCACTTGTGTAGCTTCTGTATTGATTCAACACAGAAACTTACATCTAGCTTTACCCATGGAACACAATGGGCAAGGAAGCCAACTTAGAGAATAGTTTAAAACCTTCCGATCACGCAAAAGACCCAATTGTTCAAAATGCGAAGGCTTTTAAATATGTTCATATGATTTGTGTAAAACAAGATATTCTTACTGATTCCACCGCCCTGATTCATTTCCTCCAGTGCCTGTGTTGCTCTGTTCTGCTCAATTTAGAGGTGCATTGTAATTAACATTAGGTTAATTGCACTGAAAGGTTGGTCCTAATGTACTGTATGTTTGATGTGTTTTTGCTGCTTACCAACTCTTGACAAGTTGTTTGTTTAAAAGAAATAATGAATACGGGAAATTATTACAAAACATGAGATTAGTGTGATTTCATTATGGCAGCTGCATATGAAAAAAAAGTAGTTGCTTAATGGTAGTCGGGTAACAATAGATATTGTGACAACATATGAATCATGAAATTGCCAACTGGGATATTCAATTCATGACTGCTACATATTTTTTTTATCATGTTTTACAGTTGTGACATATAACTTCACAAGACATTAACAGGCTGACATTGATAATTTGTCCCCACGCATTATATATTGGTCCCCACCAATAGGAGCGTCTCCTGAGCTACTGCCACTCTGTCCTCATCGGTGCCTATCATTTTGTACTTTCTGGAAATCTTGGAACCCCCTGTCCTGTCAACCAAGTAAAATATAAATGTACTGTTTATTTACAAAGGCAAATATAAATTTGGATAAGGTGTCACTAAATTTTATTATTTTACCATCAGAAAACAGATCACTATGAAGTTAAACAAAAAGCCGTTTAGAATAGAACAGTGAAGGAAGGTAGAGCCATCGTCCACCAATCCCGCAGTTGTTGCTTCGATACCCGGCTCCTCTGGTCACATGTCAAAGTGTCCTTGAGCAAGACACTGGACCCAAATGTTGTTGCCCCCAGTGAGTGTTGGCCAGCTGCATAGCAGGTCCCTCATTGGTGTGAGTGCGTGTGCAGACCATTTTCCATTTGAATAAACCTTAGTGGAAGCATATCCAAATCTATAAAACCTTGTCAAATACAGCACTGCCTTAGTAGGTCTGGGTATAGTTTGAATTTTAGCAATCCAGATTTCAGTTCTGCTTATCGATTTCAGTTCTTTCGGTTCTTATCGATTCAAGGTTTCGATTACGAAAAGGTTTTAATAAAATTGAATACGATCAAAATACATTTTGTTTTTTTGTTCCTGTTTATCCTTCTCGTGCATATTGGTTCATTCTGCTACCTGCGTACCCTCCCACACCCAGACCACAGAAGAAGCGAAGAAGAAAATGCATTTAAAAATAGACTTGGACAGGCGTTAACAAAGGTGAAATTCTTGAATTAATAGAAGTGTTTTTAAACACTTTGGTCAACTTTTACAAGAGAAAACGTTGTTTTGGTAAAGGTCAAGCTCAGCAGGTTTCAACTTGCTTTTCCTGGCTTTAGTTTATATTGTAAACGTACATTAATGCTTTTAAACTTCCCTCTGACATCCCTATATTAAAATATTTTTCTGATTCTATCTCATCTGAACTCCTAATGATGGAAATCTCCTCTCAGTGATTTCATCTGGAGGAAATGCATGTTCTCAATGATTACAAACTACATAGTGTGAGCAACAAGATAACAACATATTCTGAACTAAAGGTTCCTCCAAGTGATGTCATCTGGAGGCCCTTTTCACCTTCAGTAGGTAAATATTTTAATGTAGGGAGGTCAGAGGGAACTTTTAATGGCACTCATTTACCTGTACCACTCAAACTACACCCAAAAGAAACAAGTTCAGTATCAGAAAAAAGCGCGTTTAGACTCAGCAGTCACACACTCAAAATGATGTGCTTCAGAGAAATGCAACAGCAGTGACCAATGCAATTAGGCGGCCATTTTGTATCTGTTTCAGTGACATTTTAGATTGTAGATAGCACACTTGAATATTTATCAAGGTTAATGCTGAGGTCAACGAGTATCTTTCTAGTCCATCCTGCTACAGCAGATTGACACAGGTATAATCTTTAAATATAATTGGAAAATCTAAAAGTTATAAATTAAACATAGGACAAGCATTATGATCTGGTGTTTTACAGACACGTAGGTGAAGACAACCTTGTAATGTGGTCAAAAGAATGTGTGCTACATGAATATGGAAATAATACTGTATGTGTTTTAATTAATTATATCATATCAGATTACTTAATTATTAGGGTATTGACTAGATTAAGAGTTAGGTTGTAGGGGCAGTGCATTTTAACTTATTGAATTGTTTTTCTGGGCATTTCTGGAAAAGCACTCTCATAGTGGGCTTTAAAGCCAGCTATAAAGATCAAACAGCTTTAAATGGCTCATTCTGTTTTATGCAAGTTCACCTACTGCAGATGTAAAACACGGCATTGCTGTGATTATGTTGTCAAGACTTTCGTTTAAAGGAATTAGTGACCCCTTTTTTATTGTACTTTTTTTAAAATAACGATTAATTATCATTTTATTTTTGTTTCTGTTTCTGTTTCTTTACCAGTTTGTTTTATTTCCTCAAACTTGCAAAATCTTTACTTTTTCTCTCTTCTTTCTATACATATACATTTTGCTCACTCAATCACACACTTGGGGAGTGCGCGTGCGCACATGTACATACACATTTTTCTTATGGATTTTTCATTTGTTTCTGCACAACACATACATTTTTTAAAAATATGTCACATGATAGGAATGAAGTTCATTACTTTTTATCTTCCCTCCTACTAGTTTCTTAATCTCCTTGCATATTTTATTTCTTTGCCGTGCTCCTTTCTCTCTGTTCATGACTTTTGACTGAGTAATAAATCATTCAGTCCAGCTTGGAGCACACTCACATGGTCTCTGTGACCTAAATATACTAGCAGCTTTCTTCTCCACATGGTTGGCTCTTTGACAGAATTCCTTGGCATCAGCCCTGGCGCTGTGAGGTCAGCCTTTATCTTCTAGAGTCATTCCTGCTGTCCTGTCTACTGAGAAATGCAGAATCTCACAGTATGTATGCACACACACAATAAGGATTTACCACGGTTCACATTAAGGGGCTATAATTATGGCTTGGCAGAGATACTAGTTCATTTTTCTTGTCATTATTAACTAACAACTACAGAAGTCACTAGAGATCGTTTTGCACTCAGAGCCATTTGATAATCACATTCCCTCTTGTAATTAGGCAGAACAATGAAATTGAGATGTTGATTCAACATAAAAAATTAACTGGAACCACCTGCAATACATTTGTTAAAGGTAGGAAGTGGAGCATCAAGCCAATTTAGAGCAACAATAGACCCAGATTTTTTATAAAGTGGTTTAATTCACAAGTAGTTTTTAATGCTTGTAGTTGCACCAAAGTGATGTTCTGATTTTCTTGAAGACTGAGACACACTAAAAGTATTCACCAATGCTAAACCTTAATTTTTATGGCATTCCTAAGAGTGCACAGATAAACAATTGACAAAACAAGAAAAGTGATGTGAGCGTCCTAAAAATGTGCCTTAAGGAGAGCAATTTTCCTTTTTTTTTTTTTTTCTTTTGGCATTTTACTTCCCCACAGGAAAATAAAAAGGTTAGTCATTGTCATTGTCAACCTGCTAAAGCAGAGTTATTTTTACAGCTGTCTAACGTTCTAATGCTGCTTTGCCAAAAAACTAAATCCCTGTTAAAAGAGGCAGTGTTAGGTAAATGGATACTACATTACATTACTATTACATTCCCATCTGCTTTTCATTGAAGTTATAAAGCAAATGTACCATGATCTGAATTATGGTGGGGTAGCTGCTCTAGTAGTGGCTCATAATTAACAGAAGGATAAAGAGAATTTCAGTAAAGAGGGAACAATATTTTTAGAGGTGAACAACAAAGACTTCAAGGAGAGTCTTTTGTCCAATAAGATGGGACCTGGAGCCTGTGGTTCAAGTGGTGGGGGTTAAGTTAATCAATTTACATTTAATTTGATCACATACGATTCGAATATCACAGTGTTTACGGTTTGCTCTTAATGTACGTGATGTTGTGCAATATGAATGTTTGCATCATGCTCTGCCAAAGTTGGAATAAAGTACGTCTTGATTGTGTAATATGCATTACTGGGTTTCCTGACTGGACTGAAGTGGGACAGGCTTTGTTGATTAAACAAAGTGATGTTAAGTCCTTCACTGCACCAATCAGCCCCGAGTAACTGCCACAAAAAATTTATTTAGCAAGCATTTTAGCAAGCGTGGGGTGTTTGTAAAGTTTCCAGGAACTTTAAAGAAAAACTTCCAAGATCTAAATAGTTCAATCAGTTGTCAGTTTTTAATGTGGTGGCGGACAGTCATCAGCATGTACCAGTCTGCGGCTACGGCAACCCTATCCATAAACACGCTATGATCTGTGTTCTTCGATTGTGACCAGCATTCAATAATGAAGTATTAATATTTGACAAACTTGTGATGAAAAACCTTTACAAGCTCTTAAGTGAGACTTTTATGTTTTATGAGACTAATTTCACACTTTTTCAGACCATAAACACATTTAGCATTTAACGGTTTAATACCTTATATTATAAAGTACACATTTTTACGGTACTACAGATCCGTCCCAGGCTCAGCCAGCAAACTGAACTTCTCTTGCAAAGCTCCATTTATTAAGTGTATTTCTCAAAGCAAAGTTTGGTCAGAGGTTGAGCAGATTGTTGGATTTATTTTGTGAGGTTCACATGGGGGAGTGCAGGAGACTGAAACATTTTGCTTTCATATGCTTATTGTGCTGAGATGTTGGTGAGGTTGTACTGGTTAGTTTTGGAAGGCCGGGCTGTGCCCTGTGGGAGTTGGTGTGCAATACCTCTGTAGTCCCCCTTCACACTAGCAGGTGAATTGGACATTCAGCAACAACAGCATCAGCCAGAAAAATTGAAGAGGTCCTCTGACTAGGGCACTTAGTTGATCAGGCAGATAGCTTGGTGGTGGTGGTTGTTGTTGTTGTTTAAGTAGAATTGGAAGGTGGAATGTTACCTGGTACATTGCTTAGCAACCGTGTATATGATTTATTAAACTTTTAAGAGAGATGAAAGGAAAAAGCTACATAAAGTGTCTCAGTAAGGTTTTAGGGCCACCACATGCCAGAACCTGTGTATATTGGCACTGATTTCACAAATCACATTTCATCCTTTGGTGCTTTGATTCTGGAGGTGAGGGGCACAGTCTAACACGTCATTCCAAAATCTCCCAATCTATTGGATTGAGATCCCTTGACTGCTAAGGCCATAAGACACGACTCACCTCCTTTTCATATATCAAACCATTCATTGAGTCATCGTGACCCATGGTGGAGGGGGCTCTGTCATCCTGCAACAAACTGCTCCCATCAGGATAGAAATGTTTCATCATAGGATAAAGGTGATCACCCAGAGCAACTGTGTATTGATTTGTGGTGACCCCTCACTCTGAGTGGACCTGAACGATGGCAGCAAAAAGCCCCTGACAGAATAACAGAGCCGCCACAAGCACTCAGACCTGTGTTGTTGTCTCAGTGCCATGCATGCACTCACCCCTCTTTGTTGAAAATATGGGGAGGAGCGGCTCATCTGGCCTCATCTCTGCAGATCAGTGCATAGGGGTTTGTGTACTTCAGCTTCAGATGTAAACCTTGGAATTAAAAAATAAAATAAATTAAAATATTTTTTAAACACATACTTTGACTTCAATACTGTTGCGTTCACAATACGTTTTTGATACCAATTTTATGAAATCTTTTATTTAGCTCCTTGGCATTTTTCCTATTTCCTCCATGGAGGCAACGGAGTGAAAACTAATTCCTTTCTATAATAACAGAATCACACAGACTCACATAGATCTCCCTCAAATGTAAACCCGTGACATGATATGAAATGAGAAATGGTCACTGATCCTCAGTCATTCCTCTCTCGGATGAGCTGGTCCTGCCAGCAGAGCAGGATCCCTGGATGACTGTGGCCTTTCTGTGCGGAGTTTGCATGTTCTCCCCGTGCTTGTGTGGGTTTTCTCTCACAGTCAGTGCGTGTGAATGTGAGTGTGAACGGTCCAGGCTGTACGCAGCCCTTTCCCCAACCGACCGTGGAAAAGACGAGCAGGGGTTAGAGAAAAAGGATGGATGGATGAATATATGTCGATGTAAATATTGTTATTACTTATAAATAATAAATCTGGCAATCATTCCACAATTACAATCACCCAACCCACTTTACTTTTAGACTAATTGTTAGGGGTGACTGTGGAGCAGGAAGTAGACGGGTCGTCCACCAATCCCCCCCAGTTCGATCCCCAGCTCTGCCGGTCACACTTCAAAGTTTCCTTGAGCAAGACACTGAACCCCAATTTAGTTGCGCCCGGTGAGTGTTGGCCTGCGTAGCAACACCCGTGTGTGTGTGTGTGTGTGTGTGTGTGTGTGTAGGTGTGTGTGTGTTTGTGTGATTGTGAGGGCAAATAGGTGAATGAGAAGCTGTGTAAAGCGCTTTGTACCAATAGAAAGTAAAGCCAAATATAAGTGCAGACCATTTACTATTTATTTCCTTCTAATGACTTCTGAACAGCCTTTTATGCAAATGATACATTGTCAAAGTAGAAAAGATATTCAAGATTCATCTGAAGCAAACAATGATTAATTATCCATAACTATTTCATAATGAAAATAAGGAAACTGATAAATACAATGGTATAAAAAAATTTTGTCTTGTTTACTTCACTGCACTTTCACACCTGCTGCGAACTGCTGTGAAACAGCAGTTCACATTAGTCTTCAAGCACCTGCTAACAAGTTACCTAATCTACAATCATCATTTACACTCTACAGCCATCAAGAGATTTACATCTATGCTCGTCAACAGATACATCATCTCATTGTGATGACACAAACATAAGCCTGTTGCAGTTGTTCTCTGTTTTTCTCTCTTTTATACTTTTCTTTCCTAATTGAATTAGTCCAGAGAAGTTCAAATTAAAATAGAATAAACAGTACAGGGGCAAAAGGAAAACTTAATGAATGTGTATAATAAAAGTATTTATGTATGCAAACACATGACTGTCACAGGGTAACCTATCACAAGTACGTATTTTTCAGATCGATAGACACAAGTGTGAAAGCAAACAGTGGTGGAGTCACTCTGGGTGGCAGTTTCACAAGAAAAGCCCTTTAATATAAAGCTTATAATGACCAATGTTTACCTTCTGGAAGGAGTGTGATGTTCCTACACTGCAGCATATCAGCAGAACAGCAGGAGCAGCTTAAATTCTTTGTTACTGGACGTATTCAGCCACAATACTGCTGTGAACTAAAAGCAGTTTGTCCGCTTTCACAATGCATCATGCGAGTATCACCTAAGTTGTTAAGTACGTAAGTTGGAGGACGATAAATGTATGGGAGTAATAGAACTAATTTGATGTTGCAAATGTACAGTAAAGAAAGTTCCAGCCACTGCATGACCAGTCTAGATGACGGTAATGATTTTAAGAGAATTACAACTGTCACGGACTTGGTTGAGGAACAGATGAAAAAATGCAACACAAATGTTTTGAATGATGGTTTGCTATAAATGTAAAGTCCATTATTTTACCTCATTACACATTTAGTCATTTTCAGTAAAATTATCTTCTTGCGTGGTTGTGTACAGTCAGCTCTGTAAATAGGGGAAACGAGTGTGGTTTGGGCTGAAATTACAGCTTTATGGGAGTGCGCTTGCTACACCAGAGCAGAGAGAGTGAATTGTTACGTTATCTACAGCGACCGAGTCGGCAGGATCAGCGCTGGACAGTGAGGCAATTTTTGGTGTAATGGCCAAAGTGCTACAGTAAAGTTCTGTGTTGATCACATGATTAACATTTGTCCAAGAAGCATTTTCCCCACAGAAGGTTTCTGCCAAGGCAGCAGCTACAAAACGGTGAATAAAACCCCACAAATTGACTGTTTTCATTGTTAGAATTTAATTCATTGGGTCCAGTATCATTTGGAAAGTGTAGAAGGTCTGTGGGATTATTTTATTTTATCCCAAAATAATGTGTGCTGGGAGCCAATCGGCGTAACTTGAGGTCACTAGTACGGGCAGGAATCGCAGCTTAGCTTACGATACAACCACAATATTTTGCCCATGATATACATATAATGTATGATATTTCTAGCATTTCTGTAACACACAATATATTGCAAGTACATAATAATCAACAGTTTATCATAATACCTATAAATAAAAAATCTTTATTATTTATAATGGATGAATTACCATGACTTATAAAAGATTGATAAAATCTATATCATTATTTGTAGTAGCTACGGCTGTGTGTTCAATATTTATAAAGAAAACTATAACTAGAAATACTGTTGTAATTTTTACAAACTGTAAACATTATATAAATGGCACCTGGTGCAGCTTTGCAGCAAAAAAGTGAATCTACCCCTAGTAACTATATATTGGGCTATGGATACTTAGGTAACAGGGATTAGCTACACACTGTAATGTCCCTGAATGCAGCGCTGCAGCCACGCAGACACTATAGCTAAGAGGTGACTAATGCTACAGCTTCTCTAGTGAGACAGTGACTTTTCTTTTAATTTGAACTCTGCTAGAATGTTTGACATTTCTATATCATGGGGGTAACATGACTCCATGACATACTGGCATCTACAAGGAAGCTAGGACAGCTGACAGCTGTGTTGTTTTTGTTTGTTTGTTTGTTTGTTTGTTTTTTGTCCTTTCGACTTATCCTTATGACTTCAGGGTCGCCACAGCGGCTCATTGTCCGCAGGCTGATTTGGCACAGTTTTTACGCCAGATGCCAGATGCCCTTCCTGACGCGACCCTCCCCAATTTCTACCAGGCTTGGACCAGCACTGCACAGCTGGGGTTCAGTCTCTTGGCCAGAGACACTTGGACATATAGTAGTTTGGGTGGTGTTCTCACCCATGTCGCCCACATATAGTCAGGCCCAGGGATCGAACCACTGACCCTGTCATCCATGGATGACTGCCTTTACCAACTGTGCTGTGTTGTAAATCCAGAAAACTACAGGTGCTGCCATTTGAGCACAGCAGAGAAAGAACAAATATTGTTCTATTTAATTTAGCATTTTTTCCATTGTTGAAAATGACAAAATAACATTGTTAAAAATAAGAACAGTTTTATTTAACTGAATTCATTCTCATTTGACCCTAACTCTCTTTCCTTGTTTTGAATTGCGTTGTGTTCTACGCTTATGTGGTTATGGTTGTGGAATTCAGTTTGAACATCGCACATGCTCAGTTGGACCTTGCTCTTAAGCACCATCTCTGTTTACGGCTGGCTTCTGGGGTTGGATCTGCTTGTACTGCCTAACTACATGACCCTCCACCCACCAGAGGAAACTATGGTGGCATATAAAATCACTTGTTACAGTAAGTTGCAATGTGACAACCACACTGGTGGAACAGCAAAGAGCTTGGGAAAAGACCACAATCACCAGAAGCAGACAACTTGAGACTACAGCCGTTAAACAGTTGGGTTTTTTTTTTTTTCCAATTGGTTGGTTAAATTTAAAAAGCGGTTTCAGAATTTACTGCACATTTAGCTCAAACAAATGACAAGAAACAAGCAAGCAGCTGTGTAAAACACTCTGCATTCAGCTGGAGGATTTGTGAAGCTCTGTTGTCATTGTTTACAATTCAGTGTTTTGAGATTTGAAGAACATGGCATTGAGCTGTCACTCTGAAACTAAAGCGCCCAGGGATGAACACAGCAGTGTGACAATATGATCCCACAACAACATCCCAGGGGAGACAAACAGAGAGCTAGAAAGACAGAGACTTTGTGGGGTTGTACCATAATGTCACTTTGCTCTGCAATGAAACTGTAAGCAGGTAATAATGGGGAGGAAACAAAGTGAAGTAAACAGACCACACTGACACAGTGACATATAAATCCCATTTAATATAATGTGACTCTTGTTTTTTAAGTGCTACGTTTCTCTCTGTGGCTGCAGACAGATGCTGAAACATCAGTACATTTACAATTCAGAAGAGTACCATACCTTTCCTCATTGCTTTTCTTCATTATTGTCTCTTTCGCTCTACTTCCCAGCCAAATCCCCAAAGCAGAGAATACACAAGCCTGGAGACGTGCAGTCTCCACTGCTAACAAACTGACTCGCTCTCCTTTTCATGCTTTGCAACCTCATTTACACCTAATCCTCTGTTCAGCCCTTCTGTATATGCCAGATCTCCTGGGTCCAAATTCTGTGTATTTATATCTTACCAACTTAAAAACATTTTTGTTATCAAATGATGTCCTTTTGCCAGTTTTTCAATTTCTAAAACTTGATCAAGCACTAAAGGATTTAATTCCCTTGAATAAATCTAAACAGGCCACGATGTTGTAGTAAACACCTGTCACCCAAAGCAATATGTTGACTCTTAGTGCGTAGGGAGTTAGATTATTAAAGTTTTTAAACTCCTAAATATTTTTTGTGTTTTGTCGCTTCTCCAACTTATGTGTGTCTCGAATAGCAAAACATCGCTAAAGGCGTTGTAGTTAGTGTGCACCAGTTTGTAAAATGTGCCTCCTTTTTATTTGAATTTTTTGGTTTTGCTCATGTAAACATGTGAAATTGCTGAACTAGACATTTAACTTTTCTAAATGTCACGAATAAGAAATGTTTTATTAATGTTTGTGACTGTGAATATAAACCTAATTAATCTAAAGGGTAAAGAACAGCTGCTGTGAGGTGATGATTCTCTGTTTAACCTATGTGTTGATGACAAAACGCATTCGAAAATCTTCATTTTCAGAAATAACTTGTTATAACACAAAGATATTGTTTGTACAGGGTGAGCTAAGAAACAAGCAGGAAGCAGAAATGACACTGAATCAATAGGTATCATACAGTATATTGCAAGTAGCTGGCCTCTAGAAACCGTGAAGGACTTGGCCCACGATTGGCCACTTTTATGTCATGGACGCTTTCCCTATGAGCTGTTGTCTGTGTTCCCAATAATTGTGGACAAATGTGTATAAATATTAAAACCTGCCAAACCAACTAGTCCATAGATTTATAATTTGATTAAAGATAATATTGCCAAGTACTGAACAACTGCTGGAGTACAGTGGCATTTATTGTGGTGAAAGTTTAGACTGCAGGTATTTGGGAAACCTGAATAGATTTTGATTTGTTTTGTTTGTTTGTGTTGTTGTATTTCAACCTATGTAATAACAGCTACAATTTTCAATCCATAAGTGTAGAAGTAAACCTTCCCCAATCAACAATATAGTTATGAGGACCTGATCCTGTCCTCCGTTCTGTTTTTATTTAATAAAGAATCAGTGTCTCTTATCCCCACTTCTACTTTTTAGCTATTACTAGATTTAAGTGACACCAGATATCACAGTCAACATTAACCACTGCTTTCTTCTCTAAAAACACTTATTTATTTTTTTTAGCACTCATGAGATTTTGTTTTATTAACATTCACATTTCTAATCATTTTTATCTATCACGCACCCCTAGAAACTGCTCCATAATTTGACAATATGTTTTATATAGTTGGGTGATATCTAACTTGAAGTGTTCAGAATAATTAAGTTACTGTGCTTCCCTTTTATTTTCTGTGGGAAACTAACCATGAAATAGACAAGTGATCTCCAGAGACTCTGTCTTCACTGTAGTGAAGATTAACACATTATCTGGATGGAGATGTACATGACTGGGGGGAAATTGCAGAGAGGGTTTGATGGAAACTGCAAACTGTGAAATGATTTTTAGCATAGTCTCATCAATGTTTATGGTGTTGAAGATGTGAGCAGTGACATTCAGTAATACGCAGGGCGTAGTGAAGTGCAGACAGAACCGACACACATGGCTTCATTTCACTGCCTCCTTTTTTAACACTGGCCTTGTTTTGAGAGCATTAGCAATGATTTATTAGCTGTCACACTTAAAGCAATTTGGAATACATTTATCTATGACCGTGTTTATATTAACATGTCATGGTGGTGCAATGCTTAGCACTGTCACTTTACAGCAGGAGGGTTCCATCTTTTCTGCTGTTTCTGTCTTCTCCTCTGGCTACTGCATATTTCTCTCACAATCTAGGTACATGTGAGTAATAATACTTTTTTTTTTTTTGGCTGTCCCAAATGAAAGGTGACCAAACATGCCCATGTCCCTGGTCGTGGCTCGAAAAGTATGGTCTGGTGTCAGGTCTGGTTACTTTTTGTATTAGGATCTTCCTGTTGATTCTTGGTGTCAATTTCGAAATGATCAAAAAACAAACATTTAAAATTACTTAACAAAAGTGTCGTTCCGTTCAACTACACTAAGGTGGGTGCAGTACTGGAAGTGTTTTAACACGCTGTTTATAAGTTAGAAGTTAATTTTGCAAGACAGCATTCAGTTTGTTTGCTCAATTATTAAATCGAAGCACGGAGCTGTCAATCGACTGTTTCTGTTAGATGGATCGGAGACTGTCTCCCATATAGTGAAGACAGTTCTGAACAGAAGTAGGAGACATCAAACAGTGTCCAGGCTTTCAGTTTGACAGTTTGTGCTGCTTTAAATGTTTAGTTGTTTAAAGTTTTAGTGCATTTTTTATTTTTTTTTATAGTTTCTAATTTGGAACAGAGTTTCAATTCCCGAATCTATAAATGATGCATAATGTCATACTTGGCTCAAACCTCTATGCAAATTTGGCATCAAAAGTTGGTTCTTTTCCAAAGCTACAAATAGGTCCACATGCTGCTCTGTGGATTTTTTTTTTTCCCCATCCACACAAATAGAGACACAGACACACTATGGCTTGAATTTTGCTTAGCTTCATTGTTCACAGCTTAGACAAAGGAGATGGATGACGCATGCTGATGATTTACATCATAGCCTACGCTTCAGTAGGTGTTATCATGTACAGTCTACGTACATCAAAGAAGTTGATGTGATACACACAGTGTGGCTTTCAAAGATCCTATAAAATTGCTGAAATCTCAGTCTGTAGGTGCCATAAGGGTAATTTGCAACTCTAAATTGCCTGTAGGTAAGTGTGAACTGTTGCCTATCCATTTGTGTCAGCTCTGTGATTGACAGGCACCCAGCGTTGCCATGTTATTTGAACAGCTTTTCAGCCATCCCCCTATTATCTTAAACACTTCCCTTGTTAGAGTCGTGGGGGTGAGGAAGCTTAGTCGAGAGCAAATGCTACACCTTCTAGCTATGAGGTGGCAGCACCAACCATTCCACCTCTGTGCTGCTCGTAACTTTAACAAAGAATAATTTTTCTTAAATTAACCAAAATTTTCGAGAACCCATAATAATTTCCTAATAAGTCTCCTCTTTCGTTGAAATTGATGGATTTTACTGCACAGAACTTTTGAGCTTGATGGAATCTAAACTAAATAATGCGAGTCATGTTTAACATCAGAGTAAAAGTAATACTGCAAGAACATATGTTGCACATCGCAATAAGCATAAAGTGTAGATCTAGGTTTGCCAAAGTTTCTCTTTATGTTTCGTTTTGCCCCAGCTGAGTGATTAAGTTTAATGATCAGATACTATCCTTTCTGTCAGCCACCCTGACAAAAGGATAACACAGAATAATAGACCAAGGTCACATGATCATCAAAAATAAGTCAGAAATTGTAAGAAGTGGATAGACTCAAAATCTCAGCAGATAAAATGACACAAGCTAAATATCAAAGATTTAATTTCCACATGCAACTGCTAAGAATACGAACTACTTTCATAGTATCCCCAGACAAACGGTGACTATTTGCACAAAGGAATAAAATGAAGAAGTTATAGAGCTATAGGGGAAAATCTCCATCTTTGAAAACCAACATCCCACTGTTGCATAGTAAAACAGGCAATAACGTGTCAAGTTAATGTTTCCATTCACCACTGTAAACACATGCTGCTTTGGAAAATGTTCTGTTTTGGTACCACTATCACAACAGGGGGCTTTGTCACATTGAATGCAGTATCATTGCTACGCAGTGTGTGTGCACCGCCAAACAAGCTACACAGCCAGATCTATAATGAGATGACAACAGTATGTATGTATGTATAGAATTGTCCTGAACCAAGAAACAAAGCCAGGGCCCCAAGGAAGCTCGAGTGCAGGATAGTCCAGAACGTCTGACTCCACCAGTGTCTGAGGCATAAAATCTTTTAGAAACCAGGAGAAAACTTATTGGTTGCGCTTTTGAAAATAGGACATTACAACATTGAGCCTAAACTAAAAAGTAGAATAAATCACTACATTGTTTTACATGATAAACTTCAGCCACCAAGATGAGCAGAAAGTAGTTTAACTGCTCATGGTTGGCAAGGTCGCAGCTCCTCTGCTACATTTGCTCAAGAAATGTAGTATGTAGTATTTCATTTACTTTTCCTCCACTGTATTTCAGAAAGAATTGTACTTCTTACCTCACAACATTTATTTGACAGTTACTTAGTTGTTTCTAGGTAAATACAGTTTTGGTAACACTTTAATTTACAGGCCGCAGCTCAAAGTATAAGTGTCCGGAATTTATAGCACACTTCTTTGTAGTTAAAGCACCTGAACAGGACATGCCAGTGCATATTGGTAAGTATAATGAACAAGGGAGGAACAATCTGGGAACTTGGGCTCCTGAAAATGCTTTGTACTGTATCCAAAAATTCTCAGGACATTCTCATCTCACTTTACTCGCGACAGTTTCCGACTATGTGGTCATCAAGTTATAATGTTTTCTTGCCTATAAGAATGTTAAGTAGTAGGCATAAGGCATATACTTAGTACTTTAGCTTGAGGGACCTGTAGATAGAGCAGCCCCCCACGGTCTCCTTGTCCTTGGGCAGGACACTGAATCCCACGTTGCCCCTTAAGTCTCTATAGCTAAAAGCAGCTGCTTGAGGTAACTGACTAAACAACTGGTAGTAATACTTATATGTAGTGTAGTAAATATTTAAACAAGTACTTACACTTCTACTTCAGTATTGAATTCATGCACTTCTGCTAGACCTGTACAGTCAGAGAACATTTTACTTCGCCTTCACTGGGCCATGAATTCTATTCAAGATTAGCAACTGTCAGTGGGCAGTAAATACACTGGTTTGTTATAACTGCTGAGACAGTAAATCCCCATACATAAACCACAGATAGTTATAAACGATCCTGAAATAAATAATGTCAGGTACACCTAACAAAATCTTTCCTTTTTTTGAGCTGAATGGGTTTTAGGGTCCATTGATGATGAAGGATGAATTTGATTCCCCTCTGACATCACTTTTTTTTTTTTCATCTTGCCCCGGTCACTAAAGACTACAATAAGAAGAATGAAGAGAGCTGCAGTCACTGTAGGGACTTATTTGATGTCAGCTATTGGAAGGTAGTGGATTGCTCTACTTCCCTGCACTTTTCCGAGGCCTAAATGTCATTCAACGCCTAGGTGAGCTGTGGATGGCAGTGAATCTTCTTTGTCTCTAAGATAAGTGCATATATTTTCTCAGAAAGATGTGATAAGAAATGCCCTAGGTGAATACGCAGTCTCTGGGCATTTTGTGCTCTGATGATGGATTTTATGCAGAACCCCTAAAAAAAATGACATAGAATAAAGGCAATGACTATTTCTTTTGGTGGAAAATGGGATGAAATGTGTGAATTCACGAGAGAAATTAGATGGTAAGAACAAGTGCCACCGGTGATAGTCAGATAAGAGGAATGTGTTTTTGTAAAAGATGACTCACAAATTCACCCATCCATCTTTCCATTCATTAATTTTCCGTCTCTTCGCAGGTACCAGGTTGCAGTGGCACTGGAGTAACAAGTAGTCAAGATGTGCGATTTCCATGTTTCTCTAAAAAAAAAGAGCCTGGTGACTATGGATTGTGTGTATATTTACAGTACATTTTCATTATCGCTTGTGCTATTTGAGCGCACGTATGTGAGTTTGTGTTGAACTTCTGTATTTGATTGTCTTTTCTATTTTTGCTGCATTTTTGTACTACATATTGCACCCATGTTGTCATATTGATGGTTGTTTTTCTTTTTCTTTTTTAAAAAGCTGCAGGTTTTGTCCATTTGTGTGTTTTCTTTAGTAGCGTTGTGTTACAATCTCAAGGCCACTGTACATATGCTTTTCTGACATATTCACACATGCAGCCTGCACCAAACCTCAGTATCTGCCTGCCTTCCACTAAAATAACAGGACACAGATTTTCATGATTGTGTGAATAAAACTTTATCTTTTCTCTTATTGTGTGTTTTACGTACAGAAAAGTTTATTTTTATATGGGCTAGTGCAAAAGAATAGTTCTCCAGAGAGCGTACAAATGTTTTTATCTTATTCCATAGAGCCATCTGTTTGCACATCTTAATATGTATCAGACATTAACATATTTATATAATCTGCACTTTTTGCATTTCATCAACTTTAAACTGTCCTTATTTATTAATAGGATTAACATTTAATAATCCTGCCGATAGAGATTGTGAAAAAATCTACAGTAATCAACACATAATCTTTATCGTATGTAGTCGCCTACGTCTGATAACAAAACTAACTTTCCACCTGCCTCCTTATTGTTGTTTATCTGGTGCACATATGCTCACATATGCACCACGAATTGCCACTGATATACATGCTTTGGATTTTCTTTAATTAACTCCTAGTGCTTTAAATATGTATTTAGTTAAGTGATGTGTGGTCATCTGTACTTTGTCCTTCCTTTGAACTAGTTTGTGACATGACTCATACAACATACATACACATGCATCATGAAAATTCAGGGTGTGGCAAAAGTTCAAAGTTGCAAGCATTTGGATCCAAGCTCACCTCATGGGTGCAGCCATTCACTGATAACAGCTGCTTTAATGAACTAAAAACGAATTCACTTACTTGTGTTTCTCATTTGACCACCATACATATGAGAAAAAACAAACAAAACAACTAAATTACACATAAGCCTGATAGAACAGAAAAAATATCCAAAACAGACAGCTAATACACAACAATATGAAGCAGCACAAGAAGAGGAAGCCACACAAAATCCAAAGACAACCTTGGTAAAACCAGAGAGGGCATTGCAACAAATAGACAAAAAGCCAAGAGAGCACCAGCAAATTATAAGTATGTGAATGGTAATAGTCACTATGTCTGATATTCTGTGAAAAACTCAGAGACTCACCCTTTCTGGCCGAAGAGGACGTTCCCTCCTAATCTAGATCCAGTTAATCTTTCCCTGACTGAAATCTAAATGAGAGCTTTCTTATACAGAAAATGTTCAGGCTTTGTTGTTGCATTATTGGTAAGAGAATATGACTGTGTCCAAAATCCCTCTCTAGTCACTCATCCACTACCACTAGTCTAACAGGTGTAACTCTGTGCTGCTACCGGGTTTCTTTTATACCATATCAATGTATTTGTAGCTGTTAAGTAACAACAAATTGTTGAACGTTTCATTACCAAACATATTCACAGACTCTTCACTACAAATGTTCTCATAATACACATCTGTATTTGTGTTAGCCTGCCAATAGCTTATGCCAACAGCAGCTCTTAATAATAACGTCCTATAGCCCACGTATGGTAAAGTAGAGTAGGAAAAGATTAATTAAATTGATTTCATGAGTTTTGCTGCACTCATTCTTTACAATGTGCAGTGTGTGTGTGTGTGATTGCAAGAGGGGAGTAATTAGGATCCTGAAATGGCTACTGATAATTGGCCATGATGTCTAATATCTATACCAGGGGTGGGGAACCAATTCCTCTTGAGGGCTGCAGCCCTGCTTGTTTTCCAACCTACCCACAGATGATTACCTGGATCCGGTGTGTTTAGTTCATCAGAAGCTAGAGCAGAGCAGTTGATCTTAAAGATCATGGGTTCCCCAACCCACTGTTGCAAACAAGAATTACGTAGAAGATTTACAAGTCACCACGGGTCTAGGCTGTTTAAAAGGGACTCCGAAAAATTATCGCCTGAATTGAGGGGGAAAACTAGTTGGTCTTCAATCCCAGCGCTAACAAAGCGACCTCACTCCAGTTACTACGCTCCACCATTGCAGGCACAGGTTAGTCCTCACGAGAACATCCTGAGACCTATGCTGTTCTTATCTTATGACAATTAAAGTGTTACCAAAATGTCCTACAGGTTCAAAGAGGAATCTGTTTAGCGGTCTTATGTGCCAAGGAAATGGGCATCTACTATGTGAGCTATTCCCACAGCCTGTCCCATTAAGCTATTCTATGATGGTGGAGTCTTTAATGCTGCTAATGGGGAGTAGGTGTGCTACAGCTGTGGGCTGTCTGAAATAAACATGCGTTACTGCTATATTTGTCTGTTTTGCCTGAGAAACACACTCAACCAAAGTAATGTGTTTACACATAAATGCACATAGAGCAGAAACTGACGTTCATGTCTTGTATCCATTGATACTGACTACCATAAGTATAGCCTGTGTATCACATGATATACTGTTTGTTATTTTTATGCTTACATTTTCATCCTGTAAATAAAGATAGCAGAAGTATATGTTAGAGCAACTCCTCAGCTGCACTGTAATTACCAAGCCCGACCTTTGCACCTCTCATTTAAAGTAACCCCCATGATGAGGAACAGCTGATATAGAGGGAAGTTGTGATTAATGAAGCAACGCTCTGCTGCACATCCAGTCATGACTAGCCCCTATCCTCAGTTTAAATCTCAGCAATTAGTTCCTGTTAAAATCAAAGGAAATTCCATTCTGCATCATTATTGCATTGCTTTACGTCAGTGATTTGGCTTCATTTGATGGCATCTGTGGAGCACATCACCAGACCTTGATGATGACTGCTAACAGACCAACAGTCCTACGTAGGAGGTAAATCCCTTCCTGAGTAATAACGTAGTGGCAAGCTTGATTTATTTTTTTTGCATTATGTGTGAGCAAGGCTTTGAGTAAAAACACATTTTCCATGAACATCAGTGCATGGATCATAAAGTGTGCTGATAACTACGGATGATTTTCAAAATTATCACAGCCACCATTATCACTAAATGTTTATCCTTTCACTTGCGTTGAAGTTAATACGAATAACATAACTGCATTAAAACCTCATCATATAAATATGTTATAATCTTTTAGTTGTTATGGAAGTTATTTAACAGTAAACACATTTTATGGGTTGAGTACCACACTTGTGGTGCCAGGAGTATTTTTATAGATGTATCTAGAGTTACTACCCAACTGCATCAGACCAAACGGAGCAGTGCAGACTTACTATTTTTTATTTTTTCCAGCTCTTTACAGTGGAGATACTCCTCCTGAGAAATCTAGGATACACTCTGAACCCTTTAGCATTTAGTAAAAAGAGCTAGTTTGCATAGTTAAGGTCCAGTCAATAAAATCATTCCCCTTAATATACTTTCAGATCCTGTCTTTTGGTCCTGTTTCATACCACTGCTCCCTGCCACACCCCTTGACTGCACGTCATTAGTCATAACCACCTCTTCCAGGTGTAGATTTGACATCCTGTTTCATGGCTGTTCTCCCCCATGGTCGGACCTGTCTCCTGTCTGCTGCTCCTGACAATGTTACGTCTAGTCTGCTACCTTGGAACTTCAGGCTGTTTTGACCATTTACATTTACACTAAGACTATTCAAAGACACGGATCAAAGTACAGTGGGTTTGAAGTTCTGTTTATTGAAAACCACATCGTCCTGATTAGCTTGCTGCTTTGGGTCCTGCTGACATGTTTCTGACACTATCTTACCAAAACATTCTGAACTCACTTGTCAGCTCTCACCAAAATACAAACACACAAAAAATTGGAATGGTGAGCATATAGAAGTGATGGTGGGCATATGAAGAATAGGCCTTTGTTGAGCTCTGTGGTTCACCCTGCCTTCAAGCTCTCTTGTTCTAGCTGGGCCCACACTTCGCTTTATATAGGTACATTATTTTACCTTTGGCCCATTCTAACATAAGAGCCAGTAAATTGCTCTGTCTGGGACTCACTTTGGACCAAGATCTTAATGCTCCTCAAACTACAGTTCTCAGGGTCACAGGGAGACAGAAATCTCTCCACTGTGATAAGATGGCAATTCCAGGGTGAGCTTTAATAATTTTTCATAAATCCTTGAACATTTCATGTGGAGGATGAGGGTTTAAAAAGTGGTGGTTAAGCTGAAAGAGTAAAGACATAATCTCAGCACTGTAGGTGATCCAAATCTCCTTTTCTTAGTGGTTTTACACAACCTGGATTGACCCAGATTTGAGCAAAGTGATGATGTAAGAAATGTCCTTTTTAAGGTGCTCTGTTCTGACTTTAAAAACTGCAACACTTGTTAAAAGAAAACTTGTAAACCTCTTTATTTCCACTGCTTTTGTATAGGTGTCATGATGATTCCTCCTGATATGTGGATTTACAACAAACAACTTGGTGTAACGAATGTTTGACTGTCATGTTTAGGTATTCGGTAACAACCCATAGACGCGGTTAGTTTAGCGTTAGTGATGCAGAAAGCAAACTTTGCTTTCCCCATTTTAAGATCCAGATAAGAGAAATCACATTATGCATCAGGGATTGCAGTGATGCTAGAAATTGAGTGGGCAGACTGCTGTGACTGGCTTATGAAACCTTACATTTTATAATGATATTGATGAAGAATGTATTACGGTCTCTTTGCCCATACTAGATTTACTTAATAAAATTTGCATCGTATCTTTTATGTGAAGAAAAAAGGCTCTCTGGGTCATTCTAAGGTTTAAAGAAACATCCCATAGACTAATTAATATGTATTGTGTGTGGTTATACACTAATTGAAATATAAAACAGCCATTTGTGATTTTAAGTTACTGTGTGCCATTTCAGCGGCCTTGAGATGGCAAATTACACTCAAACATTATTTCTGTTTTGTTATGTATAAACTGGCAAATGTGAGCCTTGCAACAACCGCTGTAAGAAGGAGAAATGCAGAATAGTGCTGCAAGAGCAGGCATAACCCTGGCAGTATAGGAGAATTTATAAAAAGACACTAACCACACAGAAATGTGTCAGTGCTGTCCAGTGAGCAACCATGCCTACAGTGCCACAGGACATGGCTCACAAAAATGTGTGTTGTAAGCAAGCGTGATGTCAGCGTTTGTTTGGAAGGTGGAAAGAGATTAGAGGTTGCCTCTCATGACAAAAGTTGCATCTGATCCTTTTAACCCAGCTACAATTCGTCCACCATGTTGTCAAGAGCAGTTCAAAGGTCCACGAGCCAATAACAGAACCTGCTGGAGGAAGATTGTTAATCATTGAGGTTATCCTCACCTGTGAACCCAAAGCTGAGGAAATGAAGTGAATAAATGACATCTGAACTCTCTGAACTCTCTGAAGCCCTATAATAAGTGACAAACATAAATTGTGTGATGCAGGTTAAAAAAAAATGCACCAAAATCAAAACAATGCTGTTTGTGATACAAAACAGGATGGATAAAAAAATAAATAAATACTGCAGCTCTGTTCAGTTCAACTGCTGTGTAGTAAATAAAGCCTATATCTATCTCCCTGTGAAGCTGATGCATTGTGTTGCATTCTCTCGGCGGCTGTTACTCAAAATATTTCATTGATGTTTTCCATTCAGTAACGTTTAATTGATGTTCAAAGGAATTTTTATCACAAGAAACAGAACTGATCCACGGCACAACAACGTTATCGGTATACAGTACGTTGCTGACAGAACCATTTGAGATATTAGACTTCATGTATAGTTGCTGATTATATGGAGTCACGCCAAGGGCAACCATGTATTCCCCTGAATCCTTAATCTTTCAAAGGCACTTTTAACAACAAGGGAGTTAGTTTTATCAACCGTCAAGGGTGAATATTTTAGTTTAGGTGGACCTATAAAAAAAACTAGCATAAAGCGGCAGTGAAATTCTCAATACCTGTGGCATTTGCAATGTGTGTATTAATGCTGATATAGGGTTTCATTCATAGTGTGCAGGCTTCCTCATCTGTGTTATCGTTGCTTGTTGCATCGTCTCTGGAAACTCATAGTGAGAAAACAATCTGATAACAAGTGACATAAAGTGATATCTGGTTAATATCTTGTGGGCACGACGTGATACTGTAACACAAGATGAAAAAGTATAATCTTTCAGAAATTCAGTGACTTCTTAAGATTTTGATTTTCTAGGTTTATGAAGCTTTAAAGTTAAGTTGGGTTTAGAGTCTGGTTGCTTGTTGTGGGCGTAGTGTTTAACTTAAGTACACCTGAAAGGAAATGCCCAGAACATATTTATGCATATTCAATAGCTGTTAAGGCACCTACTCCTTTTGGAATTAGAATTAGCATATGCTGCAACTTTATAGTTAAAGTTATAGTTAGTAAATAGTAGACTTATAGATTCGGTTTCTCTCCAGTTTATGCAGGAGAGTCTGCCAAGAGAAACGACCCCAGTTGTTGATCACTGAAATAACATAATCGAACACCTTATTCCTCCAGCTAATTAATAGGCTAATGTAGCTCAGGTATTTTTGTAATTTGTGGCTTGTGTCTTTGGTCTTTGATTTGAAGCATTTTCAGATTCTGTCAATTGAAACCCATTATCACTACAAAAGGGAAATTACTTCATTGTAAATTATATATCTTGTTTGGCAACATGGGAACAGCCATGATTAATACAATAAGCACAGAAACACGGCTAAATAAATATCACTGGGTTAGAATGAGAAGTGAAAAGTGACATAACTCCAGCAAACATTTTCAGCTAAATCAACTCAACACGTTTTAAAAAGTTGTCAGGAGTATTACACACTGGTTGTCAGTGCAATCATCCAAGAGTGAGAGGAAAACTGTGGCAAGTACGCAAAACTATTGTCAACATGCTCGTGTTAATCCATGTTTCAGGGACTCGTTTGACAGTCTCCACAAAGTGAAGGAAAACCGTATCAGTGCATCATATGGTGACTGTCAGTCTCTGCAGGGTGTACAGTTTAAAATTAAAACTCCATTAAAGAATATCTTATTAATACACCTATCATTTGAAATGGTGTTGTACTTCCCACTTGAGTAGTGCAAATTAATGTTAATGTCATGTCTGTGGTTGTTCTCACTCCCCAAGAGACCTTTGTTTGAAGTTTCCCTGTTAGCAGAGTCAATTAACACCCATGGAATGATGCTGAGCATGGACAGAGTGATGCCCCTTACTCATAGCTTCTTCTAACTCATTTCATCTGTATTATGAAAAATGTGGGCGATACAAAACACAAAGATCCAATTTTAAAGATCCGAAAAGTCGTGTGAAAGCCAGAAGAAGTACAGACTCTATTACATTGTCCAGTTTATCAAAATAAGCATACTTGAGCTGTCAGGAGCTTAATTAAAGCTGCCGTTGGCAACCAGAGTTGTGACCATGTAGTTGGTAATGGAACAAAATTGGCCAGTGGTACCAGGACCGTTGATCAGAGTGCAGTGTGCAGGCTCAGATCATATCAGATTGTGAACGCTTTCCACTGCAGTAGGACAATGGATTTGTAAAGGCTGCTGAGATACTGTTGATCCCACTGACAATCAACAACCCACGGTAGCTCAGCCATCAATCAACCACTTTTTGCCCCTTAATCTGGTCTCTCCAAACATGTCCAATGTCTTTTAATGTCTTTTAATATTGCTTTCTTTTATTTACATTTAATTTTAGTTACATTTTATTGTACAAGTTAAATATGGAGTCATTTAATTGATGTAAATTCTGTTTATTTGATAAGTTGTCAGTACTTTAGTTTCTGTCTGTAACGCACACATTTAGCTAATTTCTGTACAGTCACACTTTAATTATTTTTAATAGAGTTAATCATAAATAAGGTGGAGCAGCTGTGGGCTTCGGCTGCTGAAGGGACCTTGGGATCTTGTTTAGCTGAGCAAAAAGATGCACCACAGGTAGGAGAACATCCAAATACAGGAAGCTGTCAGTTGGACCGTATCAAGAGCCTGCTGCCTTAAGGGGGATTGTAATTTCTGTTTTAAGATTTGGGGTTATGTTATGTTAGTTATTTAACTAAGTTGTTTTGGATAATATCCAATTATTTGCATTTAGTAGATTTATTGTTATATTTTCTTAATTGGGAGTTACCCCTGGTGTGTCTTTAATGGTCTGATGTCCCACTGTGTGTTCAGTCTCTGAGTTAGTTTTAGTCGGGTTACTTTGTGTTTGTTAGTAAGTTAGTTTAGACATAATTTTGTTATATTCAGTTGAGTCCAGTTTGATTTTGTTGACCCCTTTCATGGACCCAGAATTTTGTGATTTGTTTTCACATTTGTTAGGTAATTAGCCTTTTTTGTTAAAAATCACCTGTTTCCTTTTGCCTGCTTGCTCGGTCCCGCACAGAGTGGCTCGTTATGATCACAGTGTGCTCACAGTTTAACACGTAGCAGTATTTTACAAGCTTCCTCGTGGCGTCTACACACCAGATGTTTTACCCCTTGTTTAGTGTCTGGTCAAATGGACGTAATTTTATATTTTTACTAAAGAAAAACTGATACAAGAAGCTGTTGACCTGAAACTCCATGCCCTTAGCTTATTGTCAGTGAAGAATTTGTAACAGAATATCATAAATATCATATCATAAACTCCACAAACTACAATACCCCACCACAATTATGTCTCTCATATGACGTTCACACACTCGCTCTCGCTCTCTCTCGCTCTCTCTCTCTCTCTCTCTCACTCTTTCTCAACACAGCAGACAGGTACTGAGAAACCTTCTGCTCCTCTCTTCCTTGGTTGTGCAGGTTTTTATCACATGTAGCTTGGAAACCTGTGGCAGCAGGTACACCGGTCAAACGGCCTTAGAGCTAATTTTAGCAGACAGTGAGACAGATAGTGGACGGGGAAGAAGAGGATGTCTCAGAGTGTGAGGACAATATAGAAACAAATTCTGAATATGAGAGTGAATTTGACGGTTGAAAATACTAAGCACGCAGTAGAAGGACCTGCACATCCCACTGCTGAAGGAGACCCACAGCCAATGAGATTCAAGAATGGCCAGACTGAATGGATTTAATCTCCAATGAGTGAACCAGCCTGCTCAGCTGCTAACATCATGATGCTGTGACACATGTTCATGATACGCTGTCATCATTTGAACTGCTAATCCCTGACTCAAGCAGTGGAAAGAGATGGACAACATACATTTGCAGGCCTTCTTTGGAATCCTCATCCTTGCAGGTGTCAAAAGGGAAGTCGACTGAAAGTCTGTGGGATGCTGAGACAGGGAGAGGGATTTTTGGAGCCACAACACAACTGGACAGCTTCCATATATTCTCAAGGGTCATCAGGTTTGATGATCATGAGTCTTGATTTGACGCAGGGCCTCAGTGTTCACAACATCACTTGTGCTAATTTTTTCACTAAATAGAGCTTGGGACAGGAACTCCTCGAAAGAAAGCTGACTATGGTTGGCACAATTAGAAAAAATAGGACAAAGCTTCCAACTCACCTTCTAAGTAACAAGCCAGTCCATTCCTCAGTTTTTGTGTTTACCGCGAACCCTAGTATCCTGATGCACGTGATGCTCATGAGCACTTCCACTCCAGGAATGGAAGGATCAGTGGCCGGGAGAACCGCAAGCCAGAGGTTAAACTTGACTACACTGCCGCCAAAGGAGGGGTTGACATCCTTGACAAGTTACTATCCTGCTACAGCTGCCAAAGAAGAACATTACGGTGGCCACTCCTAATTTTCGCCTTTGTAATCTGGATGGCAATTATCCCAGGAGACGTCTTTTTCTGGAGGAGCTTGGTCACACATACAGAGGAGGCAAGGATGAAGGAGGATTCTGCTGTCCCACCCACAGGACCACCCACACAACTACAACCTCCAGTGCCTGAACTATCCTGTAGTTTAATATATACATACATACTGCGTGTGTGTGTATGTGTGTGTGTGTGTGTATGTGAGTCATTTACAGTATAAGGAGACATTGTGGGGGAAATAAGTGTGCGGACCCTCAAAGGACTCGAAGACACAGACCCCATTCACCAACTACAAAACGTACGGTGCACATAAACAGAAATTCTGTGCATCGTGTGTTGAGTAGAAACGCACACACTGCAGTGTTAGATTTATTTAGATGGTGTATTTTCTCAATGACAGTAAGTACGACTGCATTGTTTGTTTGATGTTTATCATTTGCATTGGTTCTAAGATGCACTGTATAGAATTAAACTTGAATAGTCTGTTAACTGGTTTTATGTTCTTTATTATAATGGGACAGTCAGTAAAACATACGTTTTGTTATCGTTTTGCATTTGAAAGCTACATGTCATAGACAGTGACTGATCTTTTCTTTCTCATGCTTCTGTTGTTGTTAAACACTTGATGTATCAGTTCAAAATAATAAGCTGTAATAACATTTAATTGTTCAATTTCATTTTTTTTTTTGTACAAACATTGTACAACATTGATGGACCTTTTACTAAGACCGCAGGAAATGCAGTCACAGAATGTGTGGCATTTTCTATCACGTTGCTGTCGTCCAATTCAAACCAACACCCGTCAAGGAAGTTTTTTTTTTTTCCTCCACAACCAAAACACAAATTCCTTTTTGGTCCCTTTTTATTTTTCCCTTTTGTTGCTGTAGAATAATTGCTCCTTTAACAAAAAAATTCAAGGTTGGAGGCTTGTATTAATGCTGAATGGTTGTCAAGCATCACCTAGGACTCCTCTGATTTTGGGTTGTGTGATGAATGAGGCCGAACATCCTTTGAATTCTTTGGATAACAAATGCACACACAGGCATCCCTGGCTTGTTGGAATTACTTTGCCCAGTCTGAGTTATTGGGACAAAATTTAGTGAAATACTGACTCGTACTTGCAGTACAAAGAACAGATTGCACCATTTATTTAATTTTTCAGCCACAGGAAAATAATCACCCAACCTGCCAACACTGATGAAAGTCAAAATGTAATAGAATCATGACTTCCAGAGTGCCTCTATGTTTCCTCTAAGGATTTGTCAACACTATGTATTTTGCTGTCTGATCAGCTTTACACAGCCAAGCTGCTCCTATCTAGAGTTCAGCATTCATACTAATGATCAAGCATTTTTCTCATCAGACTAAATAACAATACAATAAGATCGTAGTTTTATATAATTATTTAACATTTTGACCTACATCCATCGGTTAAGATTTTTGTCAATTTTGTTGACAATTTTGTTTATTTTTGTCAAATGCCCCAGAATATAAAATATTCTCTCTAGATCGACCGGACTTGGGACTGGCACCAAGGTGGCCCTTGGTGGATGGGCGGGGCCACACCTGGTGCGGTGGGATTCGAACCCATTTGCCAGAGGAGTGGCAAATGGTAAATGTCCACTTTTACAGCGTTTTTATCCAAATCACTTTACAATGTTTCTTCTCAGCATTCACACACACATTTGCCCTTTTTGACACTAAAATACTTTCTAAACACACTTTTAGCCTATTAGGACGAAGTATATTTTTTCTAAGAAGGTTTTTAAATTTGAGATTTAAACATTTTAAATCATTTTCCAAATGTGCACACTCTGTGTGCCCCACACAACATACAGCAGTCAGTTTTTCATCATTGTACCAGCAAGTCCCAATAACACACACTCCTCACAGCCACTTGCTTGCACTGATGTTATGATGGCTGCATGTTGTGAGGTTTCTATACTCTAGTCTTTCTATCAGCCCAAAAAAGCAGCAGGATGTGGGATCAGAACATCGTTTCATCCATTGGCCAGTGTCCGCTCTTTTGTTCCCTAGTCTCATGCAAACAGATTTTCTTGTGCTTATGTGTCTGCTGGAGGAAGTGATATTGTGCACACAGAAACCACTGTTGGATGGAACATTTTATTGATAAGTTGAGAGCCAGCACATTTGCAACTTTACATATATGTTAAATGTCAATATATCCTCATTATGTTCAGTTATGTTCCATCTCCTAACATTTGCGTACCGGTTGTGGATAATAATTATGTAGTTGCATTTCTTTCTATTAAACCTGAGTTAAGATTTCTATTACATTTGTATGGAAATGTAGCTAATGTACTCTGACATGACTGAAGATCTTGCCACCATGTCAGGGTAGTGGGTCACAGGGGGGATAAATGCAATTAATGGGCTGATCCCAGTTGTTGTCATGGATACAACCAATGCCAAACGTTGACCTCTAATCTGCTTTTTTCTATAATGATGTTTAAAAAAATTCAAATGAATATATCTAAATTGTCACACAAACTGATCATGCAATGCCATATTAAAATGACAGGAGACTGTATATTTTTGTCTTTTTATCTCAGTAAGTGTTCCTTTTTTATTTTTTTGTATAGACGTTTCGTGTTCCAGGGGGTAGTCCACCCCCCCAGTCTGCCTCTGTCAACATGACTGATTGCTGTCTTCATATGTTGGGGATGGATTGTTTGAGTGTGTACATGAAGGTAACATGGCCTTGCAGTTTGCTACCAGACTGTTAAATTCCCAAATGAACTGAATTTTCTCAGGAAAAATGAAAACAATGTTGATTCCCATTCACCCATTCACCCATTCACACACACAAACACACACGGCGGGAGCGGGGATCGAACCACTGACCCCGTGGTTGCCTTACCAACTGAGCTACAGCCGCCCCAAAATAGCTATGAAACTTGTTTAGGGTTAATAGATAACATGAAGGGACTATATCTAATTTCCTCATTCAGAATGGGAATTTAAGGTGGCACAAAGAGAAGGATCCCCTTATTGCATTATTATCTTCTCTGTAATGACCTCTAGGGATAATTAAATGCAGGCAATAAAGGAGCCCACCTCCTTAATCCTTTTAATGATCCTGTAACTGTTCTCGAATGTAATGCAAATTTCATAAATATGAATATTAAGTCTTGATTTATAATGGAACCTCCCATGGGATTAGAGGACCTGAGGTCGACAGTGGTTAAGAAGGCAGTATAATCCCACAGATTTTAGTGTCAATTACATGTATGCAGGTTGCTATTTCACTGAGGCAAAACTAGTTTCAGCCATCTCATGTCTGTATGTATCGGCGCAGACAAATCCTCTAGGTTTGCTATAGAAAATCTCTTCAGGATTTTAATTTTATGTAACCAAAATAAACCTTCAGCTGCAGAGTAAAGCTTCCTGAAATTATCCCTCAGGGGATTATATTGATGCTTCCTTCCAGTAGTCTGTGTATGAAAAGGCAGCACATTGTTTTTTCTGAAACAAATGCCCAGCTGTTTGTTTTTAACACAAACAGGGCTCTGGCACAGCATTTACAATTAATACATCAGCATTTGAACAATGAAACTAAAAATGCTAGCATAATAACTGGAATGATTCAACACGGAAATCTCAGGTGAACAAGTCACAATCCATAACAATAATAATGTGTTGGCATTTCCGTGTTTTTGCTTTCACCACAGGTTGCAGAGAGACTTTTATCAGCGAGATAGTCTCTGCACCTGGTCATTTGTGTGGATCAACAACCCAATTGACCTCTGCAGATATATATTGTGCTCATTTTCTACTGGTGGACAGGGAAAATCATTTTGTTTATGATAGACAGAGATAGACTTTCAATTTGTTTGTTTGTATCAGGAAGCGATACTGATAAAGTCTCTAATCCCCCTTTACATGTCTCTTTACAGTCAATGAAGCAGCTGATGATTCCTTGTGTTATTGTATTGTCACAACATGCACTCCTGCCATAGTTTTTCCACATCCTGACTTAACCTGTAGTACTGTAGGACAAACCTCCAAAATAATAATGAGTGAAAATGTACAGAAAATAGCCAACAAACATGTATACACGAAATAGGTAGCTAATAAAAAATAGAAGTGTCCTGTCCAATAGGAAAAATGCTTGCTTATCCCTAACCAGCATGGTGAATTTTATCCTCTTTTTGCCTCTGAGATCATCCAAGGCTGAATATGATAAAGTGATGCAGTCCAATCTTGTTATGTAAAATAACCTATGATGGCCTCATTTGCCATCGCTGACAGTCGGGATGCAAAAATAGTGTGATGTCAAATTGAAGATCAAGCAAAGGTGCTTTTTTTGTGGAAGAATGAATCAGTATTACCTTGTAAACTTCTTGTTTTTGTCCTTTCGGCTTATCCTGTGACGTCAGGGTCGCCATGGTTTTTCCGCATGTTGATTGAGCAGTTTTTACCCTGGACGCCCTTCGTGACGCAACCCTCCCCAATTTCTACCGGGCTTGGGACCAGCACACTGCACAGCTGGGGATGGGGAATTACCTTGTAAACTATGATGATCCATTACATGTGGATTATTGGAGAGAGATGACCTCTTCGTCTTCATATTAATAATTAATATAAGCATGAAATTACGGTCATTATCCCAATGAACAATGCAGGACATGGCATTTCTCCCTGTCTCTTTTTAAAAAGAGACTGCTATCAAGAATTGTTTCGTGGATATCGATTATAACAGAATTTCAGCAGAAGTTTTGCCACAGTCGGCTTCATTATAAAATATTATATATATAAATAATTGATGCAGGAAATTTTCTAAACCATTGAAAAAAGCTGAATGTCTTTGCATTACATTACAATATCTGTTAGATGTTGCATTACAATGCTGTTAGATGTATTTTAGACCTTTAGATCCATAGAAGGGCACTCGTGTCCTGTGAAGTTGCTGTCCAGGGGATCTGCTAATGAACCCCTACAGAGAGATGTTTGGTTCAGGCTATTTATTCAATTCATATTGGATTTTATTCCAAAAGAAAGACATAGATTATTACACTGTGCCTGAATTTGCTTCAAATTTACATACAAAAATAAATTTCAGGTTTCGGCAATTCATAAAAGCTTATGCAGTCCTGGACGCCCACCTGCTACAGTATAAGCTGGACATTTCAGTCACTCAACATTACAAAGTTATGACTGAATAAAATAGGACATTTTTGAAAAGAAATAAAATTGTACATTTAATGATATTATAAATTCTGAAACATAGACAATTTTATTGGAGAAAGCTTTTGCAGTAGTGTGTTCTATTCTGCTTTTGAACCATAGTAAAGATAATTTTACATTTAGATAATGTCTTTATATATGTGTTACTGTACAGCCTCTAAATGCCCTTGGTCCACCCACACAGGTGAGTTTCCTCATTGTGCCTGATTAGATCTCATCTCACAGCTGTGTGGGGGTGGACAGACTGTGCTTTACTGACATCTCCCTCATACGTATTTTAGCATTTTTGCTGGTTATGGTTCTTATTGGTAAACAGAGTTTTATGACCACAAGTGATTTCTAGCTTTGTCCCACGCAACCTCATCTACTCAAACAGAATGATTAAAAATATTTGTGTGAGTGTGCCGGGCATTTAAGGTGATAGAGGTTTAAGGTTTTTTAAAGGTCCTTGGTTTGTTTATGATATATACAGTAACTGTTGTGTGTGTGTGCATGTGCGTGTCTATGTGCATGTATATATATATATATATATATATATATATATATATATATATATATATATATATATATATATATATATATATATATATATATATATATATATATATATATATCATCACTAGCATGAAAGGTGGAAACATTAAAATAAGCAACTGACAAGACATTAATCAAGACGCATATCAGAGCAGATGAACCCATTTCCTCTAATTATGTAGTTGACCTTTTGTCAACTACCACTACAAGCTGAAACACTCAATTAAAATCAGAGGAACTGACTGATTAAGTTTGTAAAATGTATACTGAAACTTAAGAGCTGACCTTTTGTAATAGCTAGACAATGTTCCACATGAAGCCAAAACAAAAACAATTTTACTCATTAAGATTCATCAACTCATCAGTGAAGTGCATATGAAATTCATCTTAGCATTTAAAAAAGTGAAGTATTTGTTGGCAGTGGAAGACATGATTGTGGAATAATTTGCATGGCATCAAACGTCAGCTTTTCAGACAATAAAATCCTTTTAACGAAGCTCAAAAGTTACATTGATACTCGTGACATGACATAGCACTTTTTTGTGTATTTGCTCATAATGGCACTGATTTGATAATGATTCTTTCCTTATCTCCTCATTTGTTTCACTCTTCACAAAAAGATGTGCTTTTTCAAGCATCAGTGGCAGTGATTCCTTTAGAGTAAAGCAAAGCACCAACTCGGTAGTAACAGATTGGCACTAGATGACTGGCACAAGATGAGCCAAAACACAATCAGCAGAAAATCTAAGCAGTGAAGCTTATCATCAAGGATGAAAAAAGTGGGGTCAAGATCCTACTCAAGCTGGATGGCTTTAATCAGTGTTCTTCTTTCGGCTTTAATCGGTTTCTTGGCCACTTAGAACTTGTCAAACAATCTTTAAGAATGTGAAATCACACTGTAACAAAAAAAAAAAGAAGACTGGTTGATAGACTGCTGAATCTGTAGACGCTCTACTGAGATGACAAGCTTGTTAACTGTCAGCATATGAGCACTGCATAAAAGCCCACGTATAATGTAGATTTGAACAATTAAAAATATCACACATTCATTATTATTTTTTTTAAGAGCTTCAAACATAACATGGTTTTCTAAATTTCAGGTTATTGTCTACTCTGGCCTTACTGATAATAAACTTTAGACCTTTTCTTAGGCAAAATACATGAGAACACAAACACACACACACACACACACATTTGTTCCTCATCCCTAGCAGTATACTGAATCCCACATAGTCTTAGCATTGTTTTTAGCTCGAGCATGCTTCCAAGCCGACTACCTGCCTCCTCCACGCTCTATCAGCTGAACTTTTCGAAGATCTACGGCCAGTTTGGGACCTACAAAAGCGAATATTGTAAATTTATCACATGTAACATACATCTTCCTCAGTAGCTTCCAAATGCTTACACTAAACTAGTGCTAGTGACATTATTGTAGGGTCAGTCAATACTACTTTGGTCCAAGTGAAAACATGTCACTGAAAGGATCCATCTTAATGATTTAAGCGACTATCTGAGTCTTTACTTAGCATCACCAGCACATAGCACCGTGTACACTGAGTGTTGTGTTGCCATAAAATAAATCCTAGACTTGACCTAAACGATTCTCGATCTCTTTTATCATGTTCACCATTGTGGCTGTGAGTGAAATGTTGCATCTACTTTTTGGTTTGTCGTGAAAGTTGGTTCTTATACTTTCATGTCCCTGTAAGGCCAAACTGAAATTACCATAACAATCCCTTAGCTCAAACTCAAACTCAAAAGAAATTCCCACCAGCCTCAGACGTACTTTGTGTTTAGTACTCATTAGAAATTATTAACATGGTTGCATGCTAAACTAAGGTGGAGAACAAGGTAAATGTTATGCCTGCTTGGGCTTCTGGATTGACTTTCTTTTTACAAACGGCTGCATTACCAGTCTCCTTGTTTATTTACCCCTATGAGTTGGGGATTTACCTTGAGATTTAAAATCCACTAGATGACCAACTTAGGCCTTATCATCCCTGAAAAACACTAAAAATTGTTCTTCATGAGCTTCCGCTTTTCTGGAACATAGACAAAATGGACAATTAATATTGTTTTAATTTAATGAATTATTTTTAGTTCATTTATGTTTACTCCTCTAGCTGCGAGTTTTCTTACTTATTGATCAGTAGTTTGTAGTTGTACTTGTCTTGGTTTGGAAGTTTTTCCCTTTCTTTTCTACTTTTCACGTGAAGAGCAGCTATAACAAGGTAACACAATTTCCCTATGGGATCAGTAAAGTTGTTTGAATCTTGAACCTTGAAACCATGCTGACACTCAAATAGGATCATTGAGATCATGGCAGAGAATACAGCACTGGTAATGGTATATATAGAAATGCAGGTAGTTTCTCCACTTATTGCTATTTGTGGTGATTTAATGCTGCTGCTGATTTGCCCTATAGTTCATACGCAGGATTGCAGTGTGAATGTGTATCAATAATTTGGACAACGTGCACAACCAAACGTCCAAACCAATGCAAGCTACACAAAGTCTCCATGTAAACTCCTGGTTAAAAGCAAGTGTATCTCTGGCCTGGGTATCAATGCGGTGGTGCAATCATTGAGGGCATGATAGCATGCTGATGTTGGTATTTAGCTCAAAGCTCCTTCATCCTTTTGTATCATTAAACTTAGGAGTATAGCCAAAAATCTAAAGAATACAGACTGAATACAAACTCTCAAGTTCTTTTTCAACCAGCGGGGGCTTTTTGAGCTACATCAGCACAGAGAATAATTAAACACTGGCACTCAAATGAGGCTCCACAGACCTCTGAATTTCTTTCATTTGGTCTTCTGCATTTCTGCAATGATAATGCTTTGAAATATTTGTTTGCAGCTGTGTCTGCACTGAAAAATGAACGAAAAAATAGATTACAAATGCAGTCACTATACGGGCTTTCTTACACACAACATCAAGACTCACTAAGATAATATTTGAACATAATATCATAATAACCATGTGAAATGAATGCCATCTGTTCATTAGGCTGGATTTGTTCCATGCATTCTAACCATCTAGTCTGTTTTTCTTTCTTTCTGTTGTTATGTACACTCGCAGTGCTGAGGAGAGTAATATGTTAAGATGTCCTCCACCATTATGGTATTAACTCCAAATTGCATAAATTAACAAATGGCACACACACACACAAAGTGAATTCATTTACAAGCCACATAACTTAAAGTGTGGTAGTACATAGGAAATGTCTCCCTGTATCCCCAACAAATGCTAAAGTTAATAAAAAGCATCTGGTTAATATTGTCCTGAAGCTTGGGGATAAAATGAAGTACTATCCACCCTGAATGACCTACTTTTCATACCCAGAACAGGGCCGAACAGAAGTTTAGTCCTTAATTTGTTTTCAGTGCGAAATACCATGAACATTAATTCAAAATCAATATAAGCCTCTTACAAGCATTTGTCAGATAAGCGGCTGCCAGAAGACGGAAACAGTATCAAAGGTGCTTCCACTGAACAAAACATTTTATTGGCTCTTTTTTTAGCTGTTTCTTTTCAGATTTCCTTAAAATTACTTCACCTCTTTGTGCTGATCAGTCTCAGCTTTGGCTTTTCCAATACTGACCAGCTGTTATTGTAGATAAATGAAGGAGCCTTTCTTCAATCATATGGAGATATTTACAAGCGTATCCTGTGTTTATTGGCTGAAATATGTTAAGTGTGCACTAATATAAAGCAGTTTTATTGCAACGCATTCATGCTTTCCCTCCTGTCTTGGAAATGCATCTTGCTGTAGCTGCATTATCCCAAGAAAAAAATTCCTCATGGGGACAATCAAATATATTGTATCGTATCATGTTGCATCGCATAGCATCATGTTATATTCTGTATTGGCTGTTAGCTTACTGGCTATCACAGCATATCATTATGTGTCCGACTTGCATTACAGTGATACATACCCACAATACACACACCCCAAGGTCAAGGTCAGGTAGCACAAAGAGTGTGTGTATGTGTGTGTGAGAGAATATGAACACGCTAGATATTTTTGTGTGCATGCAAACGAATGGCAGTAGAAACTAAAAAAATCACAGGGAGCGAGAGAGACAATGTGAATTATTCATTCTCCATTTCCTTGCTACCTTTTTATTACACACCACTAAACTCCTATTTACATTCATTTATTGATACGTTCCCAGTTCACAGGCTTTGACTACTGCTATAGGTGGGCACCTCACCGGGTTTATTATTATCTGCACCACAAATCGAAGTTTGCTGCTGTGTGTATTTTCAGAATGGAGATTTCTGTGTTTTTATTTTCATTCGTAGCCCTGTTCTAACTCACTCAGTACCAACGCCTTGTTGCAGTGGTCTTGTCTTATGCAGGATTCTAGCTGCTCAACAGTCCTGGGCCTTCGATGCTGGATTTTTCATTTTAAAATGTGCCTCTAAGTGTTTGGTGAATTGGTGAAAGCTCTGTACTGCAGGCAGGACAGTTCAGCACCCAGACTCTTCTCCTGCGAAGCCATGCTGTTGTGATGGATGCAGTATGTGGTTTAGCATTGTCTTACTGAAATATGCAAGGTCTTCCCTGAAAGAGACATTGTCTGGATGGGAGCATTTGTTGCTCTAAAAACTTTATGTACTTTTCAGCATTGATGGTGTCTTTCCAGATGTTTAAGCTGCCCACGCCATAGACATTAATGCACCCCCATACCATCAGAGATGCAGGGTTTTAAACTGTCTGCTGATGACAAGCTGGATGGTCCCTCTCCTCTTTAGTCCACAGGACACGATGTCCATGTTTTCCAAAAGGAATTTCAGTTTCATCTGACCACAGAACTGTTTTCCATTTTGCCTCAGACCATTTTAAATGAGCTTTGGCCCAGAGAACACAGCGGTGTTTCTGGATCGTGTTCACATATGGCTTCTTATTTGCATGATAGAGCTTTAACTTACATTTGTGGAATGCACAGCAAACTTGAGTTTACAGACAGCGATTTCTGTGCTGTCCCGAAGATCACTTGCATCCAGTTTTGACCTTTGGACTTGTCACTTCGCTCACAGAGATTCCTCCTGATTTTCTGAATCTTTTGATGATATTATATACTGTAGATGGAGGGATCTTCAAAGTCTCAAGTCTCAACATAGAGAGATCTCTCTCTATATAGATATTTCTCTCTCGATATTGATATAAAAAAAAAAATCCGATTTGGTACAAACAGAGTGGGAGTTGAGGTGATGTCCAACTGATATGTGGCTGAACACAGTTTTGTTGTAATGACTGAGTAACTGGAAAATTGAATTAAAGTCATTTAGCACAGTGAAGGTCATTGCTTTGGTGGCTTTGCAATACACTTGAGTGTAGGGTAATATTTTAAAAAACTACTGTGACCTTATAGCTGAATGTAGATTTTGTATGGTGTAAGATATTATATTGTGGAAAGAAAGAAAGAAGGGGACATTGTGCAGCAATGTTTTAGAGCGCATGTTGCAGCATAAAACAAGAATTGTTAAGGCAGGCCATCAACATGACACATAGGCCATATAGTGGGCAGAGCAAGGCATTAATAATTCATTGACCACCACCCCCTTATTTTCCATTTTCCTGTTCTGTGGCTAAGCTGACTTTATGTCAATACCAGATGCCAGAACACACCAGTATTCATCAGTGCATAGTGCAATTTTTGCTCTGCTGGAGAGAATTAAAGACATAAAATATGTAGCAACCTTACAACAGATCTTAGTGAACAAATTTAAAAGAACTAAAATCATCAAATCTTTAATGGACAAGAATTAAAGATTTATTGTAACAACTAACTGGACTCAGCTACCATCCTGCACTAGAATAATGTTGTTTAATTTTGTGATTTTGCATTGCTTATTTTGAATGTTGGCATATAACACTAATCACAGTAAAACATTTTTAGATAATGAAATAAGTAATCAACAACCTTAAAAGAAGCAAAGTAAAATGAGCAGAAATAAGTACTTTTGGCTTATTTTCCATTTCCGCACTTTGTGTCTTTTTGATGCCAATGTGTGAGATTCGCTGGTTTCACACATTACTGGGAAAGCAGTGCCTGGAATTCATTCCTGAAATGGATTAAAGCATCTATGTGCTTTATCAGAAGTGATCATTGCATGGCTGAACAGCATCTGGGACCCCTTTAACTTTTCAAAACAGACAATGGGACAATCACACCCACTTCACACAGTGATTGGCCAGGTTTGTAAGAGGTGAGAGAGTGGTTTTCTCTCAAGCTCTCTATTATCATTTTTCACTCATTTCTGTCACGTTTCATGTGTACGGTGAAATAAAACTGTATGTAGGGTTTTGAAGAAGGATTGTCCAGAGGTGTGAGCCATTATTCCGCCGAGCAATTATAGCATCTTAAAACATATTTGTCATAGTCAAGGGCAAGGGCTGATAACACAATGTAAAGAATTTGGATCCAGAGTAAAATCCAAGGTCTGTCATTCAGGGCTGCATAGTTTTTGATCAGTGTAGTCATGATAATATTACAGCAGAGAAATAGCTTTGAGAAAAATATTTCTTTTGCTTCTCATTCACCCATTCGCGCACACACTCACACACCGATGGTGGTGGATGCCACGCAAGGTGCTCACCTGCTCCACCGGGAGCAACTTGGGGTTCATTGTCTTGCCCAAGGACATTTGGAATACTTACATATGTTACTAGCTTATGTATGTGTGGTGGTGTATTTGCTTGTCTACGTTTATATTTTTATTTAGTTGCATTCACATATAGGATCATGTTTAGCAGAGTCTGGAGCTGTGCACAAATAAATCAACATTTAATCCCTGTCAGCGGAAAGATTTTTGTTCAAATTATTCAAGATTAGATTGTTGGGACCTTTACTGAGATATTAGTATTAGCTGTGTTTCCTATATACAGAACATCTAACGTTACCTTTCTGCCACTTTCCAATGCACCAATAAAAAGACAAACAAACGGATAAGCCCCAAAGAATATGAAAGCAAGTGGGACCCAGCATAGCTGTTGTACAGAATAGAACAAAACAACAGAAATGGTAAAAGTTTGACAAAGAACTGTTCCATCCTGCTTCTCCTGCAGCTCATTAGCTTATCAGTCTGAAATTGAGAAATGTGTGTACTGGTGTGATGCCAACCACCTTGTGCTAAATGAGAGGAAGACAGAGAAGATGGTGTTCGATCCTGGCTCTGTGGGGGACAACATGCCAGGAACTATCCATAATCAGTCTGTTGCACCTCACCTCCTATACACATTGACAACACAAGCTGGAGGGTATACATTGATGCATTGTGCTCTAAAATGCAATACAGGCTGTGTCCTTTACTGAGGACTGGGTTTTGAAAAGTTGCTGATGCTGCCATTCACAGGTACTTTTAGAGCGTGTCATGCACTATGGGAATGCTGGGGTTAGCTTGGGGTCCAGCTGAAATCCCGAATACACTTGATTAACTCCAATTAATTAAGGCTAAAATACACTTTTTGAAACATGGACTCAAAGTCAGTCGACCCTTAGTGTCAACTACTGACACTGCATCAAACCTGCTGGCGTCTTACTGATACATGCAAGGTACTTTTTCACGCCAGCATGTGATGCACAGGATTTGACCCTCTCTGATTGGTTAGAAGGGTGAGCCTCACTCACCTCACCTTCAGAAAGCTGCAAAACATTTGGTTTGACAGCAACTTGCCACATTAAGATAATTAACATCATAAAAGTTTACGCACATACTGTACCTTTAAATCACTGGTGTCAAATAATAACTTTGATTTTTAAACGAATAGTATTTATAATCTATCTGCAGTAGTTTGTAGTAGTAGTTTGTAGTTTCTAATTCCCAGGTCAATATGACAGTGTCGCCAATCCTCTTATCTAACATTAGCAACAATCCCGATTTATGAAACCACTATTTTAAGGCAGGATGCCAAAGGATGTGTTTTAAACGTGGTCATACATAGTTACTTTTAAACACAGAAAAAGCAGCTCTATGCAGAAGTGAACCTAAAGAGACTACAGACAAGAATAGAGTGTGTATGTTTTGTCTGGCCGGAGCTTGTGATCAGCCACAGTAGGAGAGAAACAGTGAATCAGTACAATGAACTCATCTTTCTGCAACTATGGCAGCAGTTTCTCATATCCAACTCTTTCCTGGGTTATGTCTGAGCTGCAACACAATAAATCCTTTTGCTGACTGTAAGGCTTTCAGATTGAATATTATTTTTCCATTGACATTTGTGCATGACAGGAACTGTTTAAGAAAACACTAAGAAGCACCATGCAAGAAATTCAATTTATTTGTTTATGTAAAATGTCATCTTTTGGTTCACACATCTGCTCACAGTCGCACGACAGAGAAGAACTGATTATAGTTTTCTTTCATGAATCTTAAGTGTGGTGCCTTTTCACGACCTTATGATTAGATTTTTCAAATGCAGCACATTCATGCCCAAACACATGTTTCAAAAGTCTGAGCAAAGAATAAATTACCTTTTTGTAGAATAATTTTGTTTATCTTATAGTGAAATAGTGATAATGATAGTATGTTACACTCAATGAGAAGTGTTTTATCAACTTAAAAACAGGTTTTTCACATTATCGGATTTCGCACAGAGATGAAAACAAACTACAAATGCCACTCAAAAAAGTGTTTAACTAGTAAATGGGAACATGTAGGTTAGATTCAAACCAACAGTCAATACAATGTTGTTTAATGTTATTTTTGCATCACAAATCCCACAGTCGTCTCTTATGTGCGTTCAAATGTGGATGAGTTGTCTCTTAACGTTGAATATTCAAAATCCGGATTTGTTTATACTACATGATATAATCTAAGACATCCATATATGATCCCTGAAGAACACTGGTGTTCTTTAGATGACAAGTTCTCTCTTTCCCCAGCTTGCTATCACTTGTCACCAGCACTTTGTGCAAAAGTGACAGCCTCTGAACACTTGGTGTCATGTAAAATCTCAGCAGTTTTCATTATCATTAGTCATAACCGATTGTTGCTAAATTAGTACACGGTATGTCACATCACGTTTGTCAAACTGAGCCCTTCTCATTCAGACTGGTGTAAAGTACACAGACAGAAACACAAAGCAAAGAAAAGTCTCAGGTGAACAAATGGAAAGTTTGACGTAATACTTTTTGGTATCAGACATATCAGACCCCAGCAATCATGTTAGGAAGCTGCATAAGAAAACGAGTTCTCAGGGCCATAAGATTTAGACACAATCTTATTCAGTGGTTGTTCTTGCTTTATTTTCATGAACATTTGACCACTGGACTGTTTGTATAATTTTCTTACCACAAACCAGCTACACAGCAGCTACAGAGCAGTAGCTACAAACACAAAGTCTGTGTTTGCTCAGCCCCTGACTGAGCCTTTGGATTGTTACATTTTTTTCATAGTTAAAACATTTCCATCATTTCCAGTAGTAACTTTGTAGGCTCTTTCCACTCTTATGATTAAAATGTTTATTTATGTAGCTTGCAAAAAAAATGCACAATGAAATGCCATTTTTTGTATTAAGAAAAATGAATTTATTAGATGAAATTTGGAGAAGGTTATATAAATATAAATGCCAAGTGTGTGTTTTATTAACATGCAGTAGGCCCATCTGTTTTATTATCATTGGCTTTATCCTTTTTTTTTTTTAGCTTGCCTACATTTACCTGCTGATCAACTGTTGTGGTTTGTTGTTGTTGCTTTCATGGCCCTGTGTTGTCAGCCATGAAGAAAACATCAGAGTAATACAGTCTTCTTCTCTGATTCTAGTCTTGACAGCAGTGATGCGGAAACATGCCACTGGAGACTTTGTAAAGCTCTTAGTCCTGGTTGCTGCATCTCAACATACAATCTGTCTCTGTTATCTGTATGCTACGGCGTGTCTGCTGAACGTGTCTGGTGAGATGTGTGTGCATCCGTGGCTTTCTCTCTCCCCTTCTTTACTGTCTCTTTCTACCCACTGCTATACATTTTACTTTTAAACATATTGCATTGCCCTGTTCGGTTTAGTCATCCCCTATTACAAGTCTGTGAGGTGCCGGGACTCTCGCTCCTTGACACGGTTCTCAGGACACACACTCCTATGTTTTTCACTTTTCCAATTTAGTCAGTTACAACAAAGGAGCTCATCTTCTTGCAGTGGCTGCTGTCCAGAAATACCATCATGTTTTGTAGTGTGCACATGTGGAACGTGTCCCTGAACGCACCGACTGCATTTTCAATAGAAGCACATCCATTGTGTCAGTACGTGTCCTTCCAAGAACAAGTGGAATATGTGAACAGGCATTGAGGTAGATTAGCTAAGTGTGGAAGCTCACCTGTGCTTATAGTGTGTCACTTTTTTTATTAAATGTTAACCACTTGTGTTAGATGATTGTTTCATCTACAAACTGTTTTGGGCCATTTAAGAGCAGCTGAGTCTCTCTTACTCATTGAATTACTTGAAGTTTATATTGCTAACATATTAGAAAATAACTGCAGTTCCTGGATGCAGCAGATATGTGGAAGTCTTAGGGTGTTACTCATTACAGCTACCTTAAAGCCGCAATAGGTATTATTACACAACTACTCCAAATAATTTAATGGTGCACTGACTTATAATAAGGAAATTGGCTTTTCTGCCATACCCACAGCTCCTATGCTCGAATACTGAACTATGAAAAGTTTGAGTCCTGACCCAGAGGCCACTTGCTAAAACTGTGTAATGCTTTACTGAACCATGTAGCTCGGTAGACTGATGATACAGTGGTGGGTAATCTCACCATGGCTAAACATGGCAGATGCAACAGAAAATCGAGTAGCTTTAGCCCGGGTGAAATATTTCAGCCACCCTTCTGATACTCAGTTTGCCACTTCAGTAACAGGTATAGCTCGTACCTCCTCATGGACAGTGATCTAAAAGTGAATCAAGCTAAACACAGTAAAAAATGATAAAAAATGCCTAGCCAACACTGAAAATGAACAAAATGACCTTTTAAAAAATGTGCCATGAATTTAGGTCACGGAGATTATCTTAAACGGATATTTTGCTCCTTAAATGGAAGAATATAAAACTGTTATACTCCAATACATTTCAAAATCGAGTGAATACACTAAGATACAGTTGAGAAAAGAACCACACTGCTGTTTCTGGATTCAAATCATCACGCACACAATGTCTGGATAATTCCCCCCATTGCCTATAGTATCTGACCTCTGACATCACAGCTCTGATGGCTTAATCATAGGAGGCATTAAACACTTCTGTCTGTTCAGAAGGTTAATATTGCCATTAGAAAGCCATTATTCACCAGCAAGACCGCAAGCTCATGCCAGTCTATGCAGAAGCACACCAAATCCATCTCCCCTGCTTTGGAAAGATAATTAGGATGAGAAAGGTGGAGGATGGGATGTCACTTGCTGATATTCATCACTGGGCCACATACAAAGTGTGGGCTCCACTAAGCAACTCACACTGTGTTGGTCAAAACTGTGTGTTTGGGTTTTATGGAGGGAGTGTTAGAGCCTGCCAAATGTTACTGTTTTGTGAAGGTTCACTGCCTTTCATTATTGAGCTTAAATAAAGTGCTTTCATTTCTTTAATTCATAAGGTGAATTAAGAAAAAACACATCGAATAATGAGGAATGAAAACCTGAAGTGCTACTTCATAAAATGTTGAGACACTGTAAATAAACCAACACAGCACAGGTGCATTAAGGAAACCCAAAATATTGAGAAAATAGATGCTGAAGCTCTCCAAAAATAGAAATATCTGCTACATAAAACACGATGAATGTGTGAAATATCACACCAGACCAGCATGAAAATGTAACTTAATTATACCACCACTAACCCACAATCTTGTTTTTGCTTACAAATAGCTTGCTAAAATGTGACTCTAGTGCTTAATGGGAGCTTTTATAAGTTGGGTGTAACTAGAGAGGAAATGTGAGGGTAGAAATGGGATATGACATGCAGCAAAGACCCTCACTGGAACAAGGGATGCGCTGGATTGGTAGCTTGCACGCTAACCCACACAACCAGATGTTGCAGATGTTTTATCAGTCTGTTGTGGCCAGAGCAATCTGCTGGGGCAGCAGCACCAGAGCCAGTGACACTAATTAACTGAAAAAACAACAAATTAGGAAAACTGGCTCGGTCCCTGCAACAACCCTGGAAACTATGGAGTCGGTAGTGGAAAGGAGGATGCTGCACAAACTGTTGAACATCATGGAGAACTCCTCACATCCTCTCCACGGGCTGCTGGTCAAACAGGGAAGCAGCTTTAGCAAGAGGCTTCTTCAAATCCACTGTGGCAAAGGATGGTACGGGAGGTCATTTCTGCCCACAGCCATTAGATTGTACAATGACTCTCTGTGGTGTCAGACCTTTATCATTTATCATCATTAAGCTATCTATCTATCTATCTATCTATCTATCTATCTATCTATCTATCTATCTATCTATCTATCTATCTATCTATCTATCTATCTATCTATCTATCTATCTATCTATCTATCTATCTATCTATCTATCTATCTATCTATCTATCTATCTATCTATCTATCTATCTATCTATCTATCTATCTATCTATCTATCTATCTATCTATCTATCTATCTATCTATCTATCTATCTATCTATCTATCTATCTATCTAATTTCTAATTTGGAATTTTTATATTTTAATGTGCTGAATTGAATTGTATGATTACATCGACATTTAAATACTTAGATGGGCTGTGCACTGACTAGACAATGTTACATTACATTACATGTTACAGCTTAGCTATTATTGGAGTTAATTAATTGGTTAAGTATTAATTGAAATCTAGGTAGGTCTTTCCAGGAAGGCTACAATAAATTTGTAGGAGTTTACACATCCTGTTTAATACCGCAATACGTAAGTACTTTAAATCTATATGATAATATTGTAACCTTCATGCATTATAATGCATTCCATAATTTATTGGGAATATTCCTGAGGTAAATTATGACATAATGTCCTAAATCAGGACAACAGTTTCCCCAAGCACGTTAACCTTTTTTTTTTCACCACAAGGTTTTTGATAGAGCAGTATTCTTATCCCATGTAAATTTGCAAGGGGCAGATGTGCTTTGTTAACACTGATTTTAGCACATTGTCCTTAAAACAAATCCCATCTGAATAGGGATTTAGTGCTGGCTCTGGGCGTGTAGCCACACTCCTGCTATATGCATCATTGTCAGTTTACATGCCACCAGCAGCTAACAGCTTTCCAGCAGGTGATGTCATACATTGTGTGAGAGGAGATTCAACATAATGACAGTTCCTGGTGTTTTTACTCAGATAATAAATAGACGCTAAGGTAGAGCGACAGAAAAATGCAGACTTTAGATAAATCTTGAATGGCCCCATAGGTAATGTTTTTATAGAAAACATTTTAGTCACTAATATCTTTTGTATACATTACATAACACATAACATAAGTTATCATAAAGGTTAACATTTGTCATTTTCTAAATTAATTTCAACAAAAAAGATTCCTTGTTAGTTGAGATAATTTATTATTGGTGGAAAATAAGATTAATTTACAAAATGGCTGAACTCATCCTTTAATGTGCAGAAGTGTATTTATTTTCCATAATTGTTTGCTCAAAGTTAGTGAAAGACTCAGATTTTTTCCACGCTAAATTAATATACCTTATAAACCAAAGAACATGCTGTATTGTCCAGCTCCCTTAAGAGGTTAACCCAAAAGAGATGTTATGGAATGACCTCGATAGAGCCATTCACACCAGCACTTCTCTAAGGAAGGTTGGCCGAAAATTCCTGCAATTAGCAGTTTTCAGGTTTAATCCACAGCTACAGGAAGTGCTTGCTTGGGGTTATTGCTGCCAACGGTGGTTTAATCAGTAATTAAAACACTGTTTCCATTACTATTTCCACCATCAATTTGTATATGTAATGGCTGTGTTCAATAAAGACTTGAAAGATCATTATTGTTAGAGTTTTATCAGCTTAGAAACATTGTGTTTGTTGGCTTTTTTTTTGACTTTGTTGAAGATCAGATCAAGTTTCATGTCCAATGGGATGAAAACCAGGAAATTGCTTTGCCATTAGGGCTGTACGTTATTTGACCCCGTGTTACATCGCGGCAGCACAAATATACAAATAGCCTTATATTTTAGTTATATTGGCCACTTATCTGAACAGCGAAGATAACACAAAGTCTGTCAATACACACACTGATTGCTCTGTCCTAATTACAGAGCTCCATTAAGGAGCCACAACGATCCTTGACAATTGTCTTCAAAGTGAAGATGCAAATTACTGTAGAGACTGAGAAAGAGGAAATGGTGTTATTAGTGGAAAGGAATGAATGCTGAGATTATTGGAGCTTTGCTCGTCCAGGTCTCACACTGTGTTTGTGAGAAAGGCTTCTCCGACGACGAAGCTCTCAGTGTAGTAGCTCATGTCCTTGCATTCATTTTCATAGCTATCTTTAAGACTTCACAGAGAGGGGAGGTGAGCTCCCCTTGTAACCAAACACAGTAGCTTCATGCTCCTGCATAATTCACAGTCGGGTGCAGTAATGCACAGACAAACTGGAGTGAGACTGCGGAGCTGTTAATAGTTAGAAGACTGATAGCTGGTAAAGGGTCATTGTGTCACCAATGACTGAGATGGAAAGAAAATAGAAGAGCAACACAAAACCACATTTCTCTTATTGGTGAAAATCAACTCTGTAATTTACAGTGGAAATGTAATTAATTCATAACGTAAATAAACTGAATCCTGATGGTAAAGACTGTACAGCACTCCACAAGGAAAACACAAAACCATTTCTTTTTCACCTTGAAAAATTATACATAACATAGAGAAACAAGCATCTGCTATTCTGTTATATAAAGGTGCATTTCTTGTATTACAATACTTAAAATAAAAAAGCACAAAAGCTGCATTTAGAATTCTGCCTTAAGGGGTTTGGCCTCCACCGTGGACACAGCTAAGGCTTTTTACCAATCAGCATGATGCTTTAGATGCCTAGAGACGACATGTGGAACAATAGTTAACTTCAAGCTTAAAGTTAAGGTGTGCTTTGTTAAGTTTTATTTTGATATCTTTTATTAAACTGGATTCATTCCCTCTTAGGTGTCTGTATTTATTGACATATTTATGTTTATTTCATTTTATTTACGAATGCGACCTCTCATATGTTTGAATAGTTCGATGGTGGATATGAATAAAGTCAAGAGAAACAAGTGCTAACTAAGAAGAATAAATCCATCAGTAACTCAAGAAATGCAATGTGTATTTCGTGGAGGGAGTGACACTAATGTTCCAGTTTGATTCCTGCCCCTTTATATAAATGGGAACTTAAAACATACTGTAAATGTAAATTACATCTCACTAGATGGTTTTATAATTTTTGCTTATTTAAAATGGATTTATCACAACATCTTAATTAAAAAAATGAGTGATTGAAATGCAGTATTACTGCGGACACAGAAAATACTACACCCGCATAAATGCGACATTACCAAATACAGGCCTAACAATATAAGGGACACATAGAAAAAAACTGAAAAAAATCCCAATGATAATTTATTCAATGTGTTTAGGTAGTTCGGGATTTTACAACTGGATTATTTAGTAGACTACACGACAAAAGAAACAAAGACAACACTGAGCCAAGGGAGGCATGTGGCCACAAATAAGCTGCTTCCAAACCCACCCGCGTTTCACCTTCACTTTTATCAGCTCGTCTTCTTTGCAAGCTGACGTGTCAAGTTAACATTTACACAAAAATGCAAAAAGACAGAGAAATTGTAAAGTCAACATAATTCCCATCTTTCAAAGTGTCTGTTTTTCCCACCTTCAAACTGCGTTAAAAGCAAAAACAGCTGTGTGTAACACATGAAATCACAAGTCTGAAGGCTGTAAAATGTAACACATATCCTGCCTCTTTATTATATGTATACACACTTTATATATGGTGTGTCAGAAGAGAGAGCGCTGCAGTATCTCTGGCTGTCTGACAGCTGTCATGTAAATACCACTTTATTTCTCAGATGCAAATTGTCCAAGACAATTTATATGGGCTCCTGTTTTGATGGACAATAAATCACAGTACAGCTCTTTTTTCTAAACGAACCATTTACAGCCTTTTTGCTGTCACATGCTGTTCAGCCTCGTGGAAATTTGCAAGTGCAAATGGCTTAAATCCAAGGTATCAAAACAAAGCAACACCAATAGTGGGAAGTCGGTTTATTTGTTTTGTGTGTTTTGTGGCATATGCATTCAGGGTTTAATTTATAAGGGAATTAGTCTCATATGCCCTCAAAAGCGACGTAGTCATTTGCATACAGGTAAATGAGTGTTCATCTTTATGCCATAATACTTATATTTTATTTTACACTGACACAAAATGGGTCTTTGATTATGTTGTTTATAATGTGGCCACTGCTTCTCCACAATACGAAGAGTAAAAATAAGCTGCATTAACCACTTGAGGAAGATATGACAAGTGAAAATGTCACCACTTTTCAAATATCACTTTCCTCTCAAGGTTGAAACCATAAAGAGTGCTGACAAAGATAGAAATACAAGCACACATACACACACACACACACACACACAGATATAGAGAGAAAAATATCGGGACTCTGCTTTCGGAGAAGGGATCATGACTTTCTTTTGGTTTGAACTTTGTGTAAACTCTGAAACACACTGCCTTCCCTTTACTCCAGTTTTTCCACCCATACACATGAAGACACATACACACACTCACACACACACACAAATCACATCTGCACTCATGGACTTAGGACATCAGCGTAGCTGCTAGTGTTCACGGACTGATACAAACAGGAGATTCCTCACAGTCTGCTCATGTGGGTGATGAGAGTTTATCTCCAACCAACTGCTCTCTTCTCCTTTTTCTTATGTGAGTGTTTGCTCCTCTGTTTTTCTGCGTGTTAGTCTGTCATTTCCTCTGCTTGGTTCCTGCAGGAGTCAGGCTGTCTGCTCCTTAAATAGTCTTGACCTCAGCACAGACTCAGAGGCTGCTGCAGTCTTTAACTGTGCACATGCTTCTCCTTTTACGTTAGCCTGCACTTCTGTGGCCCACTAGTGATTTTCATTCAGGGGCTCTGTCTGTAGCCACACACACTGTAGCTATGGGCAGCATAGATTTTATGCCTTCTGATGTTCCATTTTTAATTTCGGATTTCTCTTCTACATGCTGTAGTCCACTTGTTCTAAGTGGTCATGTGTTACTCAATAATGAACTCAAAGGTTCATGCTCTACAACAAATCCACTTCATACCATAGCTCTCATACACCAGGGGAAATTAAATCATGCATAATGGATGCAGGAGAATAACAAAAACACATAAATAATAATGATAGTCATGGCATAAAAACATACCCAACTTTTGTCAGGGACTAGTCCTTGAATACAAGTGCTGATTTTTCATTAACATCAGTGATGCCCCAAGGTATGCTACACAGAGCCAGAGCAGTATTTAACACATAGAAATAATAGTGGCCTGGGTGCAAGGGTATAAATGATTTATACCCACAAATCATTTTATACATAAGAATAGCTCTGCATCCATTTTTATGTTGCTTTTTATGATGCATTTTTCTGAGAGTTGGCAACCTCACTGCTGTGCAGTACATGTGAGCTCACACCACACGGCACTTATTTACAAGAGCAACAGCTCGGCTGCTCTGTAAGGCACAACGGAAAGAACAGAAAAATGAAAACGTGTCAAAAATAAGGTTAAATTAGATTTAGAGCCTGTTAGCACTGCTCACAGTGATGGTACTATTTTGCTGGAGTTACATCGGCTAATTAGTAAAAAAAAAAAAAAGTACAGCTGAGGCTGATGAGGGGCTCATTAATTTTACAGGTACTTTTGCATAAACCTAACTAATGGACAAACTAAACACTTTCCGAGCAATATCGTTTCTCCTTGAGGTTCACTGCTAGTATGGCTAAAAAAAAAACATGAGGTAACAGTCTTATAGTGCAGGGAATGCCAAGAACACATATAACACTCTTATATCTGACACATCACACTCTTATGTCTGACGGTAAAATTTGCCCTGTTGTGATTGCCATGGGCATCAACATTCAAAAAGAATATCAGGATGAAATAAAGCACATTTGAAACAAATAGTCTGACCTTTAGTCTAAGTCAATAAAAATGATCATTATATATTCTGGGCCAAACACAAGTCATTTATATAACCACACACTGTGAAATTGTTAGTAAGTTCCTCCGACTTATTTGTTTTGAAGGGTACCTGAGTCCTGAAATCAATATGGTGTCAAGAGGAAAAATCTTTCAGTTTAAAGAGTTCCAATAAAACACACAGAGATTTCCTAAATATTATAAACGTTTTATTCATGATGTAGGGCATTCAAGAATAAGGAGCAAATATAGTTATGGGAGTTTCTACTCAGCCTCTGTGCTGCTGTGTAGGCACATTTTGCAGGAAGTCGCTCTGCTCAATGCTCATTTTTGCAAAAAGTGCTCCCGCCTTCTGTTGTTGCTCAAATTAGAGCTATTCCTCTGTGATCTGCCTGCCAAAAAGTCCTAAGCTTCAGAGCGACTTGATGACTAAAGGAAATAATCATATGCACGCCCCGTATCTTGCTGCTGTTGCTGGCAATCAGCAAACTCGGATTGTTGATCATAGGTCCCGGCTTTTACGTTTGAGCGTTTTCTGAACATTATTCTGAAGTTGTGTCATCGAAACATGGTAATGTGAGACTGCTGACAAAGCAGACACCAAATGGCCTCCTCATGGAATAATAAATGGAAAATGGCGAAAGCCAAATAAAAAAGAAAAAAAGAAAAGAAAAACTGTCTAATGCCCGTTTCAATGCATCGGTGCCTTTATGGTCTTGTTCCCTGATGTGAGTCGTTTCTAATAGCGTGTACTCTCAGATGTGCAGCAGTGAAATCATAGCTCATCCTGATTATTTTTTATTTTGGCTTTATTCTCAGCCTGCTGTAGTTTTCATGGTACATTAGGGTTAAATGTTAGCAGCAAACAACATGGAGCTCTTTGCATTCCACCTGTCCAAGAGGTGCCAGTACTACACTTAAACCCAGATTATTTCAGTGCAAACTCGGGAGCTCAATTCAGCTTATTCACACGATGAAGCATTAGAGAGGTTGAAAAAAAAAAGTGTTTACTTCATGAATTATAAATGCTGTAGAAATGACTGGACATAAGCTTTGCTAAGACATATCCTGTTAGGCATCCTCCAGTGAGATGAATAAAGAAGTTAGCTCATGAGCTACATCTGCTGCTTAAGCTTATCACTGCTGGTGGGGATTGTCACAGAATTATATGCAAGACGCAATGTTTACTTTGGCTGTGTCCTATTGATAAGGATGAGGGTGGAAGCAGTGGAGAGAAAACTAAAAGCTCAGGAGAGAGCAATAGTTTGTGGAGCAGAGGAAAAATAGGACTCCAGCCCAGGACAGCCATTACAAATGATGTAGAGCAAAGCTGTGGACCCAAACCCAGAGGCTGAGGAGGAGCTGAATGATCACACTGTATAGTAATGAGGCATAATGAAATATGTATGTGTCAGATAGTAAGGCCAAAACATAAAGCTAACCCAAGTTTCTGGGGGTAATTGTGGTGGTTGATATCAGTGCAAAAATGCCCTTCAAGGGAAACCATCTTGCTTTTGATTTAGATTATTTAGATGATTTTCTTAAGAAACAACTCTGCAAATAAAACTGGTCAAATACAATTAAAACCCTTTAAGTGAAAGTACAGCAAGTACTGTAAGGACCTATTGCATTAGAAGTAGCACCAACAATGATACAGAACACCCTGTTTCAAAATATTTGAATATTTTAGAAATGGTATTTTTGGATTATTATTACTTATCACTGTGTTTTTGCCTAAGGTGGAGTTGATTTTATTTCTGCATTCTGGTAACAAATATATAGTATGCTGATGATTTCTAATGTAATATTTCAGTTGAGTAAAAGTTATTACAACCATCAGAAAAGCAACATTTCCTTAAATGTACTTACGTGCAAAGTATTAAAGAAATGTTTCGTTAGTTTAGAGCGATTTGATTTAACTTGATAATGACTGGGCTGTGCAGAGCGTGTTCCAGTGTAGCAGAAGGTAAGAGAATAGCAGAGCAGAGCAGGGAGAGGGAGAGCTGGACCAAGCACAATGGATGGACTTGGAGTCAGGAGTCGGGAGTGCTAGTTTAAACTCTCTACTGTAGCTTTAAACACTGGAGGTGCATTTTACAAAATTCAGTCTATCCTGCTTGACTAAACTGTGTTAGTAGCCCAACAGCAGAATGCAAAAGAAGTCTCCATTGTTAAAATCTTGTGTAATACAGTAATTATAATAAAATTAATAATAATGATTATAATCATTGCCAATAGTCGGCAATTAACATAACCTGGCAGCAACTATAGTATGTTTGATGCAAAATGTCTTTAAACTTATAATAATGTGTAGTTAATTTTAAGAACCTTAGTTGGATGATAGGTGATTCATATCACTCCTACTAATTCTTGTCTCTGTAAATGATACTGCAGTGTGGAATTAATTAGTACTACGCTTTCAGGATTTACACTTCCAGCAACAGAGTTGGCATTAGAGTGCTCACAATCAATTTCACATTCAGTCTCGATGGTTAATTACATTTCCAAGGTGTTGCATGCTACCTGGGGAGACTTTGGTTCAGTGGAACCTGGAAGAGGAGGTGACATTGCCTCCCCTGAGCACAGGCAACGCTCTGAAATGGAACATGGGTGCTGAAAGGTGGCATTAGCGCCCGCTGAAATGAAATGGTGTCAGCCTTTGTCTTATCACATGAATGAATTTAATTTGTGTGATCCCCACGTCCTCGAACCAGTGGAGCAATCAAAGGTACTGCTGATGAAGCTCAAGGGCATCCAGCAGTGCTTTTATGAACTGGGAGCAGTCATATTGAGAATAAAAAGGCATTTTTGTTGTCTGTCATCTGAATAAGTGATAGTTTTAAAGGTTACAAGTGTAGTTTACACAGATTTTAGATTACACTGAAAACAATGAGACAAACAAACAGGGAAATTGGAATAGGCTGTCATCCCAAACTATGATGATCTTGTTTCTTTCTTGCCTGACAAAAATACATGTTTATTGTTTTGATGTTTAAAAATGTGGGATTACTCTGTATAATAACCATACACAAGTAAGCCACTGTCGTGATTTCTTCTCTTTGTGTGGATCTCATACTGAACTGTTTCATGTCATCAAACAACATATAACTGTATACATACAACTGTCTTCCAAACTGTTCAACCTTTAGGGGGCTTGCAGTTTTTAGGATATTTTCCTTGGCTCTTTTGTGAGGTACTGGATTAGCTGCCACTGTGTTCTTGGACTAATTTAGGACACTTCTGGGAAGGTTCACTAGTGTTCCAAGTCTTCTCATTTTGTAGATAGTGTCTCTCACTTTGATCAGAGTCAAAGAGGCTTAGAAATAGCTCTGTCACCCTTCCCTGACTGACGTATTTGAGTTTGGTAGGTTTTTGGATGCGGTAGCTAAGGGGACGAAAAACTTTTCCCCACAGGCCCAGTTTTTATGTCATCATGTTTGCTCAGTTGCCTTTGTTTTAGATTTAGTTTGAAGATCTGAAACTGTTCAGTGCGAAACACACACACTGTACATGCATTGTATTGTTTCAGTGTGGCACAATTCCTTTTTGTTCTAAAAAAAAAAAAAAATTAATAAAAACCACGTTTAAAAAAAACAAGTCTCTAACAATTCAATGATATCTTAACTGCCATGAGTATTTATCAAGACCAAATCTAATTTTACATTAAAAGCTGTAAGTGCAAATGCTGTCAAATGAGAATTACTGTACAGGGAACCTTATTAATAACCTCAATGTTATTCATCTTTAAATCCATTAGTAGGACTTTTAGAGCTCAATTACTGAGCATGTACTAAGAAAATTAGATGTGCACATCATTACCTTTATTTTGAGAAACCTGCTCAGGCAGAAACTCTGGCTGCGCCCTTTCACTGTCACTAGGCAACTGCAACATCAGCTGCTGTCAGTCATGTTTTCGGGCAGAAACAGGTCTGCCTCAGTTTTCAGAGAGGTGGACACAGAATAAGAAAAGGGGACGGATATTTTCTATTCCTAAAAATTTTTAAATCATTTTTTATTTTGTCCTAGTGAAGCACAAAATCTACAATTTTTTTGCTATATACTGTATAAAGAGAAACCGTATTGTTGTTATTATATTTTCCAGTATTAGATTCAGGAACGGGTTTATTGCCAAGAAGGCTTTTTAGTTTTTTTGACATCACTGCCTCCATCATGCATTTGCCATCTCCCACACTAAAGCTGTGATTTTCAGAGAGCGTGTGAAGAAAGAACTTGTGGTGAGGATGCACAGACCTCACACAGAGTCCAGTGATCTGAGCGATGATGTCATGACAAACTGACAAGTGGAATCTATTATTAAAATAATTGTTTAACTTGTTAGCAGACTTCACAGATTGTGTTATATTATAGTAAAACAATATGTAAAGAACCAACCAAAAGTGCACTTCTGACTTAATTTTGACAAACTGCTTGTGTCTTTGTCTTTGTAGAGGCATTACATTCTTCCTGTTTTGATACGAGCATAATGTAAATAATTTCCTTTCGGACATACAATAATAATAATAACAATAACATCTTCTGATGAATAATGATGAAAGAACACTGCCCATGATGGTTTATGCAGGGTGAATTAGTGATTCAGGAGTTATAAATAGTCACAGCCATGCATAATGGTCGTGTGTAATGTGGCATTGCTAGAGAACCTCACTGATGTGACACAATCTGTAAAAGTCACTTCTGTGCTGTGCTTCTCATTGACTGGAACAGGAAGATTTAGTGATATTCAAACACTTTTAAAGTAATTTCTATCTCCATTTATGGTCATCTGAGGCTTGTACACACAGCTATACATTGAGCAAAATTCCTTCACATAAATATATATCAGTGGATTTACTTACCATTTAACAAAACCAGGTTAGCGGTTTTCTTCAGCTTAGCTCAGTCTTGAAGCTAGACCAACCTAAAGGCTTGTTTCATATTTATAATTGGATTCTAAAGTTATTTAAAAATGTCACAAAGAGTAATATAAAGATTTGTATATTCAACATAATATGCAATGAATGATATTTATTTGTTATTCCTAGTGATGATAGAACATTTGTACTAGCTGAATGGTTTTTTGTTATTATGTTATGTTCAAATGGTCAAGGAATGTATAAAACTATTCAGTGAAGATTGCTTTGGTGTAAAAGTTTGCATCGCCCTATTTGAATTAATAAAAAACATATACAGTATATTATGTTGATATTAAAAAATCTTCAGTTTACGCTTTTTGACATTTCAAAATAAGATGCTGCAAACTCTTGTTCCCAAATCCTGGCACAAATGTATGTAATATCAAATAACATTATTGTTAAAAATCATGTTAAAAAAGTCTAATATGTGCTTGAGAAGTGTGTCAAAAAAAAAAAAAGCTGTGACAATCTAGTCTGTTTAAATCTCCAGTGCTTCACAACACAGGCTTCTACATGACACAGTAGCTTTTGAAGGTGGTTCATTAACCTGACAGGTGCAGTCACCATTTGCAGATTCATTTTTTAGAAGGATTGGGGGCACAAAGCCGGATTGAGGCTACCGATGTCTTTGTTAGAGTTTATGTTGACAGGATCCCAAGGCTACAGTGAAGCGGTACCAAAGAAGAAGGTCACGTCTGTCTGCGCTCCCGGTCCCTCCAGGACTCGGCCTCTCCCAGGAAGAGTGAGCTTCTCTAGTTTTCAGAGACGTGTCAGTCGGGGGTCTGTGAGAGAAAATGGATTTCCCTCGTGCGCTCGGTGAGTATTTGCATCAAAGGAAGCTTATGGCACCAATGGGAGGGAGGGCAGTGATGTCTGTTAATGCCGCCACTGAAGAAATCACCCATGACAAATTCTCTACAGACAGAGGAAGTCACAGATGCTCTGCAACTTTTAGGCTGATTCTGGGAACTTGTCAACCCTAAGACAAGGTTGGTGCCACATAAACACTATGTCTGCACCAGCTGGTACCAAATGATCAACACCAAGCCAAGTCTAATGGTAATTTTTACAAACAGTTGCTCATTGCAGTCCAATCAAAGCATTTAATTTGACAGAGAAATAAATCCAAATCTTACTGGCCATCTGACAGTGACATTATCTATGTGTTTAATGTAACTAGTATTAATACTTTTTTTGTTTTGGCTGCACTCCAGCAGTGTATTTCAAAGGAAACTGTGACAACGCTGCTGATTTTCAGCTCCCAGTGTTAAGGCTGTTATCATCCATTTTCAGTAAATAATTTGGCACTTATAGTTTATTTTTTATATGTGAAGACTAATATCATGCATATATTTGTTCTGTATGCACAAGTTCACTCTGTTTTTTGATGCTTCCTAGAAAATTACTGCTGTTCTCTGTAGGCAATTATAGACATGAACAGTGGGAAGTACTACATCAGGAGATGAAGTAGTCAGCAGCTGAACAAATTTCTAAGAGAAACTAGTTAACTAGCTGCTTTTTCTTTCATGATCTCTAAAGTAATAAACCTGAAAATTGTTCTGCAGAAGGTGCGGACACCACCAGGAGCCTGTCGCTGTATCCATCAGCTACACTTTATGATCCTCTGGGCTCAAGAATGAATTATCAACTTCAAATGTCTAATTTAATCAGTTCTAGTAAGCTGAATGCATCAAAGCTAAAAAAAAAAAATATATAACGATTTAACATTTAATTGTTGGCCTTTCTATTTGTAAAACGTACCTAAAGTTTTTCTAAATGAGAAATGAGCTTTGTCTCATTTCTCACTCGCCAACCAATTTACTTCAGTATCTGAATTCAGCGCAATGCAACTAAGTGATTCTGTAGAAAAGAGGTTGAAAAAACACTTGCACAGGACTGTGTATCACAGGATGGCTTCAACCAAATTGGTACTGAGGAAATAAAACACCCAACAAATATTTATGATATGGCAAGAAAAAAAATCACAGTATACTAAATTACAGCGCTATAGTAAAGAATTATGTCACACAGCCTTATGTGGTTCCTGTTTGACTACAGATTTCCCAGCACCCCACACCTGATATATGGAGGGAAGAATTGTCTTGTGTGCTGTATCCATACTTGGCATACTGGGATATGGTCACATGCAGAATTCATGGCATCAACTAATGTCATTTTCACCTCCACAAAGGCAAAAAACATCCACTGTATACAAGAACACAGAGTATGGGAGAAGAAACTCGCTGGAGGAAATTGCAAATCCTTAATTCCAAACCAAGCTCACAACACAGTAAATATGCAAGGGGTGTGAATACTTTTTGAAGTGACTATTTCCTGATTGTGATGCCAACAAATAATTCTGAAATGATCAAAGACTTAAAATAGAATAGAATAGTTATGGAGAAAAATGATAAAACTGCTGTTTGACTGATGGCATATGTATGCTATAAATTCATGTTAGTATTATTGTAGGGTGGTAATATATTTGCAGCTAAAAAAAATATACCAGGTGTAGCCACAGAAAAAGATTGTGGGTGAGCCTCAGAAAAGCTGGGTGCGCCTTGGTATTTTTCATTCCACACCATGCAGAAGGTGAACAGAACTAAGGTCAGGTAGTTTTAATGTTGTGGCAGATAACTTGGATGAAGAGGTGCAATGCGAGCTGTTAATGTAAAGCTTTGTGCTTCGTCAAATCTACACTGTAGGTCTTGTGTAGATTTTGCTTAGCATTGAACTCTTCACAGTGATCTCCCCAGAAACCTAACTACACATTGTGGTGACGTTGACTGTAACAACTGTGATTGGTCCATTCAGTCTTTCTGTCCAATACGGCCAACAACTTCAATGGCATCAGAGCATTGAAGTTACCTACTCGCTCATATGACCCAGGGAAAGGTTTTGGTTAGGAGTTAGTTAGGATGCTAAGCTTACTGAATAAGCCGGGCTCTAACTTAAAAATTGTTGCACATGACTGTTGCAAGAAACACTCTGCATACAGTAGGTTTGATGCATGAGTATAAATCAAGCTTTACTGTGCTAAACAAAGTCTCAAAGTCCCATCTGTAGCAAATGCAAAAATATATAGGATCATGCAGGACAGATGTTGATAACAACCTCTGGTTTAAGACGTGCAGGCATCCAGAGCACATGTTTTAATAGTGAAATACGCCACAAGTACAAATACTGCTGTCAACATATGTCATATTACAACATAAGACAGTGGAATTATAAAACAATAGATGTCATAATCACCAGAAGTGATTATGAGTATGAGTTGATTGATGAGTATGCGTATGAGTCTCTCATACTCATCAATCCATATACAGAAAAACAGAAACAGAAATCCATATACTAGAAACAGAATCTCAAACAAGTCTGTGTCCAGAATATAGAGGAGGGAGAAAAAGCTCATACAAGATGCCTACATTGATCTACACTCCTGTCCAGCCTGCTTTAAATACAATACTGCAAACCTCCACAGCATCCACCTCTAAAGCTTGAGCCTTTTTAAAGGCTTAGCAGAAAATACTCGTTTAAACACAGAGGCTACATAACCATACCTGTCTCAAACCAGCTGCACGTGGCTAATTACATTTGCATTTGGATCAAATGAGTTGAGTGCCAACGCATTTCATCATCACCTGACTTTACATAATGCTCGTACAAGCCTAAAGTGCACACCCACTAAAAACTCTCATTCCAAACCACCTTGGCGAGAACAAAAGTTACACTACCTTACGTGTCGCTTCCCTGCCATTAGTCACCTTAAAGTCAGGCTCATTTGTTTTCCTTCTGTCATCTCCCACCCCTGCTCTCTCTTCCTGTCCCACGCATTAAACAGCAGCTTTTTATTTTCCTGCCTGAATTTTCCATAGCAGCTGGACAATGACTCCAAACTTCAGCGTTATTTTAAGTCACGCGTTAACACCACAGACAAACTAGATCTGTGCTTTATACCAGCTTTGGATGTTTTTGTTCTGAAATGCTTGAGTGTGCCAGGCACCCTCTAGCAACACAGTAAATACAGGATGTAGTACATAGTGAATTTAATTTGCATGCAGTTTGGAAACAGGACACAGCACAAGAGTCTGCTGATGTCTGTGGGCTATAAACCTCAGAAAGTCAGTGACTGTAAATAATCTGACACCAAACATAAAATTAGCCGCCCTTAAATTTATGTTAACTTGTTCATTTACTCTCCTTCCCTTACAACTTGACTGCTGGGCATCAACAGCACCATGATCTTTACACTGTCCATCCTATGTGGATACACACTCTCAAACTAAAGTGGAGAGTCAGCACTTTAACCTCTTACTCACCATTTAATTTGAAATCGAACACACTGCTGTACAAAACCAAAAGAATGAAGCACGTATCACAGTCCTTATTCTTTTCGACTGTACAGCACAACAATAAAAGGCAAAATGCTATGGCCCTCATGGCTAAAAACCAAAGCCAAGCACCCCACAAATGTGATCAGTATTATACAGGCGGCTCCTGCATATTTTTCATGTGGGAAATTTGCATTTAAATGTGTGGTGTGCAGTGCAGCCCACAATCACTGCCCAGCTACAGAGCAATGCAGCATGGCGACTGTAAATGATGTGAGTGCGCAGATTAATGACAACCATCAGGATTAACTAATTAGCAACAGCACAGTAAAGCGCCCTACAGACACTATCGACTCTGTCACCTTTCTCCGTGGGTGAGGAGAGGGGGGAGATGCTGCTTCGGTCCAATTAACAAACAGGAGAAAAAAATAAAGCGTTTTCTGACAGAACTTACCGTGAATAATGTTGATAACGTTTGTGTGAGAGATCCTGAGTGGGATAGGCCTCAAATGATATAGTCACAAACAGATGAAAATTGAAGGAAATGTTTACTAACAATTACAGGTTGGCACAAGGAACCTGTAGGCGAAAAAAAGTCACAAACTCAATCATCAACTTTGCTGTAGTTTGAACAGAAGGATTTTTCTTCTGTTTCTCAGTGACAACAATATTCATTTCAAGCATGTGTGAATGTACTGAAAACTAACACATTTAACACACAAGAAAAACAAATATATTATGTCCGTCAGACAGACAGGAGGGTGGCAATCGAGTCCTGAATAAAGGCGGATAAAGACAATCCAGATTATCATTTGAAGAGGCATGACAGCATTTCTCTCCCATCAAGAAGCCAACTGAGAAAACATGAAAGCATGTGAGAAAGTGCTGTGCAGCATTAAGGATTGCGATGCAAGCATGCGTCAAAGGTGCATATCACCCACATCACTGCTGTGATGTTAAATGTTAATGTAAAAACGCGGGGACATATGGTGTTTTCAGTCAGATTTGTAACGAAAATACATATTAGGATGTATTAATCTTCCCAAACACTGAAGCCTCTGCTGTGATGAGTCCATGTGTTTTTAAAGATAACGGATGGAAATGCTCACAGACATTCTAGATTTCGTTGACTTGAATATGACAATTACACTGTACAGTAGCTCTGTTTATTCATTGTCCCCAGAAGATGAATCAAACTGACTTTGATTATCCCTAATGGTTCCTGTAGTACTGCCATGAGACCAATAATTTAGGTTTTGAGTGAAGTATCGCTCAGTCCATTTATGCAACTAGTGCTAGCGGAGGCTTTAAATCAGTGCTCTTTGCTCTGGGCTGCTGTTCTTCTCCCTGCCCTGTCATGCTCCTCTACCGTGTGCTACACTCCACCACGATCTGCACGGTTCTTCAGATAGTAGTCATTAGAAAATTGGAATAAATAAGACGCTGCAATCCTACAAATAAAGCAGAAATCATTAAAATTCTCTATTAACAACAGCACCTCTATTCACCTCAAGCTTTGTTCCATATTTCTCCTAAAAAAAGCTTCTTATGGTAGCTCTGAATAAAATAAGTTCAGCAGTATTAATAAAATGTTTCGCCATTCAAAATAATAAATGTTGGATCCCACATGGTGACATTTCGTGTTTGCAGTTGAAAAAATATTTTTAGTGATCAGCATAACAGTCCATGTGAACAATGCGATTCATTTAGAAAATTACTGAAATTATCAATTGATTCATCACCTTTGTGTACAACATCTCATTTTGAGCTGCTCCCTGTGTCACAACCGATCAGACTTGCATATTTGCTACTAAGAATCTGTTCAGTCTGTTCAAATGTCAGTTTTCTTTAATGCCGACCACATTTTTCAGATGTTTTCATTTTCTCATAGCAATGTAATATTTTTTAATGATTAGTTGTTGCAGCCCTAATTTAAATGCTGTGAAAATAGTAAAAAGTAAACAAAAGTTAAATATAAAGTTTTGACTGTATTTTATTCTGCTGGACATTTTTTGCCATCAGTCACCTGGATATATATGTAGACTGAAGGTGCTGCCCCACAACATGGGCATCTTCACCTGCGAAAAGCCCTTGTGAATGCCAGGAGGAAAATAAGGTGCCGGCTGGTTAAAATTCTGCTTTGAAGTCAGTAGGTGGTCATAAAGGAGCTTAGCTGGGAGCTCTCTGACTGACTCTTTGCTGTCATCTCTGTTCATGGCCAGAAATGACATGGACATCCTGGTGAAGGATGTAGAGACTGTTTGATACAGAGCACAAGGAGATGCAGATGAAGAGGGAGACATCGGCATTTACACTAGACTGAGATTAAGAAGATTAATGCAGAATGAGAAAACAGATAGAAACACAGCAGCAGGTAACAACCGAGTTAAACCTCTGCAAGAAGGGGATATGGATGTCTGACACTGATATTGATTACTCTTAAGTAATCATCAGATTTCATGATACTGTTGACACAGTCAAGGCATCCAGTGCCAGAAGCAACAAAGCAACGCCACAACATCTTTGAACCTCCACCATGTTTGACTGTAGGGTCAGTGTTCTTTGCTTTGAAGGGCTCATTTCTTTTTTTGTAAACAGTGCCATGATGTCCTTCACCAAAAAGCTCTACTTTTGTCTCATCTGTCCACAGTGCATTCTCCCAGAAGGATTGTGGTTTTGTCACATAAGTTTTGGCAAACTGCAGTCTTGCTTTTTCATGGCTTTGTGCAGCAGTGATGTCCTCCTGGGTCTCCTACCATAGCCTCCCTTTTCATTCATATGGCGACGGATAGTGGGAGCTAACACTGTTGCACCCTGTGTCTGCAGATCAGCTGGTATTTATTTGGAAATTAATCAGGGTTCTTCTCCACCGTTCCAACAATCCTTCGTTGTAATTTCTCATTGATTTTGCTCTTCTGTCTACGTCCCGTGGATTCTTACAAGGGTGCTGATATTTTTGGCTGTAAATCAAATGGTCTCCACTCATATACCAGTTTTCATTAGCGCTTTACACTGCTTCTCATTCATCCATTCAAAACTGAAATTAGGTGACATACGCTCAGGTAGGGGACTGATAAAGCTTTGCTTTTTATTTTTAATGATGTTCAATGGCAACCATATATTTTTCTAGAAAAGAGCTTTGAAAAAAACAACAAATTATAAATTGATCAACATGACTTTTTTCAGGTTATAATTATGCAAAAAAGAAATATTCTTATTTACAAACTTTCAAGTGCAACTTTAATCTGGTCAAACACGAGCAACGTGTTGTTGACGTCCGGAGGAACACCAAACAAGAAATCATTGGCTGAATTTGAAGCAGAACAGGCAGGGGGAGTAAATGGGGGTACAACAAATAGTAAATGACAGCACTTCATCACAAAAAACTCTCCCAGAGTGCACGTAATATTATGAATAAGTGTAGGAGTATCTGAGCGATTTCAGCTTTTCTTAAAACACTGTTTATCTGCATCTTGTGCGGATAAGTTAAAGTCTTCAGAACAATCAAAAGACAGAAAAATGCATTTTAAATTCAGGTAGAGACAGAAGTTTAAACACTTCCACACAGACAACAGAGTGATAATGAAATACTATTACCTTGAAGGATTACTGTTTGTTTTGAATCGATATGGGAGACGTTGCATTCTTGACTTGACATATTGAGGAAATCACACGTCTTGTGTGACCCTGAGACCTTTCCCATTATTCGGCAGCCAGGTGACAATGTGAACTACTAGTCAACGCTGCTGCTGGTCAGGTAACAATATGACTGTCATGGAGAGTGTGTGCAGCGGCAGAGAATATAGAGGATATCAGAGACGCCTCTGACACTATTAATTACGGGGTTGATGGAAACAAGTTGACTGATTTTACAACATGCCAACATGTTCAGGCGGAGCAGGAGTCTCACAGAAGCTCGACAGGGGGACAGATAACCTTTCGCTAACAGATGAGGTTGATGTGAGCTGAAAACATGCATGTGCCTGCTACACTGTTGACTGGTACTGTTGGCAACTCTGCACAAACACTCTGTTTCTTAGGAAATAAGCTCTAGTATTGCTTCCCTTTTTGAAAATATGACAGTAATCGAGCATCTCTGCCATGTAGTTTCTTTCCTTAACCTTTGCCTTTACTTAATAATTAACCTTTCATCCAACAACAAACAAAAGAAGTCTCTTACTTTCCATCATAAACTGTAGATTTAAAATACACCTTATAGGAGCCCATAGGGTGCACAAATACAAATAATGACTTCTCACAAAGGTGCTGTTCAGTGAAAGCAATTTCCACATTCTGGACAGAGAAGAATGGGAACAGCAATGACCCACGGTTTGAAAGAGGAGTAAAGGAGGTCATCTACGTGAAAGTGGAACGACCCTCTGTAAAACACCACATCACCCACTTGCAGTATAATGCAGTACTTTCATTGCTCCCAAGGCAATTTTACACTAGTTCATACTTTCAGGTGACCCTGATGACACACATAGATGCTGGCGGGGGACCACAACCCACAGGTAACCATTAAAGTGTCAACAAACTAATGACTCCACAGAGTTTGAATATCTGCCACATCATGCCAGTTAGTTTAACCGATGAAGCCTTTTGAAGAACTTCCAGTTGCCAGGGATCAGCCCCCCGGGGCTACCACGAGCTAGGCGCTTCAGAGACTTCACACCACGGACCCAAGCTGGATTCCAACTGCAGTCAAAAAATATATTTTTAAGGTTAAAGAAACTGTGTCTACTGTATGTTTCTTATATTTAGACTCTAACCTTATCACTCACAATTTCACAAAGTGGGTGTTTATTTAGATACTTTGAAACACTTTAAAAGTTTATAGAGTTCAAAATGATCAAAATGCCACACGAAATTGCAGTGAGAGAGACAGAAAGAAAACATCCACACAGAAAAGCTGCAGTCAGCCAGGAATTCAAACCATGGACCTTTCAGCTGTGAGGCAGCAGCACTAACCACTCCACCACCTTTCTGTACATGAGCTTACTTTAGTGCATACTGATCAAGTCAAACATCCATGACGTATGCATCCACACTGGCTTTAATTAAAAGAAACACATTGTGTCCGTAGTGAAAATTAGGGTTTTTCTCTATTAAGGCAGAGCAAAGTATTAACTTAAGTATTAACTATTAAAGTGCTGTGAGTTTGATGGAAAAATTTATCCACAAAGGGTCGTGGCAATCATTTTGCAACCTTGATGCGCTTATTTGTCTTTGCTTTAGACCTCAGTTGTTGCCCAAAACTTACATCAACCAGACACCCTGCTGCCCATGTTTCTTTATTCCAATTATTGGAAAAATAAAAGATATTTCCACTGAACTGACCAGATGTATTTTCATTTGTTTCCAAAAACTGTGGAATCAGCAATAATGTTCTTGAAGTTATCCATTTTTACCTCCCTTGAAGAAGAATTCCATTTTAACCAAAGACCATGTGTTTCTACAGCACAGTTATTTATAATGAGAGTATCCACCAGTCATAGCCAGTAGTTGTTGTTCCAGTAGACAAAATAAAATGGTAAATGTTCCTAAGAAATACAAGACTTTCATTAATTCAACAAATCCCAAAAAATTGAAGTTGCCAAACGGCTTGCTTCTAATCCATCTCTTTCTATTCTGTGCCAGTCTATATATTTTTCTGTCATTGCATTATATACAAGATAGTTGCTGTATTTCCCAGAGGGAACATATACTGTGTAATTGATATAAGGCCAATTTTTCTGTAGTGGCTACTTAGCTGTGAAAAGTGGCCAATTCTGAATCTGTACAATTTTGAAACTATACTTTAAAAGTGCCATTTCATCTGCTCTTCATACATAAATGTAATACTGTAATATAAAAATCTGTCTCTAGTCTCACAGTCAGGAAGTTTGAATAATCTTTTATTTTCCCTTTTGTAACTTCTTCAGAGGACAAACCTACAGGTATCTCTGAGTTTAATGGTTACCTAAGGATCAATGTAGAACCACTTTTATGCATTTTCTTACTCGGCTCACAATCCACACAGATTGAAGTGCGGTGATGAAAATCTGTTATGTGGTGGTGATGCACAGTCCAGGGTTGTCATATGAACAGACTGTACAGATGTTCTTAACAAAAGCAAAAGATCCACTTCTTTGAACAAAAAATACTGCATGTAAATTTTTTAGCATATTTGTTTGTAAAGATGTGCTCCATGATGTGCATCATTGTGGCGAGGTGCTGTTAACTATAGACGTAATATACACAGACACCTCGTACTGTGTTTAATACAGTTTAGCTATTTAAGCAAAGACAATGGCAGCATCTGCAGTGTCACTGTAAACTTCCTTGCATAATTTGTGTCCAGGTATTACAAGGTTACCCACAAGGGGGCAGACTCAGGGCTACTCATCCCTGACCAACAAGGGCATCTCTTCTTCTTCAACCATTCCAATACTAGCATGCTTTTAAAACCCCAGAAGCAATGAAGTCATCCCTCTGTTTCGATGATGTCACAACATCTCAGATGGCACATACAGACAGCACACCAATGTTAGTGGCCACAACCCTCCCTCACACCCTCTGAACTTCTCACTCTTTTTTTCTCTCTCTCTCTCTCTCTCTCACACACACACACACACACACACACACACACACACACACACACACACACACACACACACACACACACACACACCCTATTCCCAGCTCAACATCCCCTGCAGTGCTCCAAGCAGCCTGCTGTCACTCTCCCCCCACCACAGGGCAGTACTCTCCTCCCTCGCTTGGCCCCGCAGCTCCAAACGCCGGAGATTTCATTCCTGCCTGTCAGAAGGAGTGAGAATAGAGGCGCCAGGGTGGTAATGGAACTGAAGCAACCAGCTCTCACTCCGAGGCTGACGAGCAGACATGACGAGTGTGCGACGCTCTCCCCAGAGCAAACCCTGAAGCCTCTTCTTTATGCAGCCCAAGCACTTGTTTGTAGGAAATGTTGATATTTGTTTAGAAAAGTGATATTTGAGGACTCTCTTTGAAAGCAAAACACCAAATCTATGCTTTACAACTGATAAGAGCAAAAGGAGCTGCAGCCAGGGAAATGTTAACGTGTCCTCTCATCATAGTTAAGCTCTAATTTACATAAGTATTGGATTACTTTGTTTTCACTGAAGGAAGGCAGTTTAATTGAACCTTTTTCTGTGTTATGAAAAGATTTTTTGAGAGACCATTACCAGTAAGGGCCATCAAATGACACTCTGCTGCTGTGTTAGCAGATGATGCAGTGATTGTAGGCACATAGCGTGATTACTCTTGAAGTGGGAGAACTTTACACATCAGCCACAGCCGCAGAAACCCCCGAAAAGAGGCCACCTCAGACCTTTCAGTGGCTGCTGAAGTACTTTTGAAGCCGTCGCCACTCTTTGAGCCTGCTGCTCTGTCAACCCACTCACACTACTGCCACATACTGTAGTGTAGTTGTTTCATCATAGGGCCTATAGATTGTATAACTGCTGACTACAAACACTGGTTCTTAACAGGAAAGTGTGTCAAACTCAGCCATTTTCCTTTTACTTATGAGGAATGTTTTATATTCCTATTAAATATATGCTTATCTTTTTTTCTGCCAGTGTGACCTAACACTTCAGATTTTGATTTGTGTTCCTTTATCATACGTACACAGATTTCCTCATGTCGCATGATGACATATGTTAATGGCTCATAACATTCACATGAAGCTGAATGGTTGACAGAACTTTAAGTGGATATATAAATGCATTACTATTCAAACCCTACAACTGTCTTGCATATTTAACAAATTCAAATCTCTATCTAATGTCTGTAGAAATTGTATTTACTGGTTTATGCAAAATAACAAAGGCAAGGCTGAAGCTTTTCTGTATCTCCACTCGGATCTGTTCTCGTTTATTTCCCTCCCTCTTTGTTTACTAATTAAATGTAAATATAATTACACGATACCCGGAATGGCAACATCTTGCAAACATCCTGCATGTTTAACATTATAGAATACTGCTATACTAACAATAAATACAAATCCATTTTATACAGATACTTTTTATTTGTATATGTGTCTTTTTTTTTCTCAAAAACAAAATATAATGCATTTAAGGTCAAGCCTCTGGCTGAGTCACTCCGAAAGGCGGATTTTGTGTCTCTGAAGTCTGTTGTAAATTTCCTTCAGTGTTTAGGGTCATTGTCCCGATTCTTCTGAGCTTCAGATTGTCAGCAGCCACCCTGACATTATCCCATAAGATAAACTATTTCCTCCATGATGGCAAGTGCACGAGTTCCAGAGGCAGGCTACCCAAATGATTCTACCCTTATTTTATCTGTCCACAAGACATTTTTGAGTGTCAAGATGGACCTTGCCCATTTTTGGCTGTGCTGCAATGTTGTGTTTGGAGAGCAATGGCTCTCCTGCCATTTTTACGTTGTCTGTTTAATGTTTTGGTGGCCTCATGAACAGAGACCAATTCCAGGGAATCCTTCAAGTCTTTAGCTGTTACTCTAGGGTCCATTTTTTACTTATTGAGAATTGTGTGTTGTCCTCTCTCAAAGTGCTCTTTGAGATCTGTAACAAGCTACATGCCAATTAACAACTCCTGATCGTAGGTTTTCTGAGATGGGGATTGTTTGTGTTTTACTAGTTTAGTATTGTTGTGTTTGTTGTTATTTGTGACTTTTGTAAAGATCATGTTTCATGAAATCTATGCAGAAAAGCAGGAAATTGCATCGGTGCCATTATTCTTTCATATGACTGTATTTTTCAGCATGATGTAAAGACAGGGCACACAGGTTATTAAAGATAGATGTGGTGTAAATAAATGTGCTTTATTACTTTATTTTCACTTCCAAATAGAAATAAAATGGGCTCAATAATGAGGAGAGATGGGAGTTTTATTATTCTTGGTAGAGCTTGGAATCTATTAAATGACTTTTCCCCAGTGCGTATTGCCCTCTGCCTGAAGTCCCCGAGCTGCTGCTGGAACCTGTAGTAAACACATTCACATGCGGGGATGCAGAAATGCATCTACATGATTAACCAACCATATTTCAGGAATCTTTCACCATCATGCAGTCGGGATGAATACAAGCAGTGATTTATGTGCCATCCACTTAACCTCCAGCATGATTAGACTGTAATTTCCACCGATCAACCTACGTTTTCAGATACATTCCAGAGCCTTGAGTATCATACAAACAGACCTGGAGCTGCAGGGCATCATCATCTTCACCAGCAACATTAACTGAAGTGAGGACACTGAGTCTGTTTATGTCTCATATTTTCATGCCTATATATATGATTGTTAGTTGTCACCAGTGCTGGACCTTGATTTTTGAAGCGTGTGTGTGCAGCTCGTGGCAGTCACTGGGCTCCACTAGGAAATTTGAACTTCAGTCATGCATGCACGTGTGAGAAGGATCGTTTCTCTTACTTGAACATTTAAGTAGGAACTTGGCAAATAAAAGCTATGCAAAAAAAAAAAAAAAAAAAAAAGACTAAGAATAATGTCTTTACCCTGAAGTTAGTTTGGCTTGGCTCTGGCCTGTGCTCCATGTCAGCGCCTCCAGCTGCCTTGTGCTGTAATGTGTCCAGTAAAGACTGATGTTAGTGGACTGAGTGTTCTCCCTGCAGGCAGAAAAGCACAGATGTAGCCATTTTCGTCCAGAGCAGCTCCTCTGATGCCTACTTAATGTCTGACCCAGAGGTATGGCATGTCAGGGATTTAGACTGCTGGAGGAGGACTGCTGTTTACATGGGAAAGTTATGGGATAAAAATGAGACGACAACATCTTTGTTCCTCTCTGGGATGAAACGGACACAGTACATTAAAATCCGACCACCTGTACGAGGGAAAGTGACTCCAAATGTGCATTCCGCTGTGTTTGAAAAGAAGAAACAGTAAAGGCTTAACCCTCAGGTGCTTTCAGACATGGAGCTCCAGCTGCTACATCTGTATTCTGAATGGGCAGCAGCCTGCACAATGCCGCTGTGCCTACAGCCACAGTATATCTGATGATCCTGTGATCGGACCAACAACCTATACCAGAGGCTGCTGTGCGTGCACCTGCATTATTTTACTGTATGAATCAAGTACTAATAAAACACTAATAATTAAAGCAGGTGCAGTGATAGAAAACATGACGGTGTGGGAGAAGAGATAAACAGTTGGCCAATGCAGAGAAAAGGAAATATTCATTATGAATAACATCAGTAATGCACTGGGATGCAAAGCTGAAGTTGGCACTATCAACATTGTTCTGACTGTGTAAATAAAGGGGATAAACTGGAAACACGTTGCATTACATCCCACTTCATTCACCTGTGGAGAAAAGGTCAGCAGGGTCACCTGATGGCTAGAAAGTCCCTTATTCGAACACCTGTTGGCTCTGGCCTTTTTGGGTGGAGTGTGTATGTTCTCCCCATGCTTCTGAAGCCATACAGCTACATGTAGCCTACTACGGAGAGGAAATTAATAGCATTTTCCGTTTATGCAATCGATACACATTATAGGGTTTTCAATATGAAAACATTATAAGGCTAAAACAATTGGTTAATCAAACTGTATTTAAAAATCCAAACTTATAGATCGTTCAACTCCAACCCAAGGAAGTCTAGCTTCTATTACAGCTTCACGGGTCCTTCACACACATATGGATTCATAAAATTGGGGACATTACTCAGCGTCATTTGTACATGTGGACTGCATTGTGCTGGCGGAACCTATCGTACAACAGAACCGGGACTCACACGTTAAAGTTTTTTCGGTAGCAAAATCAACATCTTTTTGGGCTTTGATGTCAGTTTGAGTGCATGAAATGTATGTTAATGTTAAAAATTTCTTATACAATAGCACAAAATGTGACTTATATTTGTGGTATTAAATTACGTTGGGTATTGAGTTTATTCTAATTCAATTCATCCTGTTCACTGCAGGTGCAGTTTCATTTCTTTGAAAAATCAGATGTTTTTTTTTTTTTTTAGTTTTTTTTTTTTTATCCCAAGAGATGCAAAAAGGATTGTCACACCTCTACATTTTACTCTGCTGGGACTTTGGCTGGCTGCCATCTGGTGTGAGCTTTATGACATCCCTCCTCATTTTAACTAACAACCAAAGATGATTGCTGTCACATTTTCAGCAAAACCATAAAGTCGGAAAAAATACAACCTCTACCTCAGTCTGACACTGCGGCTATTTTTTTTTTTCTCTTGGTCCTGCTGTGTGAAGCAGTGCATTAAATTATGCCAGGAGGGATTTTAATCCAAGTCTGTGCTCATCATGAACACAACCAGCCATCACCATGTCTGCTGCAGTGTAAACATGCATAAGCAAGTGCAGAGAAACTTTGCCAAGGCAAAATCCCAACAGAGTGCAGCAGAAGAGAGAAATCCTGCTGCCAAACATTTGTTGTGCCTGTGATCACTTGGACTAACTCCTCACAGAAAACAGTCCTACATTTTTTTTTCAAAACAGCTGCTGGAAAACAACCAGTCTATGAAAGAAAATCAGGACTTTGCCATCAATCCAGAGCTTAGTTCTACATGGGTGGTGCATCGCACAGCCCAAAGGGAGTGAAGGCTAAAGATGCAAAATGAAGCATTATTAACCTGCAATTATGCTGCTAATCTTAGACAAGATGAGCATGCCGAGAAGTGTATTAGTCAATAGACCTAGAGCAGCTTAATACAAGGTTGCTTATAAGTTTTGCCAGAATATATTATCACCATTATCGTCATTATCCTTAATCACCATTATTATCAGTAGTGACAAAATCTTTTAATTTCATTTTAGCTCTTTCAAAGTAGGAAAAAGACCAATTTTGTGAACAGATAAAAGGGGGAATGTGTTATAAAGGTCCTTGGCCAGGAATCAAGATGAGGGTTAGTGCTGAAACATATTTAATTAATTAGAAGATACATAGAAATGAACCAATTAGCTAAAATGTTGATAACCATAATTATTCACGTAATTTATTAAGCAACAATGCAAAACATACACAGCTGCTCAAACTGATGGAACCGTTTGCTATTTTGGGGAAATATACCTATTTGAGGAGATTAATACCAAAATGCTTGATATAAAAGTCCTGCAACTAGCAAGAGGAAACCATGAGGCTGCCTCTGTCGAACAGTAACAAAACCGGCCTGCTACCTCGAGAGTTCATTAATTAGCACAGTATTTTTACTTTGTGCAGACATGAGAGTGGTATCGATCTTTGTCTCAGCTGCAGCATGTTCATCTTCTCTCTTTGAGAGGAGGGAAAATGTGGGAAAGCTCTGTTAATCCTTCAAGGGCAAGCTGTTTAGTGGCCATGGACGGGCACACACCGATGAGGGCAAAGTGTGGGCACAGATAGGGCACAACCTCTGTCTTGTTAATTTGGCTAAGAGTGCTGATGCAGCATACTCCAATGAATTCAGTGAGATGTGGACACTGTGACCTTACTTCCACACTAACTTCTTCAGTGCGCCATTGCTCTTTAAACTTCTGATTCTGAGTTAAGACTGATTAGGGGCATTTGTTACAGTAGTGTTTCAAAGGCAGAGGTTCAATGTATTTGTTAAGATCAGTGAGTCTGTGAGCACAATATCAGGACCGATCATTTTGTTGCCTCGGCTGTGCATCAGCATGTGGCCCCGAAATTAAATTAGACCTGGGAGGTTAAAAGTGTCGACTTTCATCCAAGAGACTTCACAATGAAAATGTGTCGCTGCTCTGCCGTACATCTGTACAAAAAGTGACAAAAAAGACTTTTTATAAAAAAACCTCAAACAGCCTTAAAGTTGAAAGTCGGCACTTTGTTACTCTTATAGTTCTCAATCCAATGTGTTGTAGAAGAAGAACCAATACACCTGAAAATGTGCCGCAGACTTCGCTGTAGGTGATAATAAAGTCTGATCCATCCATTATTTACACTTATCTTGTTAAGGGTTGTGGGGGGGGGCTGGTGTCTTTGGGTGCGAGGTGGGGGTACACCAGAGACAGATCACCAGTCTATCACAGGGGCACAGAGAGACCGACAACCACTCACATTCACACCTACAGGCAATCATTCATCAAAGATCATTAACCTGCACGTGCTTGAACCGTGAGAAGAAACACATCACATACACCTTCATCAAGGGAGGAGTGTTAACTAATCCACAACCCTGGTGCCCAGCAAGTCTAATCTTTAGCATTTTTTCCTTGATTCACTGTCACTGTAATATCTGGCTTCGCCACAGGTATGGACAAGGACATGTCCTAATCCTTTTTTCCCCCACACTGTCTGTGGAACAACCGTGCTAAATTCAACCTATTTTCCCTCAATAAACAGCATAAGACAGATGGAGTGCTTTCATCTAGTCAGCAAATCATGTTGGGTAAGATTGATGTTCTCTCACTTTCTTTCTCACACACACACAAAAGGGAAAGAGAGAGCGTGTGTGTCTGTGTGTGTGTGCTTGCGTGCGTGTGTGCGCGTGTGTGTGCGCATTCATATGGTCACCAGCGGGAGCTCTAAATTGGCAATCCTGTGAGAACTCTGCCACTCCAGTCCACAGCTTCCCTCTAATCATCACATTGCTAAGATAGAAAAACGAGTATTGACGAAATAAAATATACTGTGTGAGATGGACTGCTATTGATGAGCTCATGTAATTGTAAAAGATTAGCACTGGGGACCATTTAATGAATTGAAAAGAAATTGGTCAGGACAGTATGTCTTAAAAGAAATGTTGATTCAGCAATATTGCAGCTAAAATGAGGACACTTATGCTTCACAAAAGCAGCTGTTTAGCTTGAGCCAACAATTTTCTTTTTCTTAAAATTAGAACAGCTGTGGATTACATACCGATTCCCAAAGATCCTCCACTATGTGGCCTGTTCACTGATATAGTAGGTACTTTAAGTAATTGGTGTAAAATCCTTCTTGTTCCATTGTATTTTGGTGACAGCTTGTCGATGGTTTCTGAGGCTTCCTTCTTTAGCTGTAGGCATTTATAATCCACACTAGTCTTCCACAACACAGCTTTGGCAGTGAATTCTGTTGAGGTCACTGTGCTCAGGCAGTATTTTTCTGGTAAATGTAAGCCTTAGCAGTCCATGGAGAGTTCTAGACAAAACTGTGGGACTTCAGCAGGAAAAGTCAGCAAGAGAAAAAGAACAGTTTTACACTGAGACAAGTATATACAAAGAAAACATGGCTGCCATTTTTCTGCCTTTGATCTAAACATAGCTTGGAATGTGGATTATTAAGGAGGAGGATTTGTTGTCAGTTTCAGCACAATGTTCCGTCAGACCTTTCAAAATGTGAGTGTTGCATTGTCTCTTGCAGCACAGCAAAAGCTCAGCTCAGTCCAAAAACTGAAACCAGCCATTTTCTCTCAGTAAAGATTACCCAGGGGTTACCAGATGCCAGAAAACTGCAGTTAAATAGTAAATGGTCTGCACTTATATAGTGCTTTTCTACCTATTGGTACTTAAACCGCTTTACACTGCTTACCCCAGTTAAACAATAGACAAGGGCGACTGTGGCACAGGAAGGTAGAGCGGTTGTCTACCAATCTCACAGTTGTTGGTTCAATCCCCGGCTCCTCCGGTCACATGTCGAAGTGTCCTTGAGCAAGACACTGAACCCCAACTTAGTTGCTCCCGGTGAGTGTTGGCCAGCTGCATAGCAGCTCCCCCATCGGTGTATGAGTGTGTGTGTGATTGTGAGTGTGAATGGGTAAAAAAGAAGCAGTGTAAAGCGCTTTGAGTGCCAATAGGTAGAAAAGCGCTATATAAGTGCAGACCATTTACCATTTACAAGGTTATGGCTTAAAGAAGATGTTTGTTCACTTGCTGTGGTGTGATTCCCAAATGGATTTAGTAGTAAAATGTTGTATTCAAAATACAGTAAAAGCAACCCACACTTTGTTTAGACGTACTGTGAGTTGTGCGAGTGACCTTTAGAGGCCACCACAAATACAGCTAAGACAGTACTTGTTAACCCTTTAACTGGCATTGTAACCGCGCAGTTGACCTTTTTTTTTGGCGTCGTAAAAACTCTGAAAACATATCTTTGGCTGTTTATTCTCATATTCTCGTATGTAAAGTCAATTATATCCATTGGGTGGCAATGCTGTGAAATATTATTGGCGGAAAGCTGTTGAAAAAACTGGAAGTGACTTGTTGCTGCAATGTCCCTTTAGAAATAACATGGAATACGTAAGAAAGTTGAGGTAAAAAAAAACACTCTCACAATGATATTTTAGTAGATTTGCATAAACCAGACAATAACATAGAGAGCTATGATTTCTCAACCGCTCAGTTGAGCTGCCACTGTAAGGAAACAGTTTAAACAGCCTCAGTCAAGGTTAATTTCTCATTTTGTACTTTCTCATTGAGCACTAGTGTTGAACAAAAATCATAGCTCAAAAAACATTATACACCTTGAATAATTATATTGTATGCATTGTGTGAATATTTTGATAATGATATGCTGACATACTCCATTTGACTCTCACACACACACAAACCTACTCAAAGTATGTATTCTTATCTCTGTGATGTTTTAACATGAAATAAAAGATACAAATAACAATTTTGTTGCAAAAATGAATGGAATCCATTCATGCATAGGATAACCCTATCAGGACTAGTCAACCAGCAGGTAGACTTGCCCCAAATTAGACTAAATTGGCAGCTCAACCAGCTGGTTGACAGCTGGTTGGATCACTCACTTCCAAAAATAAACACAGAGAAGAAAAGTCACAAAAATTCTACAATTTAAAACAGATAAAAGCTGACTCTTTCCCTGAGGGAGACAATTAGCAGAAGCACAATCCCTCGTTTCATCTCAGAAGAATCTCTGCTTAATCTCGGCAGTATTTTCCAACTAGTTCCTCTGCTGTGGCTTAATTCACATTCTGAGCAGTGCCGATCTAATGCTGGCTGGCTTTCTTGTGAAAACTTCAATATGGATCTGGGTTTTTGACTGACTTTGTACTTTGGAAGGTCACCTGCAGGTTGAAACCAACAATGTTTAGAAAAGAAACCCCCAGTTAACTTACATCCATTATTACACTGCCTTATTCTCATGTGAGAGCCCTGTGGGAGGTTCAACACTGGACCATTTTTAAAGTTGACAGTTAGAACACAAAAGCAAAGTGAGACTTAAATTAAGTGATGCATATCTTTTTTACTACTTAGTATTTTTATTGAACAAAGGAATCAAAGAAAGTACATTTTCCCTTTTTTTTCCAGGTGTGAGTGGATAACTAGCACAGATGGAAAACACAGAGCCTCAGGTGCGCATTGCATTAAAGGTTAAAGCTCCTAGTAGCTCCCCAAATCCCCAAATTCCCCCCCAGGTTATTGTTTGTATGTGTCTTTCTCTGAACTGTGTCCAATTTTAAGTCTTCAACAGTAGATTTAGAGGAAATGTTGTCATTTGGGGTGCTACAGCAAAAACGCACAATGTGTCTGTAAACAAGTGGAATATGAGGTCGCCCTTGATAACCTCCCATAAACCAATGCAGCAACACTTGCATCCGACGGGGTTCACCAAATTTAGATGACCCCCAGAGGCTTTGCATAGAATTGGGTCTTGATTTGGGCTAATCTTTGGGCAGACTGGAAAATAGTTCTTTGATCTGAATCTCTGAAGAGAAACGATGCCAATAGTCAGCGGCGATGCTTGCCAAGTCAGCATAAACCTCCAAGTTTGAAAAAAACAAAACAAAGTACTGTGAAAAAGTGCAAATGATACTGGTGTCATGCTGGGAAAAAGCACTAGTGCTCAATTCCCCCAAGCTTAGGAGAAACAGATAAAGGCAGTGAAAAGGCTTTGTGTCAAGCTCTATTAATCCATGGCTGTGCTTAAGAGCTGGCTGCTAAATCATCTGTGAGTGTGCAGTAAGGTAGCTGAGTGCTGATGTTGCACCTCATTCCACAGATGGGAAAACACTGAACCACCAGAAGTGAAGCTTAGTTTCCAACCTGAGACGCAGAAACCCAGCTTCTTTTTACGCCTCTAACTTCAGTAACCAAATTTGAGACACCCTATCCTCTGGTGTCTGGATGAGAGATTAGTGGGTTTTACTGGAGCTGCTAATAGCTCTCTGTTTTTGATGATTGTGTTCAGTTAGCGTGTCATCAAAGTGTATAGAACCTGATAAACTGTACATTCAAAGAGATACATGGTGACAATGTGGTAGAAACAGGTATAGATGGTATAAACAGTCTATAAACAGAAACAGGTATAAATTGTTCAGCCTCCATTGAAAATTAATTTTAAAAAAAATATATATATATATATATATATATATTTACACACACACACACACACACACATATATATATATGTATATATAGAGAATATATATAACTAACTAACGTTTAGCTGTTTGCAATAAATGGATCAAACAAGAACATTCTAAATAGGTCTAAATGGGCTAAATGGGCTAAATAGGCTAAATGGGTCCAAATGGGCTAAATGGTTGCTTCAATAAGAACATATCATAAACCTGAACTGGGGGTTTGTTGAGTTTCATGTTTGCTTGCTTGTTTGAAAAACAGCTAAGACAAAAGAATTCTCATAACAGTTAAGAGAAGACATCATAGCCTTTCATAAACAGGACAAGTATTCAGGGAGTGAAGGCATTGAATGTTCCTAGAGACATGGTTGGAACCATAGGTCACAAGTTCAAAGTTAAAGGAACAGTGGCTACACAACCTGGACGTGGCACAAAAAGGAAGCTTTCAAGGGCAGAAACCAGATTTCTGACGAGGAACGCGAAGAAAAATCCTCAAGTGACTGCAAAAGACCTGCAGCAAGCACTAAAGGTTCAGTTTGCAAAGTAAGACACATACTGAACACTTAGGGTTTTCATGTCAGAAATCAAAGACATACACCACTACTGACCCAAAAGCACAAAAAACATCAGCTCCAATTTGCTCAAATTGATATGAATGAGTGATGAAACAAAACTAAAACTTTTCAGGCCTATGGATAAGCGGTCTGTCGGGAGGAAGAAGAATAAAACCTACATCAATAAGACACTGGACCTTCTAAGAGGACAATGATCCCAAACATAGGCTTGGTTATAGAAGTCCTGGAAGATTCTGTGGTGGCTGTCCCAGTCACTCGAGGTAAACACGATATAAAATCTCTTTTATTTGTACAAAGTAGTTGCTGTATGGAAACCTAAGAATATAAGTGAACTGGAGGCCTAAGAATGGCCTAAGATTCCCCTTGAACACTGCCAGAAGCTGTTGTCTGGCTATGTATAAAAATTGCAGAGGGGGGGCTGAATAATTTTGAGACGGCAGTAGTTATGTGATTACTGCATTTCATGTTGACTTTGGAGGAACAACTTTTAACATTAGTTATACGGAGCAATTTAAAATGTTCTGATTGATTTGTTCAATGCACATTTTGCCAAAACACCTCATTTTCAATAGCAGCTGAAAAGTTTTGCATCTGCTTTGGGTTTTGTGACACAATGTTCAGAAGTTGAAAAAAATCACAAGTGCTTAAATCACAAGTCTGCCATCAAATTCAAAATGAGCTCATATTTTCCATGAAATGGTAAAATGTCAATTTCAACATCTGATATGTTGTTTATGTTCTATTGAGAATAAAATATGGGTTGATGAGATTTGCAAAGCGTTGCATTCTGTTTTTATTTAAATTTTACACATCGTCCCAACGTTTTTTGAATTGCAGTTGTATAGTTTAGGTAGGTTTTGGAACTAAAAGAATACATGCTTATGGTTAGGTTTAGGCCCAGGGTGAGGGGAAAGGTCATGATTCAGGTGAAAATAGACAAACTAAGATGTCTAAAAAAAAACACTGATTAATAGTAACTGGCGTGTTGTTTCAAAGACTTGTTTAGTGACTTGATCACAGTCCTTGATTCCGTGTTGCACTTGGTTCCTCCGCCCTACCTAAACATGCTCACTGATAATAACGCCAACAGATAGTAGGCAAATCATAAAAATGGACTGATAATGGCTAATAACTCACCATTCAATGGCATGATAACACTTGATCATCTAAAGGAGGTGCACCGGACCTTCTGTCCTCACTATCAGCTCTACAGCTGTGAGGACGGACATGCATCATTGATGATTTTTTATAACCTGTTACATGATGCTCAGACTCTTTGTGCTCTTTAAGAAAGCTTTGAAAATATAGCTACCTTCAGACTGAGGTTGCTCTCGGGTCTCACTCTTGTGTCTACCCCCTGGGATGTCTGCCAATTTATTTGAGTGTGTAAATATATCCAGCGTTAAGTGCCCTCAAAATATCCACAACAGACTGAAAACTGACAACAGCTTAGTTTTCACTAACAACAGAAAAATAAACTGTGTGACTCAACAACTATTTAGATTAAGCATCAAATTGAGCAAAATCTCAATTTACTGCATGCTATTGACTTAACTATTCAGTATCCAATATGTTTGAGGTATGGCTTACGTAAAAGTAATTTTAGGGCACAGCCATGGCTTATTTCTGTGCCACAGGGTTTCATTGTCTAAAAGCTATTACATTACACTGAGGAGGAGCCATTTCTCTGGGTGACATGTTTCTTCATTATGATAAACACGGGCACTGTAATTAGTTTTGAGTTGTTCTCACATCCAGCCTCAGGCTAAACAACCACAGATGCACCAAATGTAAAACAAAAATGGTAGTTTACTGTAGTCCCAGGGTTTGAAGAAATTTGTTTTATTGAAGTTTGTATTTGGGATTTGTTTTTAAAGATTGGCATCAAACCAGTAGCTTGAGGTTGAGAGCCACAGACAAGCTGGATAGAAAATCACCAGCTCTGGCCAATAAAGTTTATTAGATGTAAGTGTATTAAGTGATTTCCCTCCTTTAATTGAGAGTTTAATTTAAATTAGAAAATATAAATGCATGGTGTGTGCATTGGAGACAGGTGATTTAACCAGTAGGTTGAATACCTTGGTGCAAGAAGTAAAATGTCTGAGTCTTAAGGGCTGATAAATTATGCCAGTCTGAAGTTTACCTCTTAATGGCTATTGCACAGTGGTTGTAAAGAAGGATAAGTGCCTCCAGGCCCAGCAGAGAGACTCCGTGCAATTTTAGAATTCATAAGCATCACCTGTCCTTCAACAGAGAATTCATGTTCCAGTCATTTGAAACAAAATTAATGTATTTAAAAATCAATACACAATTCTGTCAGAGGTCCTTATCCTGCCCCCTCAATCTAAGAATATGTAATTGGGAGGAAACGTGCTCACAAATTAAGTGATAAATGGATTTTATTACACTGCATTCGTGTGGTTTGAGAAAATTATCTGTCCATGTTTGTCTGTCAGTAAAAAGACAATTCACGTCTCCATTTAAAACCCAGTGAGCTGCTATGAATTATTCATAGTTTCAACAATAAAGTGTTGGCTCAAGTGACAATATGCTGATTTTCTGTAGCAGTTATCTCATAGGACTTTATATTAGGCATAAGCTAGGCAAATGAAAATCTAATCATATCAAATATAATACATGAATTTATTTTGCATGAATTGGCAATGTCTCTGCAATACTGTCACAATGGAAAATAGCTGCGAACCATTTGTTAATAAAGTCCCACGGTGTGATCAGTTTGCTTTCTTTTAAATAATAAATACGAGTCCCTCATCTGTTACCTCAATGCTGGGATTTCAAGTGCTTTAAAAGACCTGACCTGACTCTGCAGTTGCAGGAAATTATCCAAACTCCCAGCTTCCCTGAGCTACATCTGCTGCTCCCATGAGGACTTTACTGCATTCATGCAGTGCTGGCATAATAGGAAGATATAGAAAAACCCTCCTGTTATTCCAGTGTCGGAGTGTCCCCACATTTTCCCCGGGTGATTATCTTCCATATCCTTGTAGTCAAACCAGATGAATTAAGGCTACAATATCTATTTTTGTGTTGTTTATGTGTTTTACGAATGCTTATCTTTTTCAAAACTAAACTCAGAGCCCAACAAGAATACAATAAGATGTGAGATACTTACTACTAAATGTTACTAAATCATTATGTAAATAATCTTTACAGAGTGATGTATCATTCAAGTCAGTGTTGTTATAATGTTCATACACTGCATAGATTTTCATACTAGAAATAATGTAGAGTTGACGTCACACCGCGTTTTCATCTTGTGAGAGTCTCCCCACCTTTGAATTGGTTAATTAGAGGATATGTTTTGACTTTACAGTTTGTCATGATGCTGTAAAGCATCACCAGTGGGTCAGTGCTGCTGCCACAGTAGTAAGTGAGTAGTGCTGCCTTTTCTTTCTGGCAGTTTGCTGGTTTGTTAATCAGCAGATCTTGCAATGAGCCCCGGAAAACGGTTCATGTGTTTATTGTTATTAGTTTTTCCAAATCCAGTCAAGTACTTAATAAAGTACTTTACTTAAAGTAAAGACAAATTAAATTCCTTTTTATACCTGTTTACTGTTATAGTCAAAGGAAAATACTTTACTTTTTACTACATTTATTTGATGTTTATTACTCGCATTATAATTAAGATTATTACAATTTTAATGCATTTACGAAACATAATGCAACATTTTCAACCTGTATTTTTATGCATCTGTAATAATATGCTAATATGTAATTTTCCTTTGAATGCTTTGCATTTGAAACCCCCCTAGAATCAACGACACCGTAACCTTGACTTCGCAGTAATTAAGCATAATTTGTAGCTACAGTGGAAATCAGCCAAAGTGTAAAAAGAGCATCTCATCTGTATATTAACAAAACCACCTGTGAAAGTGTAATTATCTTATATTACACTAAAAAAGCATATCATATGGAGATGGGCATCCCATAGTAGTAGCTTACATTACCACTCCAGGTTGTTTCGAAGCTGCCCCAGGGCTTCCTAAAACATGAATTCCTGAGTGAACATTGAGTATCATTTGAGTTTCTGTGTAGTTCTAGGTTTACATTTGCTTTAAAAAAATGAGAATAATAATTTTTGTTTGCATTTTGTTTGTTTTGTGGGTTAAAATTTCAATTGTCACAATAGGAAAAACACACATTTGACTCGGTTTAGGTTGAAGGATGTGTTGAAATGCTTGCAGCCAGTTATTACATACACATGTGGTTGACAAGTTTATGACAAAGGTTTGTTGCAGTGGGCTAACAAAAAAAAAAAAAAAAAAAGGACATTGTTTTAAACAAGTCGAAAATCCATTTGTTGTTTGGTATCCAAAAGAAAAAAAAACGCTGAAAGAGACAGACAAGGTCGTTGTACATTTGTATTCGGTCAGTAAACTCAAAGCGTTTTAGGGCAACTGTTTAGCTCGCTGCGGTTTGAGGACAGATTTATCTCTGTCATTACTGCTGTGATGGAAGGAGACATGCTGTCAGATGATGTGACTGAGCATGGCATGAAAGATGAGGTGAAGAGCATATTGTTATTGCTATCAGCGTTATGTCATTTGAACTACTAGATTATAGTTTTATTCAGCTAATTTGTTAACTAGTTATATACTAATATATTTTATTATTATTTATATTCTATTATTTATGTTACTTTGTGGAAATGTGACATGAAAGAGTTTAACAATGTGACTTTTTGTCAATAAAGCCACATTAAATCAACAATTATTCCATGTTGTAAAAAGTCACAACAATCTACCAAATACCTTTATGAGATATGTCAATGTGATATTAGCATTATTTCAGTGTCAGACTAGCTCTCTCTCATGTTGCCATACTCTTCGGAACCCTTTGGTATTGGGAAGCTTCAGTCTTCGGTGGGTTTTATTCAGTTTCTCTGGATGTAAGTGTAGCTATTCCTCAGTTTTACCCTGTTCGTTCAAACGTGCCTTTATTAAAATATCCTTTTAGAAACAGATGTGTGAATATACAGTAGATGAAGACAGCTCAAATGTGTGTTTTTTCAATGTTCCATTTCCACTGCACTCAACCGTTTTAAGTAGAGAGGATATAAGGGTGAAATGTTTCAAACGAGGATGTGATTTGACACACTATCTTTTAGAGCAAAAGATTTGTATCCATTGATTTCTCCCTGAATAAATTACCACGTGATATGTTTTGCATGGAGTGACAGCACTTTATTCAGAGATACAGAGGTATAAGTAGTTGATAGTAGTTGATAGTATAATGCGGAATATTTTAGGAAATTGCATTCACACAGGGAAATTGTCAAAGGAGAAGCCTTATGTTTTGTTAGTCTCTTGGAGAGACACTTAAGACTCCTCACTATCATAATATTGGATCCTTTTTCTAAAAGCATCAGCAGCAATTTACTGTTTCTATTTCAGTTCAAGACCCAACACAGCATAACCCATTCTGGGCAATATCCAGCCACAGCAAGTGTCTAACATCATCAGCTCAGACATGGACTGCCTGCTGTTAGCATCCTCCTCTCAGTCTCTCAACACCTTGGGGCGGATCACCTCTGCGCTGGCTCAATAATTATCAAATATTCACAAGAGGTTGGATACATAATGAAACTAACATGTCATACACACTATCAATCAAAGCCTCTGTTGTTGGAAACAATGAAGATGCTGCCTGAAGAGCGTCTTTAATGGTACACGATGATTTCCATCGAACCACAGGGCAAAAACGCACTCCTCATTCAGACTCGTGACCTAACATTTATTAATGGCTGTAAAGAAACCACCTGAATACCAATGAATGTGTCATGCATCTATTATTCAGAGTAATACTGGTGAACTTCTTCATTTCCCATTATTGATTCCTTCCCTTCTGTCACTCGCTGCACATATTCACCTACAGTCTGTGGCCATATACAAAGAAGTGGGGGCTTACAAAGAGGAAGCTGTGGCAGTCAGGCAAGGTCAGATTTCATTTAATACACTGTGTTGCTCCTACTATGAGCATGCATGCAGTGGAATCGGAAAAATACAGCAGAGAGGGAATCTTCAGGCTTGCTTTGATTTGTGGGATTAAATGCACCACACTTGTCAGCAGAAGTCTGCAGACTTTAACAAATTCTCTATATGTTCATGAAACCTGATCCCTGATGTCAGATTTCATAAGCTATTTTTATAATATTATGTCAGGTGTAAAATACAATAGAGCGATGTGCCAATCAGGTCGGCAAGGATCTGATATAACGGCCACTGATGCTACAGTCTGGAGCCCCAGTGAGCAGAGTTAAGGCTCCATGATATTCAAATATTTTTCACTAAGGGTGTGGAGTTGTCAAAAATAATATTTCAAAAAGTTCACATCACTGCTTTCCTCCAGTGTACAGAATGCTACACACTTCCTTTAGTTTTTTCTTTGGTTTGTTTTTGCTTTTTATCTTTACAGCAAATCACATACGTTCTGATATTATTTAGGACAAGCTAAACTTCATTTAAACATGATTCAAAATAATCTGCGCAAAAGTGATGAGCTGTATAAGCGACACACCCTGCTCTTACGGTATAGATGTGTTAGGACCCAATTTGTGCAGCTGTATTTCTGCATCCTCGGGACATTTCTCCCTGCTGTATACATTTTTACGGCAGCTAGACCGACGGTAGCTACAGTACAGTGAACAACACACAGTATAGATGTGGTAGGATGTGTGTATTACCTTACCAAACATAAAAACAGTACAGGGCGCAGGACTGTGGTGCAGGAAGGTAGAGTGGTTGTCCACCAATCTGGCAGTTGTTGGTTCAATCCCCGGCTCCTCCAGTCACATGTCAAAGTGTCCTTGAGCAAGACACTGAACCTCAACTTAGTTGCTCCCGGTGAGTGTTGGCCAGCTGCACAGCAGCTCCTCCATCGGTGTATGAGTGTGTGTGATTGTGAGTGTGAATGGGTGAATAAGAAGCATTGTAAAGTGCTTTGAGTGCCAATAGGTAGAAAAGCTCTATATAACTGCAGAACATTTACCATTTTACATGTAACTACAACATAATAGAACTTCTGTCATATGGAACCCTGGAAAATGTGCTGCATTTTTTGCTCTTTTTAATAATTTGGATTTTGTCCGACAATGTTTGAGAGTGGAATTTCCAATGTATTTTAATTTAAGTTTTGTTTTACCTAACTTGGTGTTTACTTAATCTGTTTTTTAAATTGCTAATGTACTTATTATTGCAGTGAACGTAGATAATATCAGTGGCTAAACAATTTTATAAAAGAGCTCAAGAGCGTATTGTATGTTTTTGATTATATTAAAATTAGCATACTAAACTGCAACTTAGGACTATGATATGCAACATAAGTTAATGCTAGCATTAGTCTCTAAGGTCATCTCCTCTGCTCAGCACAGTCCTCCCTGTCTCTGTTCTGCTACAGTCTGCTCAATAAAATTACAATAAATCAAACCGAAATGCTGTAGTGAACATGATATTGAAGTAAATAGCTCTGCACTGTTGCTTTTCGGATGATAAAGACATGTTGAATCACGGTAGGTTGGCGTCGGTACCTCAGAGAAGAGACCGCTCTGATTGGCTATTCAGCTTAAAGTAGAGTTTTGTTATTTTTTTTATGGAAGTTTGTCATAACATCGTAAATTGATCATATGTCAAATTAACTGCTGGGTAATTAAGTGTAAACTCTTGGTGTCAAGCGATACATGTACGTAGCAGTCAGGAGGACTATAATCAAGCTTTACACAACAATTGTCTTGGGTCTGAGTTCTCCTAAACAACCTGCATTAACGCAAAAGCGTGGCCAAGCGTGTACACTCAAGAAATATTCATCTACACAATGCATTTTGATGATTAGAACAAAAGGAGGCTAACAAAATACATCACTCAGTCTGAAGAGCATGTCACTGTAATTATATACCAGCATGACACTCCTGTCATTGCCTAAAGAGGATAATTATTTTCTAATCATGGACTATTGAGAAAAAAGCATTTTCTATTATTGCCAATGGACTGTATGGCAACACCTACTAGTAAGGAATCTAAAGCATTTTTATTTTTGATGGAAGAATGTATCATAATTAAAAATGTAATATGTTTTTGACAGACTATTATTCTCATTTCAAAAGTTGGGATTCTCAAATTTGCTGAATGATTGAGTCATTATGACATTTCTATTCATCTTTTTGCCAACACATTCTCTAATCTGCTCCTCGCTGTGACTGCTCAAACTACTGTTGGCGTGGACGCAGTCATGAGGGTCAAATTATAAAGAAATGACAAGGTGGAAAGATCCAAAGAAACGTCCAAAGTTCATGTAGCAGGTGATGTGGTTCTTCAGTGTTCTGAGGGAAACTGTGTGAGTGAAACAGCAACAGCAACCCAGAGATGAGTCCCTATGATTGAGGAGGAGGACACAGCAGGCAGTCCATACACCGATAATTTAAGTTTAATCTGAGCTCTGCACGGGGACCACACAAGGACTGAGCTGTGCATCACTGCAGATTTACTCCCAATAGTCTAATGTTATCAAACTACAGCAAACAAACACACACATACACACACGCACACACACACACACAAGGAACACTGAGAGACTCCAGATATAGCCTGAATTACACTGATTGCCAAAGAAGCTATGTCTGATAAGGAAGGAATTGAAACAAAATTGTGTTTACATGCTGGAAGCTGATACTAGGGGACGGACTATCTCCTGCAATGTGAGTATGATAGACATCACATTCAGCAGCCAGCCGGTTTGAAAGAAGTCCCAAAAAGTGGAGAATAGCAGCATTTACGCAAAAAAAGATGAGGTAATTGTTACCATGGTGACATTGATTAGCCGGACAGGCTCCGATTCAGACACTGAGCTACTGGTCCAGCCAGATTTAGATAAATGTGTCGCGATGAGATGGATAAAATGGACATGCTGCTTTATTTTTGCTTTTGCTTTTTTTTTATTTGTCATGGTGAATACAAACAAGTGTCATCTTTTTCTTGATTATATAGTAAAGAAATTGTACTCAATGGAAAGCAACATTTTTGGCCACTTAGAATAGCTGTCCTCTCAAAAAACAACATCCTTGTTTGTTTACTAGAAGCTCATAGAAGCAGCCAAATTAGAGGGAAAATCAAAAATAATACTCCATTCAGAGAAGATCTCTTATTGAAAAACACCATCAATTGAAATATTTAAAAAAAAACAGCATTCAGTGGGATTCAAACCCCTTAACTTTTTATGTTAAAATGTTGTTTTAATTACATGTTTCCATTTTGGGCCTTCACTCAATATATGTTCAATAATAATAAATTTTTTACAATTTTCATTTCCTAAATCAACGCTTTGCTGATGCCTTCTTGGCAAGGTCTCTCGGGAAGGTCTTCACACACCTATTTTTGGGCAGATTATTTCATCCTTCCTTGCAAATCCTCTCAAGCTCCATCACATTAGATGCTAAGTGTGTGAACTGCTATTTTCCAGTCTTATATCCAAACATCTAAAGTAAGCTTTGTACCACTGGTCAGTACCCAAGCCTGCTTGAAATTTGGCAAACTCCAAGCGGGCTCTCATGTCTTTTCCTCTAAGTGCCTTTGTCTTTCAGCCAGGTTCTCCTGTCTCTGCAGAAGACTTCGAAAGCTCTGTTGCAGTGACTGTGGAAAACCAATGCATACATAAAACATTGCTGATTTCTTCCTGCAGAGCCTATATGATTACTATTTTCGTGCAGTATAATTCTGCTCGTAGTTAGCCTGGTGAACACAGATGTCCTTTACAGTTTTCCTCTATAGCTTTGGCTCAATTTTCAAATGACAGTTTGCAAAACAATATTGCCACATTTAGTTTGTTCTGCACAACCTACCAGCATTTTAGTAGCAAATAATTAAGGCCCATGACTCCTGTTTGAACAGATCTACTGTATGTTTTATCAAAGCAGAGTAGTTGCTTCTCGGTTTCCGAATAATTTTACTGTTCAAATCATCATGAGCACATTAGTTCGTGCACTTGTCAAGTCCTCAACTGTTAAGAATTTCACATGCAGTGAAATTTCACATGAGCACATGAGTCTCTTCAAAAAGGATTAATATTCCTTTACTTGTCCACATATTACTTCTTCATAAAATTATTTCAAATTTGAAATAATTGTTAAATTGTGGATGAAGTTACAGCCAAGAAGCTACAGTGGATTAGTCAGGTTGGCATGGCGATAACGTTTGCATGTGTGCTGTAATTTCAAAGAAGGGTGTACATACTCATATTACCCTAATACCCTAGGCCATAATCTAACTATTAAAACTGATGAGTATGAAGAAATATAAAAACAGCTGTTGTGATCCCGGTTTTTAAGTCTGTTGCATCTGATGAGGTGTGTTATTATACATATTTTCAAATGTACCTGTAATCTGAAAAATTCTTAAAAAATCTGGAAAGAAACATAAAAATAGGTTTTGATCAGTAATGCAACAGGAGCAGTATTTTTAGATTTTACATTTCATATTGACAGTCATGAAGTACTCATACTGTACATGCACATAAACTGAAGCAACTTAACTTTTCTCAGCAGGTTCTAAGCAGGTTCTTAAATCATACCTGGATTGTAGACAGTAGTGTGTTATAATTAATTGCATGAAATCACAACTTCTAAAATGTGAATTAGGTTGACCATAAGGTTCAATATTGTGTCCTTTGCATTTCAGCTTATATGTCAAAGATCTAGCTGAAAGATGTAAGGAGGCGTAAAATCAATACTGACCAAAAGGAAATTGAGGAAATTATTGAATACAATTAAGTCAGGTGCCCATATTAAAAAAATGGCAAAAACTATTAAGACAAATTTAAATTATTTTCGTATAATAAAACCATGTATATCTATTAAAGCAGCTGCACATGCTTGCTATGATTTTAGTGCAAATTTCTTATTATGTGATCATCTGGGGCCAAGCTTCTCAGTAAAACGTTTGTAATGTCATTATACATACAAACATTAAAGGGGATGGATCAGAAACTGTCATTGTCAATATCCTGAAAAGCAAAGTTTAGTAAGCGTTATTAGCTTTTTAAAGTTCTCATTCTCATTCAGTTTGGGACACATGTTTCTCATTCTCAAACAATATTCAAGTGAATAAATGGCCCTCGATGTAGTCTGTCAGTTGATACAAAACTATGAAAGTGAAGGTGATCAGACCAGAGGGCCACTAGGTGGGAACCGTAGAGTTCAAAGGTGCAAAACTACTTTGCTCAATCAACTTCAATAAAAGGTTTACATTAATGGAACACAATACCTTTAGATTTAAAATCAAAATCTGAATTAACATGGTTGTGTGTAATCTACACTCTAAAAATAGCTGTACATACATGATGATTTTTGTTCACTCAACGGCTGCAAATTTCAGCTACTTAAATTTCAGCTACTTTCAGCTACTCTGCGTTATGCTTTTTTTTTTTTTTTTTTTTTTGCTATATAGATGGTATCGGTTGCTTAGTTGTAACAATGTTTAGCTGTATGGCTCTTGAAAAGAAAATGTTAGTTTTCACCACTCTGATGTCCTCAGACAATAGTTTGATGCCTGTGGAGTTTGAGAGAGTTCCTGCACCATAATTTCATTTCTTGATTCCATTTGAGAATTGTTTTTTTTTTGTTTGTTTTTTTTCTGTATGGAAAGTATCTGATCCCAGAGCATTTACCAGATGAGATAGCTTGATGCCATGCTGCGAAGACTTCACAGCAAAAGTACTGTACGCAAGAGATGGATACAGCACATGAGACAACTCAGAAAAAACATGATGAACAAAGATCAGACTGTAAGCTGTAGAACTGAACTGACTGCAGGATGTGCGTCTAACTCCTATTGTGGATTCTCAGTAATTATACAGTTCATCAGTAAACTCTACAGAACCACAGTGTAAAATTAAATTAGTCTGCTAATAGTGACTTCCCGACATAAACCTTTGACACATAGGTCAGATGGAACTTCAGCATACATATTTATAACGTTTCTATGCTAAAATCAAAACAGTTTCACTAGTGTGAAAAATATGTGGCAAGTATGGCCTCTGCAAGCCTCAGATTTCAACGCAGTTGAGCAACAAGAGGAAAGTTTGAAGCCTGAGTTCTCCCCCATCACCTTTAAAATTCCTAAGGAAATAGCTTATGCTAGAATGCAGGTAATCTGTCCCATAAAGATGGAAACTGAGACCCTTTCATTCTGCTCCCTTTAATTTGGAAAATATCTGTATTTGTTAAAACCAGTAAAGGTGTGAATAGTCTTTTTTTCCATCATATATACTTTCACTTGATGTAGATAAAGAAAACTGAGTAAAATATGTTCGCAACAACCCTTTAAATGTCACCACTGTCAGAATGAAGAGTTTGTGATTTTAGCTGCTATCATGTCTTAATTAGTGGATGTTTAAGTGCTTAGAGCTTGAGTTCGTCTCTTTGCCCTTGGGTAATGTCATCCCTTTTGTCAACAGCGACTGCTGTACCTTGAGTTATGCTCTGCTGTGGTGATGTGTCACATTTGGCAAGATGAATGATCACATCAATATATTCATCCTCACTGTAGCAATCCATCAGGTGCCAACTTTGCCAAGAAAACTAAGCCTGCTGCATTTTCTAAGCATATTTAAAAAAAAGCAGCGTATGCATGATACACGTTAACAGGAGTTAGGCGACTTTACATACAGTATATAGTGCAAATAAAACAAAAACAACACACGACAAATGAGTCCAGGGAATTTAATTGAGCAAAACTATATCAGCAGTTCACGTCCACAGTTGAGATACGTGTGCTAATTTAGCGCACAGAAAAGAGAGGCAGCCCTGTCACGGCAGAGAATTATCACAGTCGTCACAGAGCTAATGGTTCGATTTATCACCGCTCCTTACCTACAAAACACCCATGAACATTTTGTGTCTCCTGGTGTTTTCACTTGGAAAATATAAGGTCACAAAATTCAATCAGCTGTGTTGTGAGGAAACTCCCATCAAGCCAGTCCACTCTCTGCTGCCTCTACTACTCTGAGAGTGTTTCACTTTTATTACTATTTATTCCTGAAAATTGGCAGCAGCCAGCACAAAGTGGTGGGGAGAGTGCTGAAACAAACAGCAAAGGCCATATTTTCTCTGTTAAAAGAAAAGAGTGGGAGGCAGCACAGTCTTTTACTGGCATCAAACAAAAGGCTTCAGAGTCAGGAATCACGGTGCAGCTGGTGTTCACAGCCTCTGAGGCCGGCCGAACGTGTCAGTGGAAGGGAAGAAGGGAATGTAGCTTATTGGTGAAATTTGGGAGATGAAAAACATTTAAAAGTGTCTGTTAGAGACAGTTAATAATATGTAATGAATGAATCATTGCTACTTTTGCTGTTTTCAGCAAAATGCCAAAGAGGATGGAGATAATAGCAGATTATTTCAAGTCGCTGGCAGTTTCTGAATAATTCAAGTATAAGGAGAAGAGTTGTGATAATGGGCTGTTTCATACATTAAGTCTAAAAAGCCTCTTTCTTTGTTTGTTTGTGGCTTTCATTTATTTCCTAAAGTGATGTTTAAAAGTCAAATTATTCATTCCATGCAAATGACAGCGCTATCAGCAGCATTTCATTACAGAGTTTAGTTCACTGCGCTCCCCCATTTCATCGCAGAGATGGATTTAAACACATGCAATTTCATTTTTCTAATGAGCAGGAATGAACTAACTAAGCTCACACTTTTGAACTTATAGTAATTAATTTAATTCCTGCTCCTTTGTCCTTTGCAACAGGTTGAGCACAGAAGAATAAACTTTTAATCTAGCAGAAGAAAGTGTTTTAGTAAGGTGTTGGCGTGAATGTACAGGCCTAGTGACCCTCATCTGTCACTGTCCACTGTGCAGATTTTGGATCAGTTGTCCCGAGCTGAAACTGATATCCAAGGTTTACTTTCACTTGCTGTCATTGTAAGAGACAGCATCTGTCATTTTGGTGCCTGGTGGTGTGTATTCTCAACCACTGCCTGCCTCTCTACATGAGCCACTCTGTCAACATGTGTTTCTGTGGGTCGTATGAGATGGTAGAGACAAATGACCGATGTGGGTGATAAGATTGGAGGACTTGTTGCACCACACTGTCGGTGCCTTGTTGTTTTGGGTCTTTGTTTCTAAGGCACAGAGATGCAATGTGGTTTTGTTAGGTCAGTGCAGTGTGTGTTTCTGTTTGAGTGTGTGTGTGTGTGTGTGTGTGTGTGTTGACTTCAGTTCTCCGTCTCATTCAGGTTGTATAAGTATTTTGTTTTTGGTTAGAAATTGAAATTACAGTGTTTTTATTATTATATGAGTAATTTAATATTAGGAGGATGTAGTTCTTTAAGAGAAAATTCAAAGTGTCAGTTTTTGTTCCAAAGTTATTTAAATTGTGTATAAATTATCAACAAATGTGACATTGAAAAAAAACATGTAAAATGTTTTAATGTTTTAAAATAATGTGTTATGTACGAGACAAGAATTTAGTATAACATGATGTTCTGTCTGGGGACAACAGATTGTTTGATTGATTGGTTGGTGCATAAAGAATTCCCAGATCTCTTTAATTATTGACGTATTTATCTGGCACATAATGGGGAACATGATGACACCATATGTGTAGGCAATTACAAAGGGTGTTGGGGTTAAAAAGACGATTTGGCTTCAGCCGACTCCCCTTCAGTATCATTTGAGAGGACATCAATCATCGTGTATTAGAACACTGAATTTAAATTGTCCAAATTATCAACAACCTGTAAAATGAATATTGATTTAATTATAAAGACTAAAAATAAATAGATGTTTAATTTATTGTCATTTCCCTCACTAAGTGATTGTGATTTCACAGTGTGCTGTCAAAAACTCCCCATAAGTGTTTAACAGCGCTGAGAGCTGCTGAGACATAACATGATATGCATCACTTTCTTCATGTCTTTCAGGCGTCTCTCCAAGTCACTTACCAACGATCATTTCTCAGTGGCATGTTAAACTAAAAGTTTGACATGAACTTTTCTGCAAACAGGTAGACAATGTTTCATTTTATATGTGTATGTATAAAAGTGTCTGAATTATATCAGTTTCTTTACTCTCCATTTTTATCCATCTCTATCCATAGAGCTGCTGCAGGCAAGTGTGACCACCCATGTGCCATACCATTCGGTGGCATGCGGTGCAATGGATTGAGTACAGGACCAGTCAGACATTGAAAGCGTACATACAACCAAGTACATTTCTCCAGGCACTAAAAACCTCTTCCACCCACACAGGAGGCATTTGTAAATGCACAGGACATGGAAGGGTTGAGGTAACCTACTGTGTCAACATGGCATAAAGCAGACTTGTGACAAACTCTAAGGAAACAAACGCAAGCCCTAGGAAGAGGTGTGTTGGAGTGGAGTGCCGGGACGTGGGAAATATATGACAGGGTATTAGTTTAAAAGTTCTTAAATCCCAAAGCAGGCAGCTCTGTGAGCACTCTATCAGGAGGCTTACTTCACAAAATGTCAGGCTTAATTTCTTCCAAAGTGTAGTTGTTCACTTCACAGCTCAGACTCTAAAGCGGCAAAGTGGTACTGTACTTGTAAGAGTTTCTGATATTCTAGAAAAAATAAAAAGGTTTTACAGTGTAGCAGATGCTTTCTTTCTATAGAGATATAGATATATCACAAAAGTCCCTTTATCTTGATAATAAAGTTGTCTTAGGGAGTTTATCCTAAACTCATCGTCACTTTGAATATCAAAACTTTGAGGCAAATTTGTGAAATGCAAAATCATTTGTATTTAATAAAAATTAAATACAAGTGAAGTAACTGTGAAAGACTGTGTGAATCCTCTGCTATGAAATTTAGGTTTGGGTTTGGTCAAAATGAGAAGATTTGCTGCTTTTTTGCAAAAAGCTGACTCGCTGTATGTCGCTCATTGTGACCTTAAAGTCGGAGAAGTATCACAGTGTCAACGACCAGCAGCACTCTTAATTCCGAGGATTACCTTTGTTTGAGCTTATGTCACCACCTGCTCAGGGCCGGTCAAAGGTGTAAAATACATGGTCACACTGTGATGTGACTATGAGTTATGCTGGCCAAGGTCATTATAGGTCATTACTACACCTAAAACTAAAACTGAATAGAAAAGCGTAATAATTATTTCTAAAGTGAATTTAAACTTGGAGTAAATCCTAAAGAGAAACCAAAACGAATATGTCTTGTTTCAAAATTATACTAGAAATTAAAAACAAAACTGCAATTTTTTCTTTGATTTAAAAAATCAAAAATAAAATCAAAACTAGATTCCTTTGTCAAACTGAAACTAAACGAATGGTCAAACCCAACGAAACTGGAACTACACTAAATAATAATTTGAATTTGAATTGAAAGGTTTGAATTTGAACTTGAAATAAATAGTTAAAACACTAATAACACTATATAATAAGACTAACAGTCACCCACCAGCTTGATCTGATATTTTTAATATATTCTATATGTCTTAATTAAATCCCTAAATTATAAACTATTTCGGTGTCATCAGGGTTTGGGTGGCGGATCATAGTTGTCAGTAGCCAGAGTGCTGCTCCCCAGAGTCCTGTTTATCGATTATCCAATGATTCTCCTTGGACCACAGCTGCAGAGTAACCAAATGTGTTATCACTCCCAAAGCTGATTTAATCTGAAGCACCACATATTCCCTCTTGTTCTGTACTTCTCAGATGAGAACATCAAATTTCACTCTGGAGAAATGTTTGGGAGTTACTGTTCCTAAATCTGCAAAAGCAGGATGGGAAGACAGCAGTTTGATCAGCCGTGACCTTTTCTCAACACTACACTGCCTCTTGCTGTTTATTATTGAGTCAAAATGTTGGTTCAAAACAAAGGAGGCAGTTTGGGACACATGTTTCTTCTAATCCTGCCTATGGATGTGTCCAGCGTTGAAAACCAAACACTGTATTCCACACATGTGCACCTGCGCTATGCTTCACTGACTTCACTTGTCTAATGTGTGCTTAGACTCACAAAAACAAAGCCACATAGCCCAGCTGACTGGGAAGAGAGTCGGACTAAAAACTATGTCTTTGATACATTCTAATAAATTGAATCTGTTGCTTTAATACATCAAAGTATTCGTTTAAAGCCCCCAAAGTGTCTTTGTCAAAACTCCGTAAGCACTGCAGCATGGAAAATGGTGTTAAGTTATTTAGCCTAATGCATCCTCCCCATGATGCAACACTGAAACCAACCTGTGCAAGGTTCATGTCACTTGTCAAATTTGTGTAAAATGGATTTATCAGCAATTTGAGGTGTGTATTTTTATCCTCAAGGACACAGCAAAAGATAGATGAGCTGGAACAACAAAAAAACTGAATGTTGACTGACTTAGGTTCAGCAATGCTCTGTGTAAGACTTTTACTACTTTACAGAAGTATAGAGGTGTGTCGAAGTTGCATAAATAGTTTTTGTAAGAGCTCATACAGTGTACTGCAGTGAGGGACTCACGTTTGACACATTCTATTATTCCTTTCAGCATTTACTGTTCTGAACAAGTTAAAAAATTATTTACCTGGAACTTAAAATCTAGTGCAAAGACAAATGCATGCATGAGACAAATGTTTTCACTATTGTGTCTTGGTGTAATTGCAATTCGAGTCTCCAGTTAATAAGGCAATATGGAACACTTAACCAGCTATAAAATAAATCTCCCTTGAGAAAAGCTTCTAATTTTTTCCATCCCGTGGTAACTGCTGGTTTGGACATCAAAGCAAAATCCAATTAGAACTGTTGGGTGAATAAAATAGCACTGCTTTCTTCTTATGTCCCTCTTTCGTAAGTCATACCTCTTCAGGCCTGTTTTGGAAGCAGCTCCGTTGTGGTGTACTTAACTTGCAGCTTAGCGTAAAAGTTGAAAGCTAAAGCTTTCCCAGTTGTTCCTTTTAGCATGTCTGACTTTGGAGGGACTTTGTAACTACAGCAGCGGACTCAGCAGAGTTCAGGGGAAATACACCGCAAAATACAACAGTATTTGACGTACTACTTCTCTACCAACTGATCTGCAGCTGCCCCAGCCTCCATCTTCATTCTAAAGAACCTGGGGAGGATCTTTGTAAAAATGTTACCTAAAATTGACATTCATTTTCACAGCAGTCTCAATTATGTGAGTGTGTAACTTTGTAACCGCTGTGTCCTGTGTGTCCATCAACAGTCCAGCAACAGGCCCCAACTATCAGGTGTGGTCCATCATAGTATCGCTTCAGTATCATTGGTCCACAAGATCTTTGAGAAATTGGTTACGTTACGTTACTGTTTGGCCTCTTTTTGATCAGCTTTTCTTTCTTAATAAACTGGGGCTTTGATTTTGCCTTTCACACCAACAGCTCAGACGACTTCTGCAGATTCCAGAAAGGTTGCAGTTCTGGAAAGAGACTTAACCGGAGGCTAAAGGATTTGTTGTATTTTGGTATTTGGGGATGTATCTGGCTGTTATTTTGCAGCATCTCCTCTCAGCACCTGTTTTGTGACACTGTCTGCCCACACTGACAAATAGATTGCATGCATTCACTCGAACTAAACCTATGAAACATGTCAGCACTGAAGTCTGTCCTCTTAATAAAAGTCCTAAAGAGCCATGAAGATAAAATCACTAGATGCAAGTGAAAAAGCTCTTATGCAGCCCTGGTAATTATGACAGGAGAATCACCGGAGTGATGACTGTTTGGTTCCCCTTTCCAGATTTTCCCAAGTAGCTGAAATTTGAATTATATGTATCCTATAAAAATAAGGATCCTATGGAAAGTCAAAGTTGGAGAGGGCCCTTTGCTTTATGTAATGGACATCATCAAGGCGTGATAAGGTTGCACGATTCCTGTTAGTCCTCTCCATTGTCTAACCTTGGCATCTAATTATTTCCCTGTTAATCTGCTCTGAAACCTTTGCAGCCTTTGTAATGGAACACACTGACATTTATTTCACCATGAGCAGCCCCTGGTTCCTGCCCATCCTCCCCTGTTTGAGTTTACCTAAGAGAAAGGTTGATAAAGCGTAAAAAGTGCCAAACAGCCGCTCAAGGGTGTACAAGCAAAGAGGAATCCTAACATCAGACAATAATATATGCAACGTAAATCAATGCCTCCAGGAATTTGTGATGTTGCAATAGCACCGTTTAAGTCAAATTCAACTAATCCTCATGAATTCTGCACAGCCTTGCATTTGTGCAGTTTTTTTTTTTTTAACCATCACAGCTTTTCTGCAAATTTAAGCCACACTCTGCACCATCCCGTAACACTACGTGGCAGAGCAGCTGATAGGAGCTGTACTGTAAAGTCTCCATGTTGTTATTTTCCTAAAATAAAATCTGAAATCAAAGACAATTGTTATTTGTTGCAGTAAGAGATGCAATATCTGTAATATACTAAATATGTTCTTTACCCACAATTCATTAAAAATGTATTATTAACTTTTTAAAATCAAAAAGTCTGCATATACATTTTCTATTACTAATTATTAAGGCTGTCAATCAATTAAAAATGTAATCGTGATTAAATGCATATTGTCCATAGTTAATCGTGATTGATTCCAGTTTAGTCACACATGCTTTACCTACTCAGAATTTGCTGTTAAGAAACATATTTCAAGTTTTAGTACTGTTATAGCCACAGAAGTGGACACATGGTACTGATGGTACAGACTTAGTGAAGCTAATGAGTGAGGGATTATTTCTACAAAAGCAAAGTCACATACTGTATGTATAAAATAAAAATGTCATGATTTTAACAAATGGGCAAGTTTTTAAGATATTATAGAAATCAGTCACTATCGCATTTTTTATCACTCTCTATCTGACGTGGTTCAGCTGGTAAAGGAAGGGGACCAGGTTTAGTGTGCAGGCTGCTATTAGACTCCAACAGAAGTCCCTCAGCTATTAGGTTGTGTGACTAACCAACAATGTGTGACTTGTTTTAGCATATTAATAGCAAATAGAGGTTAGACAACCCCACTATGGTTAACACATACACACGATCACTGTGGGCAGAGTTGACACTATGGTTTTGTGTTTATGCCTGTTTGATAGGTGTTTTAATGAAGGACTTTTATTGCCCTATTACTTACTGACATGTAACAATACAGTGAAAGAGTCGTCCACCTGAGTGTCTCACCTCAGCTGGAATGTGTTACTGTGTCACTACCATGAGTTACACTCCCATGAATTTTTTGTTAATGATAATAACCTTTTAAAAATATAAATATTGTAAAGTTTTATCATTTCATTTTAGGTAAATGGGGAAGTTTATAAATAAAGTACATTGTACTGACTTCATATTTGTGTCGCCCGTGCTCAGATCACAAGCTTTTACCCCTTCAATAAAAAGATCTGAAGTTATTTTCATTTGTGCTAGCAATGGCTTCCTTCTCTGACAGGTCCGCACAACTCTCCCAGGAATCTCATGAATATATTTAGGACTATTAAAGCATTTTTTAAAAGCTATTTAGCTTGCATACAGTCTAATCATTACAATGCAAATGAGACCGGCAGGATGGTAAATAAGGTGTGACTGAGAAAATGGAAAATGGATAAGGAAAACCACTTGGATGCGCATCTGTGGGGCCAGCCATATTAGTTTGGATGCCCATTACAGTCAAGTCTATTTGTGCTTTTCTTATTTTGATAAGACACTGCGTATATAGGCCTTTATCACTAGGCACAGTAATTTTCTATAACAATAAAGCTTACCTGTATATATGTTCCTGTCACACACAAAGCACAGCTGGCTCATGTCCTTTGTGAGACGCTCTGCATTTGCCATTAGCTCTTGTTGAGTCTGTCACTTAGATATATTCCACTGGTGTCATTTACAAAACTAGCAACTGTGGGAATGAGGAGCATCCTAAGAGACGTCCGAGATGACATTTCTGCAGCAGTCTATGACAGCAATGTGCTGGGAGGTAAGACAGGACTGTGAAGTGACACCTGAACTCGTCATCCTTTTAAAGCTCTGAGACTCCTGGCACACAACCTACACACTCAGACAAAGATGAGGAGCTGTGAGCAATTCCTGTCAACCATCCGATTTTACAAACACAACCCATGTGTGTGTGTGTATGGGGGGGGATGTTTACTGGGGGAATATGCAGTACTGTTATAAAGATATGTAGGTGGTGTTTTATAGATGCATATGCTAATAAATTAGAAGTATAGTCCAATAAAACTCACGAGTTAATGTGATGCAAAATATGTCTGCAATAAAGAGAGGAGAGCACTGCTGTAAATTGAGTTATTCCAGCATCCTGGTAGCACAGGTGGCTAAGACAAACACTATGCGACTGAAATGTCTTTGGCTCAAAGCCAGCGAGGGCTGTAGCTACCACTGAAGGCACTGAGATCATGATCATTTCTAGGAATTAGGTGGTGTTAGGGAGCTGGAAGATGTTTGGTCTAGTCAACAATTAAGAGCTTAGCACATGGAGGGCTTTGTAAAGGCCAATTGCTAAAGCTGCTCCAGTCAGTATTTTTGTATTAACAATCATGTGATCACGTGTAATGTAAAAGTAATCCTTCATAGTGACAAATGCACAGAAAATTGTTGCCCTGACTCTGCAGTTTCCTTCAGCTTTGCTGAGCTTCAGTGTCTTTAAACTCACTGTGTTGGATTTACAGCCTGCAACTTTTGGTTTATCAGTGCACTCAACAGTGTTGCTTTCTAGCAGCAACAGGCAGTTCTAAAACCCCCTGTATACTGACTGCTGGGCACCATTAACATCAAAACAACAAAGTTAGACAAAATATTTAGCAGCCAACAGATCAGATCCATCCCCAGAATAAAGGCGGCACCAAAACTAGAGGTACAGGGGAGTGAATGTTTGAGTTAGTTTTAGAAGTGGACACAAACACTGTTTATAAAAAGCTAAACAAAGCTACAATATGCAACTTAAGGTCAATACCACTCCACTCTTCTTCAAGTCTTCCCTGCCCTGCTACACTCTGCTACACCCCACCCAGTGGTTCAGCTAGTCATTGCTTTAAAACTGCAGAAAGATGAGAATGCCCCATATGGCTCAAAAAAATCCTTCTAGTTACATGTTTAAGTTTGACTTTTTTAAGGCCAACAACTAGTACAACAACAAGTTTATTCACAGAACCTTATTTTGACAGGATGAACATGTTTGACCCTTTTAACAAAATGTATTTAACTGTTGTATAATTGGCTTAGAGGTTTATAAATGTAAAATCCATAAATGTTGCTTCTGATGAATTTATTTGTTACAAACTTTCTGTAGGTTTTTGATGTTTGAAGAAATTCTCATTCTAAAGGTCTAGTTATTACACATTTAAAATTTAATTCCCAGTTTACCTTTGAAAGTCTCCAATACTGCATTGAAATTAAGTGTAACTGAATGGTTGACCTCAGAAAACAAAATTTGAAATACTCAAAGAATTATTTTAGCAAGTATTTTTATACATGGCTGTATGATCTTTATTCCTAAAGTCTAGTCTGGGACCATAGTTGCAAGGCATTCAAGTCAAACATAGCAAGTCTTACTCGTTCTGTGTGTAGAGAAAGAATCCATGCAGACAATCTTAAACAATAATAACATAACATCTGAAAGGTTGATAATGGGCTGTGCAGTGCTGCCTGGAATAAAAATTGCTTGGCTCCATAAATGGAAACTATACTATTAGATACGTGACGTATTATGTGTCACAGTGGAAACAAGCTTCTGGCGATAAATCAGGGTGGCATATGTTCCCTGCTCTGCACACCCAGGACACCATAATTAACACTCTTTTGCGTAACATCAAGCCAATGATCTTGCCCCTTCTTTTATGATCACTTATTTTAATTAAGAAAACAACCGTTGTGTGTGTGCGTGTCTGTGTGTGTGTGTGGATTAGTGACTTAACTTCTCCAACCTCTTCCATCAATCTTACTCCATGCATTGAGAGTCATTACACACTGTTTGGGTCCATTTGTTTTGATCATACTGTAAATGCCATCTCCTCTCTACACTCAGACTTAGACATGCCTAGTGGTTATTTATGATCCGCATTATGATGCTTGTTCTGGTTGATCATTTATTTTGTGCAATAAATATATTGCACTGTTGTCCTTTTCAGTACACCACAACTCATCCCATTGTTTTTTTGTTTTTCATGTAATAATTAGTGGCAGGGTGGCGCCAGAAGACAAGAAAGTTAAATGATTAAAAGATTGATAAGTGTAAAGGCTAAAGAATGTCTAATAAACCCAAACCCAATCAGTAATAAATCAGTTAAAGGATGAGGGTGGGATAGTTCTAGTTTGGGAAGTACGAGACCATAAATTGTATCAAACTTTGCTTTGCCTTCTTCTATGAACATATAACTCTGCCTCCAGCTAAAAAACTTCAGAAGACATTATCTGAGTGACTTTTCAGTTTAGATGATGTCATCTGGGAGTCAGCTGCACTCCATAGTCAGCAGCCACATGACATTATCTGAACTGAACTTATGTCATCTGGAGAAGTTTTTTAGCCAGAACCAGAAATATATTTTATCATAAGGAAGCCAGAGGTAACTGAGTATACTGTATATACACAAGAAGAACCATGAGAACCAAGTTGAAAAATGGTGAAGTTGCAGGTGTACTGCAGGTCAAACAGTGACGAATGAACCTTTCATTTTAATCTTGCAAATTCTCGCAAATCACTTACTTATTACTAATAACCTGTAATATTGTCTGACTGACTGATGATTCTTGCTCTGCCATGGAAACTCATGGCTGAATTAATTATCTAAGGGCGAAAAATAACACTTTGGCTCATAACTATAAAGTGTCGGAACTATGTGAAGCACGATATATGGTGAAGGTCACACAAACAGGTTCTTTATATGACCCAACCCTTTCTGCGTACACCATGTGTGTCAAACGCATAAGAACACACTAACTACAATTATAATAATAGTATTTAATATTGTGGAGGAAATCTTTAAAATTTGTAACAAATTAGGATAAAAGAACCAATTCAAACACACTGGATGTTGAATTTTCTAGGCCTGTGGTGATTTGCGCCCTGAGGCAGTTGCCCACGTTGCTCAGCTGGAAATCTTGCCTGGTGTTGCGAGCTGCAAATTTCCCCCTGAGGGCTACAACTCAAAACAGCCAATATTTTTTTTTCTTACCTGAGAAAAGAGAGATCTTAGAGAAATGTAAAAATATATAACTGAACTGAGCAGATAACATTTAGGGGAGAAGAACCACGTCCTGTATATACTCCCTGTGAGAATAAAGTGAATGTTTCAGGATTTCTTTGAACCTCACTTCTCAATATCTCGGCTTCTGTGGACGGACTGATTGATCATTATTTTATCACTCAGCCTGTTGACAAAGAGCAAGTAGAAAGAATGACTAATCGAATGATGACCATGATTAATGTTTTTATGTGTCATCCAGTTATTTCATACCAAGCTCTGTTATGCAGGTTGATTCCTCTGCTGCACTCGGCCTGTATTAAAATGAAATTAAGGAAAAATACAAAGACAAGCATTCCCACATATATATAACCCACTACAGGCGGTACTCACCTCTCTCACCTACATGCACTTTTCTCTCCCACTCTCAGAAAGGATTCCTTGTCTCTGTGCTTCGGGTCCAGCCCTCTATAGCATCGCTGCACACACAGCAGAGCAAAAGCCTTGAGATGATTTGGTCCGATCAAAGGATTATTCACTCTGTGTCTGTAGGATTGTTCTGCATACCAGATTCACAGCGTGATTGAATTTTCCACCTACTTACACGCCTCTTCTCTAATTTCACTCACGACACATTAAAGCAACAGTGTCATAGCCTGTTAGCCAGCTCAATATTCTCTTTTCGGCATTTTCTTTTCTGTCAACAGCAAGAAAGAATAAAATAAGGGAATATTCTCCTGGTTGCTTTCATCCAGCAGGGAAGAAAATAACAAACAGGGTTTTGTTTTGTTGACAAAAATACTGACTGGCCTTTCTCTGCAGGGAGTCGACTGTCATAGCTTTTTAATACAGGTACAGTCACATACAGAGCAACATAGCAAATTGTTAGCAATCATCAATTATCTTGTATCTCTCTACAACAACAGGCTTATTCGCTCTCCTGGGAACACTCAAAATTAAGTGCTTGTTCAGTTGGTGTTGTTCCCTAATGGTCGTACCTGCAACACGTAGTTTTCTATCTGACTGTGGAGTGTATTCAAGTGTATCTTTACATGTCTGTGTGTGGGAGAAGGTAATTTGACACAACCTTGGTGTTTTACCAAAGAATGAATTCTTTCAAATGCGTATCCACATATCCAAATTACATGTCTGTGCTGTGCTTTGCTTTGTTTGGGGACTCCTGGCATGAAATGGAACATCAATTTGTGATCAAACTTCACATTTCAAAAGACAGGAAAGAAATGTCGACCTCTGACAATGGGACACGGCAAATCATATTGTATTGTTATAGTTAACAGCTCAGCAATAGAACTTGGTGTTGGCCCAATCCCACAAAAACTTACCAGAAGCGGAGAAAGTGAATGTATAATACCTCCTTAGCACAAAAGCGCAGAGAGACAAAGCTGGCGAGTCGAAGGCCAAGAAAGTCAACACATTTTTTCACAGGTGTGGGCAAAGATCAAAGCACAGCTAAAAAGATGAGCGAATGTTGCACTTCAGCAGATTGAGCCGACACTTGAATGATAATGTTGCTCTGCAGCTGTTGGTTGTATACTGTAAGTATGCAATTACTATATTTGCTAGGATGCTGGTGGTGGTGGGTGTGATGGGATATGGTGCTCAGATAAGGTGTTTAGAGATCAAGAGGGAGCCTGGAGTGGAACTGTTGCCTCTTCAAGGTGGAAAGTGCACGTCGATGTGTTACAGGCATCTGATAAGCAAGCCTCCTGGACACCTACCTTTAGAGCTTTTCCACCATGGGAGGAGACCTCAGAGCAGGCCCAGAACACACTGGAGGGATTACATTTCCCATCTGGCCCTGGAAGACTCCTCTCCTCCCAATTCAGTGCATTTCTTTTAATAAATGAAGGACTTTACTCAGGTAAAGTGAGTTGCAAAGAGGGTGGATAGTGGATGAAAAAAAAGTGGATGCAACTTTTGCACCACAAACATGAGTCCGTTCTCTGGTTGGTATTTAGGCAAGAAAGCCACTTTGGTTGAGGTAACAGGAAAAATATACATTTGTTAAAAAGTTCTGGCCAGTCCAGAATATTTCCCTAACCGTAACTAAGGACTGTATATGCCCCCAACAAACAGCAGGATGCATCTGTCAGTATGTTTGAGTTTTCCTGCCCCCTATTGGCCACAAATCTACGAACACAGCTTTAAGTCTTAAAAATGTACCTCGATCAGACTTGCATCCATTACTTTTGTGTGTCTCCGATGCATTTCATGTAACTCGACATCACCTGAGCAGAGAGTTGGGGCTGTTTTGCTTTGCACCTGCTCGTTCATCACATCTTCAAAAAGGAAGGCGAAGAACTGCATCACGTTGATTAAACACTGGCTCGATTCTCGCTGGCTCTTTGAAGGATAATACCCAGCGATGGAGAGGGCAGGGAAAATATTTCATACACACATGAGTGCCCATGCATTTACTCTTTCACTTACTTATGTAAAACTTTACTTTCTTCTCTTCCTCTCTCTGCCACTTAGTCCTTTCTGTCCTCAACCATTTCTCTCTTGTGTTTTACTGCAAACACATTTATACTTTATCTCTGTCCTCTTTACTTACTTTCACCATCACCATTCCTTCCTCTCCTTTCTTTCCTCTCTCACCTCTCATCTGCGTCTGTTTAATGCTCTGCCAATTAGAGCAGCGCCATCAGAATACTGAGTGGGCACGAGAGAGACAGGAGGGAGACAAGACGAGACAGAACCAGAGAGACACAGAAGACATGAGCAAGCTGAGGACACGTGGAAAACGGTTGCTAATTCATTCACAGATGATAAATGAGCCATTTTGTGCTTGCTAATGGGGAAGAGAGGTAGAGACAAACAATAAATGGATTTACTAAAATACATTTAGAGAGATGGAGGAAATCTTGCTCTGCCCTCTGAGACACTTGATCCTAAGATTGAGTTTAAAAATTGGTAAGTGATTGAAGTGAATCAGAGTCTGATCCAGACTGTCTCACTAAGGAATGACTTAGATGTTTTGGTTTTTTTTGCTTAGGAAATATCATCTGTAAATGGACTTCATTTATTTAGTGCTTTGATCCATAGCACTACAATGACCTATTCGGTCACACAGGAATGGTGGCAAGCTACCATGTATTGGGAGTTGTGTCTTGCTCAAGTACACTTTAACATGTAGGCAGGAAGGATGTCCGCAAATGCTCAACTTCACATAAAGCTTACTGAACAACATACTGTGTCACATCTGTTTAATCCGTTCAATATCAGAAAGAAATTGAGTCCACATGCTTGTTTGTTAAATGTTGAGCTTTGCCTTTAAATTTGAGCATTTAAATTACTGTTTAATTTCCACCATGCACCTGAAGATTAAACTAACTCTAATCATATAATTGGTTGTGACCCCCTTACTGGACTCTTGGCACAGCGAGGTAAAAAAAGAAAAAGTGATTTAAAATCTCTTACGCAGCACGGAGGTCTTTTTCAGCGCAGCCTTTCTCATTTCATGTAAGGATACGGTGAAATCCTTCCGTTTAAATGCAGCAGACTTGAAGTTGTGAAGACCAGAAAGGAACTGCAAGGAATGAGTACCCAACCTGTGGCCTGTGTCATGCTGTCTCACCTCAGCGGATGGTAATGAAAAATATGCCCTGCATCATAATCACTGCTGACCCTCATGCTAAGACTTGATTGGCTGTTCCATGGCCCCCTGGGTGTCCTCTGAGCAAGGTCTTGACTGGCCACTGGTCCACACCTGATGAGAATATTCATGACTGTGTATGTTTGAAATCTAGAAGCTTACATTGATTTGCCTAAAATAACCTGAGGTGCTGCTGCCAGGGGTGGAAGCCAACATGAAGTGACGATAAATGGAAGAGGATGAGAGTCTTCTCTGTGTGTGTGTGTTTGTGTGTGTGTGTGTTTCCTTTCAAAGATACGATCTGTCACTAAGTTTGCAAACTGATATGAGAAGCAGTTGTTTTGCTTGCTAATATTTTAACCCATGTGAAGGAGTTCGGTTATGAGCTGTGAGACACATTTTCAATGTAAAGCTGTTTGAACCACGATAACCTTTAAAGCATCGTGATACCGGTGATATTATGACACAGTGCTGCTGAAGTAATTTGTGTAAACAGAGCCATATGGTTTTGCACACCTCTTCTGTCAGCCTGTCAATGCCTACATAAATTCACCCCGCATCTAATAAACATACACTGTGCTGTTTTTCTAAATGGTGGCGAAATGATTAATATCGCACTACACGCACCTGTGTGACGGGTCAGTTAAACATTTGGAAGAAAATGCTTGGTTTTTTTTATTATATGGGTCCGTTCATTGGTTGATTAGAGCTATTTATTTTAGTTAATTATGTGTACTAATAACAGAAAACCAGGCTGAGATTGAAGTCTGTGTGTGTGCACAACCAAAATGTGTTCCCATACATCGCTGTGTATTTATACCATGTAGTGACGCAGTCATTAATACTTGATTTTTTATATGAATCATGATATTATTTTTAAGCTGCTACTCATTTGTCTCACTTCTAATAACCATAATACAAGCCACATTGTTTCTCGTTTTCTGCAGTTAAATGTAAATTCCCCAAACTATTTCTGCATTTGCTGTACTGTGATGAATACAAATGTACGGGGTACTGGAAATCACAAATCCAAACAATATTTGAATTTGTCAGCTCAGGATACTAGTCTTTCTTATTCACCTCACACATCTTGGCAACAAGGGCTATAAAGCCAATCGTTTTTGACTTCCTGTCTGCCTCTATGGACATCTGCTTCTTGTGTTCATCTTCCACTCAACTTTTAGCAGACATCTGACTGCTTAGATAATCTAATGAAAATTCTCAAGGACTACCACAGCTGTAAGAAAGTCTGAGACTCGTCTGACAACCATCCACCAAGTTTTAACACAGTGGTGCTAATTACACCAGTTACCGTCCACACGGCTCGGTATTAGCTGCTCTGCAGGATGATGATCCTGGTGTTACAACATTTAATGATGATCAAAATGTGTTCGAAGTTGTTTTAAATGTGTTAATATAACTGTAAAATTAGAAGATAGAACGTCACAGCATTTCAAAACATGTCTTGCAATACAGTATTTTGCTATACTAAACAGCCACACAAGTTTTTCTATAACATGGCCGTATTATTACAAATTATTGTAAATTATATTATCAATAAATAGTTGTAATTTTTTGAATGTTTGGGTAAAAAGTTGTATATTAAATAATTTGAACTAAATGTAATAACCTGCATCACATTGGTGAGCTTTGTCACCATAACGAGCTATTGTCCTACTGGAACACACAAACTGACATTGACACTAAAATAGTTCACGCTGAATGTAACTTTGCACCGAAGAGCTTCTTTTTTAGGTCGATATTTTTCGGTGGACGAGGAAGGTGTCATGTGATCTCCCCTTAAATGTGGACGTTCACAGCTTTAACAAATTAAATTTTGCACAAAATAGCAAGCACTAGCTAACTACAAGAGAAAAAAAAACTAAATGTAAAAACCCAAAAGATCAATACTGTCCAAACCTGCACCAAGCTTCCTACAGCTAAATACATTTCATGGGCCCCTGTTAGGCCCCTGGAATCATCCTAAGTTTGCCCCCCTTTAAAGCACCTATGCCTTGCGGCATTTACTACCTCAAACCTGTTTTTTCTTTACATCAATATTTACCAAGCAGCAGTCTTTGTCTTCCTGCTTTTGTTGGCATGTTGATATATATCTTAATCATTAGTGGAATAAATGGTTGTTAATTGATCCAAAATAACAATGAATATAACAAGCTGGTAATTTGTCAGTGTTGCAGCGTTTTCCATTCTCCATATATTAATAAATAATGCTTTAAATCAAAGCCAAAACTTGATAAGTTCAATAAATTCAACCTGTCACTTCTCAGGGATCATTCAGTCTTCATATAGACATGCTACCACTGTTTTATTTAACAGTAATGAGGGTTCAGTATCTACAGTATATATTACCCACAGTTGCATCAGATATCATCCACCACAATTTTGACCAAGCATGACATGTGGACATACCAGGAAGTGAGGGGAAGAAGCTTATGTTATACCACTCTGCGAAGCAGGTAGATCATTTTAACTGGATTTTAACTCACAACAAAATACAAGTGAAGTAAAGACAGTCAAACAAGCAGCAACAAAAAAAAAAGACTTGGCTGCGTATCTTCTGGTTACATCCACGGCAGATCCAATGTGTTTGTACATCACATTCATTTTCTTAGTGAATTTAAAGCGAATGCACTGTGAGAAAGACAAGATAAAGACCATAAGACAAACAAGATCTTTGTAATTTTACTGTTTTACTGAAATTTGTGACTTTCACAAGCTCAGAGCTGCGTCTTTAAATGTAGCAGAAAATGTGCGTACATGCAACACAGAATCCCCGAGGACTTGTGCCTTTCCACTTATGTGATTATGATAACATGCAGCATGGAATCTTGAAGGGCTGATCTAAACACAAAAGGTTAAAATTATCACTAAAATTTGAATATTCTGTCACATGTTCATGTAAATTGTGTTTCAGAAGTGCAAAAATCTAGCTGGGTGTCATTGAGGGATACAGAGCACCATGCTTCACTCACTCAATTCTCTCAACGCCTCGAATGCAAATGAGTGTATTTGATCCAGTGGCTGTTGTTCAGACGACACTGTTAGAGGCAAGGAGATTGGTTACTGGGGTTGATAATTAAAAAAGACTGACTCTTCCCTATGTTTCCTATTTTCTTCTCTGAGCTGGCAGACAGACAGATGACTAATGTCTGGTAGTCAAAAGGAAAAGCAACCATCAGTTCCGTGTGTCAGAACAAGATGGTGGCTTTCTCCAAACCTCCATTACAAGGCTTTACTAATCCCAACATGCAAATCTGTGTCTAAAAAGTGCCGTTTTGCATAATTCTCACATAATTTCTATGGGATTACGATGTGACAGTAGGAGAAAGACTGGTTGCCAGTAAATCAGCTTTGTAGTTAAACATATTGTAGCACACTGGTGTTGATAGAGGCTTTAAAATGTGACATTATAAAACACACTCCATGATGATCTAAATATCATCCTAGATATTTGAGTGCCAAAAAGGTTCTAATTACAACAAATAGTAATATTGTGCTTTCACGGTGATTTGAGTCCTTAGTGAGTCCCTTATCTACTGACACTGAAAATTGTGGTTAATAAGTTCAAGCAATCTGCAAGGAATTTTGCAGCGATTTTCCACTTGAACTGTGTCAGTGTAGCTGATTATTTCTAACAGTCGTGTGTCTGATTGCAGGGAACAAACATGACACCGCCTGCTCTCATCAATACTTCAGTCCTCTTCAACAAACATGTAACAGCCTGAATTTAAATAGCAAGTTCAACAGGCATCACACATGTGCAATCGTGTGAAGGTTGTTATAAAATATTGCAATGACAACTACACCGGTGGTCAAAAGACCACAATTACCAAGCACACGGGCTTTTTAAAAATCAGCTGGGAGCATCCTGAGTTTTCAAGAAATATTACAGCAAGTAGTATTTATATACATAAATAAAAAAAACTGTCTAAAGCATTCTTAACATTAACATAATTAAAAGTGACTTAAAGTAGAAATCGGGGGCACAGCCCCACCATTTCTAACCCGACCCTTAAGTGCTCTGCTGCATCCTGGTGACATCTGCTCTGTAGTCACTGGCTCATTTCTCTGCTCTCCTGGTGTTAGCTCTGCCAGCTGTGGTCCTTCTGTCACTCCCAGTCTCCTGCTAATATGTCCATCTCCTCCCAATTTCTCAAACACCTCTTTCTACCCACCACCAAACCCCCTAACCCCCCCACCTAAAATCTCTGAAATTTCACACATTGTACCACAGAGTCTTTAGGTGCCCCACTAGAGCACCAGGTTTGCCCTTCTTGTCTGTCTCCCTTTTAATCTCCTCCCAGCTCCTCCAGGCGTTATCTTTGTTTATCCACATTTCCAGACACACCACAGGTCAATATCACAGGTCTCCTGCGATTAGAAACAGGAAGAATTGTTACCAAAAAAAGTGGCACGCAAAAGTAATTTCTAAATAAAAGCCTACATTAATAATGTAGCATTCCGCAAAAGGTTAATATGCATGCAAATGAAACCAAATCTAAACACGCATAAGAAATTAAAGTACAGAGCAGCCCATGCAAGACATTAAAAAAACAAGCAACAAAAACATTGATGCAACAAAAAAAAAATTTTAATCGTGACACATGACAAAAATGTGTCTGGAAAGCAGGCATGGCAAGTTTAGCCAATTTTATATAAAAAATAACCCATGTAATTCATTTAAAACACATATGAAATATTAGACGCAAAGTATAAGAAAACCTATACCCTAAATTACAATGTATGCCATTGATTTGCAACATCAGGCTACATATATGGTTGCGGATGTGATTCCCCGACTTTTCTGTCTGTCGAGCTCCAGCTCCGCTGCCACGCTGCACAGGATAAGCCATTACAGATAATGGACATCCTCTTACTTGCTCGAGTAACAATTGGCACCAAAGCCGGAAGTGATGCAACTTTTACATACCTGTAACTGTCAGGAAAGAGTGACAGACTGTTGTATGAAGTGTTTAAACACAGATAGCCTGCTCTGAACGTCTGTTTTATTATTGAACCCTATAATTAAACCTCAACTAAATGGTTTCACTTGCAGAAACCTTACCATAAATACCACATGTGAGGAAATCATAATACTCCGGAATACTCCACTGCATGTAGGTACTGATACGCCCTGCAGAGGCGTCTTTGTGAATGTTGTGCATGAAGCAATCCTGCTTTGTTGACAACCATAAAATCCTACTTCAGTTCCCATAAGGGGATGCTATAAGGTCAGAATCCTGAAAAAAAGCCTGTACGGTATGTTCAAAATGAATGTTTTATCAATGTGTTGATGAAAAAATTGTGTCGATTTCCCCAGTGCATTTAGCTCAAGCACATTGGAATTGCATCCCCACTTGTTTTTATTCTTCCTAATACATATTGCAAAGCTATAGCCTAAGCAAAAAGCATCTTCATGTGAGCTAAATGTGCTGCAGGAGTAAAAAAAACTCCATACTCACCTTTATTGAGAAATGCATTTAATAACACTGACATTTTCATAGCGAGAAGTAAGCCAACAACAGCAGCTACTTCAGAACTGTCCTTGTTGTTGTGTGTTGTTCCAATCTGCATGTGTGCATGTTTGTGTGATTCAGCGTGAATTGTAAAAACAATTATTTACTGCACAGAGAGTGGTATAGATCACAGAGGAGGGGTGTGTGCGCATTGGAGAGTGCCAGTGCCACTATGGTATGAACAGATCTATCGCAATATGTTATTGAGAATACCTTGCAGAGTGCACAGCAGACAACAGTTCATTATTGCATGATTACCATATGCTTGTGAGACTGTGGGTTCAAACCTGGTTCAGATCCATCTGGCAACACATGTCCCACCTCATTCCATCTCCTCTCACTTCATTGTGCACTGTGTACAGTACACTGTATAATAATCATAGATGTCTTTAATTAAAGAGACACAGTATCTTTAAATCTTCCAAAATATTGAGCGTGCAAGATGATGACAAATATCTTTTGTCTGCAGTGGTCATTCTTGGAGCAGATTCAAAGCTACTGGCAGATTCCTAACAGCTTGTAGCAGGTGATGTCAAAGTGAGTAACTCCTCTCCGTTAGAAAGACAAGAGGAAAACAAGAGGCCATCTGTGCTTGCTTAAGAAGGAAATGAACACAGGCTTACAAATCTCACTTCATACAGATGTATGAGTGTGTTTGAGTGCGTGTGAGAACACCCAGTATATTTGCTAACTGGCAGTGATTTGCAGATAAAAGCCTGCAGAGATGTGCAGACTCTAAAAGATTAACAGCGTGTCAGTGTCATATGATTCAAATTTCTCTGCATTATAAATGTAAGGATGAGTTTAAAAATACACAAGACTTTGAATTATTCAGCCACTCCCATCACATTCTGAGAGGCTTTTTGACTTGATGCTGCAAACCCACAGTGAGTAACGCTGAAAACGACTGGGGAGACCATCAGTGATGGTAGATATTGAAGGTAAAATATTGTGATGTGAAACAGCATTTATGTTATGCTCATGTACTACAAAACCTCCTGTTAAATTTAATTCAAAGCATAAAGGGGCACAATTAGTTTATTAAGAGCTGTGGAATAATTAGAGGGAGAGAATACACCGCACATGGTGTGTATAAATAAGGCACTTTATTTGCTTGCATGCAACTAAACTCACTCTTGTGTGCTTTGCTGCCAACACCACCACTTAAATTGACAGCATGTGACTCTTAGAATGTCTTAATAGTCTCACACTTATTCAGCTTTACACTATCTAAAAATAAGTTTTTATCATTATAGACTCATTTTTGAATTAGCTCCACTTCTCATTAATTGGCGTTTAGCAGAAAGAACCACATTCTTAAGGCGAAATGATGTCTTATTCAATGTCTGTCTCATTTATCTGTATCATACATGTATGCATGACGCTAAAATATCTAAGCTTGGGTTATTACAGGATCCTGACGAGCATTCACGTTGCCAAATTGGGATCAGTGGGGAGCATTTCATGCTGGGCTTTAGGTGGCATCTGTGGGATGTAGAGGCATGTGTATATACTGCCACCCAGTGAAAATGTGCAAAACTACAAGACTTCATGAGTCATTTGACTGACTTCGTCGGCCCTGCTGCAGAGGGACCTGGTTTGGGTAATAAATTAGTCTCTTTTAACATTCACAACTGATGGAAGGCAATCTCAAGGTCTGTGAGGATGAGGCTGAAAGCACTGAGTAGACGGCGAGGACAGCGTGTAAAGACAGGAGGAGGAGGAGGGAGGTGAGGTTACAGAACGAGCGAAGCAGGGATTTGGGGTGCTCTGAAGCAAGACTGCGTTAGCCAGCAGAGCAGAGCCACAGACAGCAAGCAGCAACATTCAGAGCAAAAACCACATCGTCAATGAACCAGCGAGAGAAGGGAGGAGGACATATGGAGGTCCTCATTTTAAACTTGAAAAAAGTACACACCTGCAACAATCTTGCTGTGGTATATCTAGCTGTGATGAAAAGTTTTACCAAAAAAGTTTGTTTTCAGTGGCTTTAAAAAAATAATAGGTTTCAAATGGTTTATAATTAGGCAGAAGCCAGAATGCCTTTTATATAACCTGGCACTGAACACAGTCCTCAAATGCAGCAGGCGGTAAAGGTCTGTAAAAGTTTTCAACATCTTTTATTTCCTCATAAACTTGATGAGTAACATATGTTTGAAAGAGGTCATTGATAGCATGCTAGCTTATGTTTTTGGACTAGATAAAGTACATTTTCATTTGTGCAAGAGAGCACATTACAGAACATTTGTCATCTTAACACCCTGATTACACTCTGCATTTTGCAGCGTGACAGTCTATTTTGGGCAAGGAAATGTGGCGAGTGGATTTGCATGATATTTTGTTGTGAGATATCTTCAAAATGTGATTCAGTCATATGAAGAAGTCAGTATCTTCAGTTTAAATCAGGCCATATCCCACAAGCCAAATGCAGTATGTTATTTGTGGGAATTCAGCTCCGTAATAACACTACAGAAGGTTTAGTACTCAGAAGAAGCATTACAAATCTAGCAAGAGAGGAGAAAAACAGTAGAGTGGAAAGCGGTACCTTGAACGTGGTGCTGGAAGGAAATGTCACAGGTGTTTATCCATTTGCGAAACTCCTCTCTTCCATAACCTGTGGTGAAATTGCCATAAGACCTCTAAATGACTATAGACTGTAGTCAATTTCCAGGCCCAGAGCTCCATGAAGTAATACTGCAGTCCAGTCCACCATGAAAAGCACTAAGGCCGGTGCTCTATTCATCCGAGGATAAATAGCTCTCCTCGCGCTTCCCCAGTTAATCTTTTTAATTGTCTGTCTTTTGTTAATAAATGTTTTTGTGCCCATCATTTAATAATATAAATTAAATTCCACAAACTTCGTTTGAAAACTACTGTTAACAGATGATGAATACATTCCAATAACTATCAATTAAGCCCCAAAATTATTTTCTGTTATTTATTTCACGTATTTCCTAAATAAAGTATAGAGTGAAAATAACCACACATAGAAACCAAATGGCTTAAATACGCCAAGCCTTCATATCCTCCACAGTGTCACTCTCAGGAACATCATTACACAATTTTTAACTAAGCAGCCTCAGGGCATGGAGCTTCTTGATCCATCTTCATCTGTCTTCCTCTCTCTCAGATCTCGTCCACATCATAAACTCCAGCGGTCTGTGCAAACACGCACCATGAAACCTGAGGAAACACATTGTGAAGGGATGGTGACATTGACAAAGTGAGCGCGCGGCCATAGTGCAATGTAACAGCACCCTGCCACTTATGAAAACACCTGCTCCACACTGTCAGCAACTTAACCTTCTATCACCTAAATCCCCACTGGAGGATTATATGTGACAGATGTAGGACAGGAGGGAGTCAGTGGGTGGGGGTGACAGGGGTAAGGTGAAGGGTGGGGTGACATAAGTGACTTCATAAGTAAAAGTTTTTGGGAGAATAATTATGTTCTGAAAATAGAACAAAGAAGTCAAGAAAAGGAGTATTTAGAAAAAGTGTGAGAATGTTGTTAAAATCACACAATTCGCTTGTATAATATTACAACATGCAGGAGCCGTTTATGTCACACTTCCCAATATAATTTAGTGTTTTGGTTCTGATGCCAATTAAATATAGCCACTGCCTTTGTGTATATCCAGTTACCTGACAACAAAATGAATAAATGCCATCTCATGACATGTACGTGTGCATATGTTGCCCATGTTAATGTTTGGTTAGATTTCCGTGTTATTGTGCCAACTGTTTTAACCATTACTGAATACAAAGTGCAGCTGAGACTGATGGATATGTCCAAAGGTCATCAACCAAGGTGAGCAGCAAAAGTTCAGCGACCTGATAAAGTGAGAATGGAAAGTTGAGAAATCAATAATAGATTTAAAGTTTATATGTTTATATATAGTATATAGAGTTTATATATTCCTAAAATGACAGAAAAGACATACAATTAACACAAACAGTTGAAAATGTCCCTTTCAGTCTGTGGGTCCTGTGTTAAGGAGCCTTTTCCCCTTTTGTGTTCGTGGGGCCCATTTCCACTAGACAGCATCAACAAGTACAATTTCTCATGGAAACATTTACAGCTGTTTAAAAGGCAAATGAAAGAGACATTTGGCAACCATGTCTGTTTTTATTTTGTGTTTATTCTCTGGAGGTATCTTTCCAAAATGTGTTGATGTACATATAAAATTAATATAATTCAAAGCCAGAAATGTGAAACTCATATTGGCAGTAGATAACAACTCATTAGGCTTCATTAGGATTTGCCAAATCAACATGCGGACAATGATCCACTGTGGCGACCCTGAACTCACGGGATAAGCCGAAAGGACAAAAAAATACATAAAAAGGATTTACTCACTGAAGAAGACCAATATCTGTCCGAAATTTAAGTCTGGAAGTGGTGCGTCGTTGGACCGGCAGGCATATAAAAACTAAGAAACTTAACCATTTATCATTTTAATTATTTTTATATTTATTTGGGGACAACAACCAAGATGCAGAAGGCTTCACTCCCTGAGAATGAGTTAATTCCTTGTCAGCACTGCTGTGGGTTTTGTACAGTATATATAAAGGATGATAAATGTGCTTTTTCACAGTTGAAAAGCAGCTAATGGAGCAGACACACTTGTTAGACAAAAGGCACTTTAACAAGGACATGAAAGACACAAAGGACAAAGTGTTGCTGAATTAACTCATCCTTCACCAGATGGCAACTCTAACATTGAGACTTCAAGGGGTGTCATACTGTTTGATTATTTGCATAACACGTATCATCCTACATGTCGCGAGTAGGATGGATTTTCAGACGCTGCTGTCTCATTCAAGGTACTTGAACCAAAGCAGGAGACTTAGTGGAGTTAAAAGGTTTTAATAGAGGCTTAACAAATGGAGTTACGGACGTCAGCAGGGTCAAGGTAAGTATGATTAACTCAAGTTCTTCTATTAAGAGTTTATAGAAACAATGCTCAAGTGTGGGCTTTCTTGGGGAAGTTATCCTTAGCGTGGGTTTCACACATGGATTAAAAGGAGTTGGCATAAGCAGACAGAAAGGGGAGCGGACCAAAGCCAAATTTAAGATTAGCTTAAGTGTAACAGTCCCCACTATACAAAGAGGCAAGTGAATGCAGAGTTGAGACTGCAGTCGTGATGAAGAGCATAATAAGTGATATGAGGCCACAGAGCCTAGATACATGCAGGAATGAAGGCAGGAGGAGCGTAACAACTGGAGTATGGGTACAGGTGTACAGGCTGAGACATGGAGCAGTGGCTCTTATTAAACTAGACACTAAAACATCTACAGTATCACCATCATCTATGTGCAACTGACCAACAACAGTCAAAAATCATAAAAAAAAATGATACTGTAATATAATTGATGTAACATAAATATACACAGGAGGGGGGAAAAAAGGAAGATGTTTTTCATTTCTTGTCAGAGTGTTTTATTCTGTGGTGTCATTTTGTCTCTGATATTTATTTAGCGTGTCACTTTATTTGGTCCTTTAATACCTAAACTGTAAAATGCTTGGATGCTGGCTTTGGTCTAACTGCTTGAAGCAGTCAGTACTGTAGGATGTAATGTTGTTTGGTTATTACCACTTTCACGCATAATTGGTTGCTTAATTATTTAGGTATTAATACTAACAATTTGCCATCTTTGCTAAGTTGTTCAAAATATCTCTGGCTACTCCGTTTCCTTCTACAGCATGACATCTGTCTTTTTGGTGAGCTTTTTAATTCACCTGGTGTATGCCTTCAATGTCCTGTTTGTCCACCAACTTTCTGGAAAATATATGAAAAGAGGTTTGGACTGAAAACCATTTACAAACTATCCACAACTTTAAATATCATTTTAAATACTCATTGTTTGTCTTTTTTTTAGACTCCATTTGAAAAATACATACCATTATTTATTTTAATGCTGCTGTAACCGTACGTACTGACCACTCACTCAAGGTGGCTTTTAGCAAACATTAGATGGATACTATTATACATACTTAGTATTAATTGTCCACTTTAAATTTTGGAGCACTGACCATTGTCCTTTATTTTTCATTCTTTGTCATTTGTGGCCTATGTGAGAACATGGATTCAATTTAAAATTCTAAATTTTAAGACTTCTATTCTGATTACACTTGGACACCTGTAAGCAGCCACTCATTAATGGCTGCATTTTATTTCCTGTAAATGCCCACACTAGCTAAAATTCTTTAGAGAGAATAATTGGAGAAAATAATTGGTTTGCATTAGCTGGAACAACTCTAATACAGCTGCATTAGAGTGAACTAAAAACAGTAGTGATAAGTTACATTTCGGATTGAATGCATCATCTCCTCCTGCATACGCAGGCAATTACAATGCAGTTATATCAGCATTCTGCCAATAAGACTTACAATTGCTAGATAGATAATTACAGAATCATAATTATGATATTATAGATCACTGATATCTATAGTTTAGTATGATTATTTATTACAGAAGAAATTTAAAATTGCAGTATATAAAGACCATCAAAACTACAACCTTGAACCTAAAGGTTTATAGAAACTGACTTTAGTTATTAGTTAAAAGCTCTAAACCCTCTATTAGTGACTTGTTTATAATAATGGCCTGTAGTTGGGTCTTTTTTGCTGATAGACTTATACTGTGGGACTGACATTTCAGGTGTTTGTGTGTGTGTGTGTGTGTGTGTGTGTGTGTGTGTGTGTGTGTGTGTGTGTGTGTGTGTGTGTGTGTGTGTGTGTGTGTGTGTGTGCGTGCTGCCATTTTGCTTGACACTGCCTTCCTTCAGCTCTTTTTAAGTACTTATAGGCTTAACCACTCAGCTCTCTCAGTACAAGCGATGACTGTTTAATCCCAGCAACAACAGGGATTGCTGTCAAAGTATCACTGAATTTGAGAAATGACAGAGAGAGCACAAGGACAGGTCAGTGTAAATTGGTGATTCATGACTTCTGGAAACCCCACCGGAAAACTTCCTTGAAGCATACAGGACTTTTCTCACCCGATAAATCTTCCAAACTCAAATGTTCCCTCAAGCACAACGACACTACGACTCTCACTGAGGTATTAACTGTAGTTTCTCTCCTGCATCAGTTAAAACTTATTTTCTGCCAGAGTCATTAAGTCTGGCTGGTTTTGGGCAGCCTCTATCCAATTTTCTACAGCTTTGCCACTTTTTTCTGTTGGATGATAGAGTTCTTACTATCAGGACAGATATAAGCCAGTGTTTAATCTAGTACTTCTTGACAAGGTCCACAAATGATTCATTACCTGCTGCCACAGGCATCTGATTGGGCCATTTCTGTTTAATGAGGTAACATTATCCTAAAGAGTTTAGGTAACTATCCTCGAGGTCAACCATGTGCCCATCTTGCCAGTTGTCACAGTAGTTTAATTCAGAGAAAATAGCTTTATAAGTAAATGGCAGCTTACATACCACTTTTATCCAAAGCACTTCACAGTGTTGCTTCTCATTCACACACACCTGGTGGCTGTCATGCAAGGTGCTCACTTGACCGACCAGGAGCAAGTTGGGGTTAAGTGAATTTTCCCAGGGACACTTCGATGCAAAGCTGGAGGGACCAGGAATCAAACCACTGATCCTGTGGTCCGTGGACAACTGCCTTACCAACTGATCCACAGATGCCCAGTATGTCTGTGTGTGAGTTTACAGGTAGAATGGTACATATAGAGGCGGTCTTACTCGAATCTGACGCTCCAGGCACTGAGCTCACAAGCACGTCCGCAAACAGCTTCATCAAACAAGTTTCTCAAAGTACGGCTGAACTCAGAGAACTCGCAGAACTCGGTAAGAAACCTTGGGCCTCCCCAGCTACACACTGAACCTTTTTTTTCTACCTTGTTGCAGTCCACAACACCTTGTAGTCCAGTCCTCTGCTACCGTGTCACGTCTGCACCCTTCAGTAGCTGAGCTGAACAGCATCCTTGTACAAAAAACTTTGCATTGCATTGTTCCCTTGACAACTGGACGACAAACTCAAAAGAAACTACAAAGGCAACCATCGAAGGCAACTATAACATCATCAGTACACAGAAACATAACACTACACACGAAACAGTAAAACTGAGGAAACCCTTGGTTGTCTCATACAGTTCAAATGCCTTTTTTTAGACCATGACTTGATTCCTTAAGAAGGCAACTAAGCTTGTCATTTAAGATCTGCTATAATTGATTATGATACATGAAGGGAGGCCCTGCAAATGATGTTGAATGTTCCTTTGTGGTTAACTTGACTGTGTATTAGGTCACTTCTAATAGTGTTCAAAAGAGCAGAATAGCACAAACTTTAAATTAAACACAGTTTCATGTTCAGCATGAAGTAATAATGATTTAACAAAATGAAAAGACACCAGTGGGGGGAAAAACATTTAAACTTAACACTATATATGCTGATGCATTTAAGATAAACCTGTTTAGACCTATATACTGTATCTGTCAGGCTGACTTATTGGTTTGGTTCTTATGCAGGCATTTTAAATATTTAACCACTGTATATTCTGAAGTGGTTCTGTATGTTGTTGTGTCACTGCATCACTTTACATCGACTTGTTTTTAGGAGGAGGACAACATATTGAAAACGTAGGCCTGCAAGATGATCACAAATTACTTATCCTTTCAAAAATAAAAAACACATGGTATCATGTTTTTGTTTTTGCATGTTTATTTATTTTACCTGTTTTATTATATTACAATATAATTTGACAGATTTGTTGCATTACAATTGTAGGTCACTTTAATGTTTACCTAAAATATTAGGGGCAGTGAGATTCTGGGACATTCATTGTTTTACAGCGTACACAAAGATACTTTAGTGTCCCAGGCATTTGGTCCTTAGGCGTATATGCTTAATTAGATGAGTTTTGAAAAAAAGTCGGAATGTCCCTCCACGGCTACCGTATTTTTGCTGAACGCCACTTGTCTTCAGTGTTTACAAACAGCTTCGTGACAAAAATGTCTGAATATTCACATGTAAAATCCACTAAACTTGTTTTGAAAGGTCAAAAGAAAGGGTAAGCTTTTCATATCTAGCAGTAGTAGTCGCTACCGTCATTAGCGGCCTCGTTGTTTACTAATGTGTTGGTCTCTGCAACGTGCTAACGGCTAACGAAAAGGCTAGCTAACGTTAGCGTAGCGAAGGACGATATAGTAACGTTAGCTAATGTTACCTTAACATTACTTTATGTTAATTGTAGATCGTAGTTAGCGATTTTAACTCTTAATAATTGTTCACATAGTGGTGCTTAACATTTTTAAACTCTGGCAGGCTCAGTGAGTAATTTCAGTCAGTCAATACATGGATTACAAATGCTAGCGTATATTCAACCATAGTTCAGTTTCCGAGAAACTTGCCAACGGTTTCGTAAAACAAGTAAATGAGATTAGCAGCGTTATAAATGTAACGCTAGAGCAACTTGCCATGTCTGCAATGTCCAAACAAATATGAACTTTCATTAGCTCACAGGCCACATTTGTCTATTAAAGATTGGTGTGCATTTACGTTTGTGAGCTATTGATTTGTTGTGGATGTATTAACACCAATTACCACCAATGATAAATGGTAAACTGCGCTTATGTACATATGTTAATAACTACCCAGAAATCACAGTCAGTAGAAATCAGACAACACTACAGAGAGCTACATTACTAAGAATGGCAAAATACGTCATTTAGTTAACCTAACACTTCTTTCAAAGTCTGGGTGACAAAAAAATTTTTGGCCTCGAAATATTTCTAGTGCTACTGTTTTGCTTTTGAGGCACTGTATTGTATTTTATTTATGTCTGCAAATCTGTGAAAACGAATGCAAACATTTAACTAAAAATGCAATTCCCTTTGCCGTTGTACTCCTTTTTAATTTTATACAGCCAAAAAGAAAAAAATCAAATTTTGTTTTGAATGTATGTTGTCGTCATTAAATGTCACGAAGCTTTGTTTTTCAAGGTCCTACAGCTGGAGTCCTGAAAGATCACAGCATTTTATGAGTTATTACTACTTTAAAGACCTTTGTAGTTATATTCAGAAAAAAGTATAAACGTATTTTAGAGATGAACTTTTCATGTCAAATTCAAATTAGAAATGACATTTTTTGACGCAATAGTCATTTTCTTTACTCCAGGAAAAACAAGAAGCACAAAGACAAAAAGAGAAAAGCAACAGATGAAGAAGAAAAACTTGATATCACCGGTATGTGGGACTTCTGTACTTCCAAACTCTGCAAGGCAACTAAAAATGTGTTGCATTCATTTGTCCTTTACGCAGCGAATATATTGTGTTCATGCTTTTCTAAACTATAGACTTGTGCATGTACATAGTACATGTGCATGTTGCAGTTTTGTTCATTCTGTTTGGCTCCAGTTAAAAGTAAAATGTTTGGTACACAGGAATACAGGGCCATGAGATAAACAAGGTTTAAGCTGCTGTGGTGCCATGCCAAACGTTTTTGATTCCTAATACTAAGCCTACAATGAAATCATAAACTTTGATATGGGTTTCTCTGCTTACCAGGTGGGTGGTGGTCTGTCAGCAACTTTGGGGAAATTACCGGAACAGTTGCCATAGAGATGCAGAATAACTCGTACATTCACGCCCTGGATACTGGGCTCTTTACAATCGGTGCACCACATAAAGGTAAGACAATATACTAAAGTGACCTTCACTATGCTGTTATGATTTGCACTGAAGGTAATTGCTTTTTGTCAGCTCAGTATTTAATTTCATATCAACTGGGGGATTCCTGAAATAGGGCCTGATTTTAATGTTGTGGTGGATGGACAAGAGTCCGCATGGACACTGTGAGCTGTATATCCCCAGATGCAGCAGGCAGTGTTCTGACTCCTGTGGAACATGACCGGTGTTTATTTTTCCTGTGCTGCTGATCCCAGTCCAGCAAAACAATAAAACCACTAGGTTGTTTTAGTGTTGTGGCTGACTGATGTATAGTCTACTTTCACTGTGGGCTGTGTGTGTTAGGGGATGAGGGGATGTGGGGTTCGCTTTCAGTGCAAAAAGCAGTAAGTATTTAAATAGTAAATTTAGAAATCAGACATAAAGGCTATACAGGGTTTGAGTTGAGGGGAAGTACAGAATTAAATAGAGTGTTCCCGCCTTACGGCAGTGATGTTCGCTGAAAGTCTGCCCAGAAAAGGATACCACTAACAACTCACATAAACCGCATTTTGTGAGAACCATTAAAAAAAGACTGGGATACTGAAATATCTTAATTCTTTTACTGACTCCTCATCCTCTGCATGCACACAAGCTCTTTTATATGAGAAAAAAGAGGATGTGAGCAAGCTGTATAGAAGGAGAGATTAGAGATTTTCCTCCTCTGGATTTTCTGCATATGTGCCACACTGTGATGATACAGCCTTTTAGAATCTGCAATAATGTTCACATCCACCTGCAGGACAGAGGAAACTTACTGATGTTCACTGTGACAGCACAGAGGGTCATAGTTTGACATATTCCAAAGATAATCAATTACCTCTGCTTTATCAGTGTTCCCTTCAAATTCTTCTGAGCTTTGATTCATAGTAAAGGTCACGAAGTGGCCTAATCACAGGCTTATGAAATCATTGGGAATCCAGGGGACCTTGTTGTAAAATTAAACATAAAATGGAACACAACAGTTCCTTTTCATTTCTCAATTGCCTCCAGTACTGGATCAAAATTAGCAAAGAACTCCATAGTCTGGGGGTGTACATTATTACAGATTTTCTGAATTCTTAAAACATTTAACACCTTTCTCAAAACAAAATGTTCAACAAAACTTTCAAATTAATAACTCAAAACTTTAAACAATACTTATCTAGTTTGCTACAGCTTTAAGATCTGATTGAACCTTTTTAGGTAACAAAAGTAACAAAGTCACACCTAAAAGTTACAGTACATGTAAAGTACACAGTAAGGTGTCTCAATGCAATGCTTATATGCACTCTAGATAGGGGACAGGGTAAAATGTTAAAATCACAGTCAGTGTTGTCAGTCAGTTACATGCTCTTAGGTATCCAGGTTGTGGTGGGCTTTCTCGGGAAAGCTGAATTCTTAACTGTCATGTAAATGTGAAAGCTGGTTTCTGGGATCAGGGTAGGGGATAAGGGGAACCAGATTTCCCCAGGTAGATTTCTGCCAGAGAATGCAAATTTCTCCTCCATGTGTATGTGTCGCCAGGTTTCCAATCGGCTTTTTCCAACAGCGTAACAAAAGGCTGCAGACAGGTTAGTGAGGAGCAGAATGAGGAGAGATCATTACCAGGGCACCAAGTACTAAAGTCCAATTAAAATATAAACTAAGTCAACCACATAGACATCGAAATAAGTTGCTTTCCATCAGGATTTTTCGTAAAATCAGACATCAGAGGCAAATAACTGACACTGTTTCTAATATACATAAAAATAAATGTAAATGTAAATCTGCTATATTTTTAGTATGTAAACAGCATAGTGGATGGTCTCATAAGGGAAATTCGCAAATTTAAACTTACCAAAAAAAGCTCAAATTCAGTTACTATTAAAAAGTTCATCAACCAGCATATGAACCCAAAACTATTAGACAAAACTCATTAAAAACAAATCTGAAAGTAAAATAAACAAATTACACACTGTAGCAGCTTCAAAAACATAAAAGCATAAAATATGGTTTTATGTGTTTTAGGTGATGAAGGACCAGATCCTCCAGAGCAATTTACTGCCATCAAGATCTCTGATACACGGTGAGTATGGAAGATAAACTGCACATTTTATTTGCATCCACCTATAATCCTACACCAACAGATTTATTACCTGATGTCTGCATTATATATGAAGCCTCTGTTTATCTTGTCTTGTGTACAGAGGTCACTTATGCCTCCTGGAATAGGTACTGCTGTTGTGGAACTTTTGTGCTAATTAACATTAACGTAGGCTTTATTATAATATGATAATGAAGGTGTAAACCTGTGTGTGTGTGTTTATTGTATTTATTTATGTATTTTGCTGCAGGATAGCATTAAAGTCTGGATATGGCAAATACCTGGGTATCAACTCTGAGGGTTTGGTAGTGGGGCGTTCTGATGCCATTGGCGCCAGGGAACAATGGGAACCAGTTTTCGAGGGTGTAAGTAAATATTAATATGCCTCTTATGTTGCATATCTATGCAGGTCATCATATCATTAGTAGTTACATATCAACAAACAAGAGGCAAACATGTTCTGAACATTGTTCTCCAGAACAAAGACAATCAACTTTAATATTAAACTACATTATATTAACACATTGTTTTTTCCAACTTCATTTGAAGTGATGTTCTCACTTGCATGCATCTCTTAGCCAGAGATGCATGTGAGCTTATACCTGGCTCAGCTGACATTGAGCCCGGTTGAAATGCTTGAAATAGTTGAAAAATGAATACAGCATTGTTGTTAGCTTTACCCTTAGTAACATTTTAATGTATATAAACCGGGCAATGGTGTAAGTTGAAATTGAACAGGGTATGTTAGCTTCAGTCTTTGTACATTGTACATTGGGGATCCACCCAATTAAATGTCAAAAACAGTAAAATTCATTAAAATTCAAAACAATTAAATTCATTATCTTTTCATTATTTTTTTCCTGCATTTCATGGCTCATCTCCTGGCGTATTGAAGTTAAGCGCATGAGAGAAAACACTTCGTAGTCATGAACAGCTGACTCTTTATTCAGAGAGCAACTGCCTTATCACTATACGACATTACTCGCCTTGATGCTGTGTTGAACCTATAAATAACCTTTCCAGCAGAACCTTGAGAGTCTTTTACATCAAATATCAGGCAACTTTTCATGCCTGCCACAACCACCAATCCCACTGCAATTCTGTCTAATCTATTGCTTCCTTTGCTGTTTTCTTTTGCTTCTGCCTCAGAGTAAAATGGCTCTCTTGGCTGCAAATAGCTGTTTCATCTCCTACAGTGACAGTGGGGACATTGTGGCCAAGAGCAAGACAGCAGGAGATGACGAGATGGTGAAGGTGATGTGTAAATTGTCTTCCTTCCATACGGTTGCATGTTAATTCTTTCATTTTAAGCATTCATTCTCTGTGGGGACCTGACTCTTGAGTTGGAAGGGGAAAAATGTTTGTGACCTTTACTTCAGGGGGTTCAAGGTATTGATATTTAATGCACAACTTCTCAATTTCTGTTTTTTTCCTCTCCTGAATGATGATCAGATCAGATCAAATGCGGAGCAAGAGGTCAAGCGTAAAGATGACATTGCAGATGAGGACAGGGGCAACGTGAAGTCCTGTGAGATCAATTATGTGTACGTACCCTCCACTGTGTCAAACTTTAGTGCTGACTTAATACACAAGCAGTCCAATCAGAAACACATGAAGGAAGCCCATGTTGAGTTCTTTTTGCATAAAACTTTCAAATTAGTGGTCTTGGTTTTTTGCAGCATTAATTGTGCAGTTTAATAGCCAATCATTAACTATTTCATCCAAGTACTGTTCAAATTAAGGTGCTGTGAGGACTGATACAGGCTGGAGCTCAAAGGTATTCATGGATGCTGGGGTGCTGGTTTTGACAGTTTATAGTATGGATATGTTACATGGTGCAATGAAATAATTATTAAAGCTTTCACCTTGACAGTTTTATTGATAAAGAACAAACTTTCACTGTCTTTTTCTTCGTTAGTTATATCCGGAAAGGTGCCAAACAGTTTGTGAAGTGAACAGTGAATTAAGCACCATTTTTGTGCTGTGGAACCAAATGTTTTTTTTTTTTTTTTTTTTTTTTTGCTGTTTTTTACAAATAGCTGTTTTGTTTTTTGTTGTTGTTTATATTGTTTAGGGCTGTGCTAAAACTATTTCACTTGTTTGGCCTAGAGGATTTTTTAAACATTTAAAAAAGAAATCTTTGCAATGAGCCATGTAATAAGAAAATGTCACATTTACAAAATCAAATTATGGAGGTAGTGTTGTAGCTGTAGTGTAGTGTAGTGTAGTTATAGTTGTGGTGTAGTGTGTAGAGACGGTGTCCAGGGTGATATGCAAAAAGTGTAGAGTATATTTCAATTTTTATATTTTATGTGGAATCTTTCTTTAAGCTGTTATATTTATAACACTTTTTTCCGGGTTTTTTATTTTTTATTTTTATTTTCACTTTTACAGTTTGAGCAGTGTGCAATGCATCGTCCTCTGAATGAAAGTTTGAGGCCTTTATTGATATTGAGAGGAAAACTTTGATTTCCTCCCCATTACCCTCACAGTGTGTCTGTCCACACTGACAAGATTGTGACAACAAAATCATATTCTTGGATGGGAGATCACACATTTAAGCTGCCGCCTCTTCAGTCCTGTACCATTAAGATGCAATTGATGGTCTGCTGTTAAGAACGGGAAGCGAGCAATACTACAATATAGCAAGTGTTTTATATACTGCCTGTCTGTGGCCTATTAAGTTCCAGGCAATATGTCTGAAGCAGTTTTTTCTCCGTGCCATGGTTTGCCTTGTGTTCCCACTCTATTATTTGTTTTAAATGAATGCTGGGAAAATGGACTCATCATGTTGACATGTTGATAATGGCTGCCCTTGAGCCTGTGTCTTGATGTAGTGTTTAGTGTCGGAAATGCCTTTCAGGATGGAGTGCAGCTTGGGAATCATAAAACATAGGCAGGGCGACAACAAAAAAAAATCTTAAGTTTCTTTCTAAATAGATCATATGTTTATGGCAGGATTGTGGAAGATATTTAACTACCTCATTAGTTAACATTGAAAACACATTGTTCTAAGCTATTCAAAAAACAAAATTGTGAAGGCTGTCAGCGTTCATGTGCTCTGCTGTAGTTAATACATGGATTAATACATGCTATGCTTAGAGCCTCTGTGTCTGTTCTAACAAAAATAGGATAAAATGTGAAAAATCTTAATAAGTTCGAGGGAGAGTCTGTGCATGTGTTTGGCATTGTGAGTAATTTGCTTTCGCACATCATTTTGCAACTTTCTTATTAACGTTGCCGTGTAATTTGCAGGAAGAAGTTCCAGAGTTTTCAAGATCGGCGGCTCAGGGTTAATGAGGAAGCCTCCTCCACACTAAAGAGAGCCAGAATGGACGGGAAGTTTCATGAGGCTCTGCTTGACAGGTGTGAAAATGGACTCAATATACATTTACTTCCAAACATTAGTTGTAAATCCTTCACTAATCCCTCTTTTACTGTCATAAAACATGTAAACAACAGATTACTCAATTTTTGTGTTAAATTGAATCTACACATAAAAGACAGGTATTCAGGTTTACCCTCCAAGTTTAGAGCACATTGTTGCTTTTGAAGTAATGCAGTGTTTTATACTATATTGGTAAAAAAAAAAGAAGTAAGGTTTATGAAGGCATGAATCTTAATACATGTGGAAATTATAGGTTTATGCTTTGTAATTTATTTAACTTTTATGAATATTTCCAGAATCTCGTTCTCATATTAACAATGTAGTGATGTGTATAGATCCATACAAAAGGTTACGCAGCCACAAAAATACTATGCATTAGGACCTTTCATGTTTTTCTGATGTAATGTTTCTGAAGTGTTTGCTTTGCAGTATTAATGTGTATTTGAGCTAGTGAAAGCTCATAGAGTTCAGGTAGCATTGTGTTGTCATTGTAACAAATTGCCAAAATACATTCAACATCCTACCATTATAAAATTAGCCATGCGATCATATCACACAGGACAGCATAACTCAACACAGCTGCATTTTCACAAGTCAAGATTTTAAGAAACAAAATTATTTTGACAATTTTTATAATGTTTTTCATTTCAGGAGAAGCAAAATGAAAGCGGACAGGTACTGCAAGTGAAGACTCGATGTAGATTAATGGCATCACTTTGTAAATGTCTTGATTTAAAAACTCTCACATTAGATATACATTTTGTTTGTTTTTGTATTTTTAATAAACATTACATGGCCAAGTCGTGCATCAATGCTTTGTTTTTATTTTATGCAGCCAGCTGGATTCATCTTTGTGGTGTATCAGGTGATTCAAACTACCCTGTTCACTATATATATTAACCATCCCTAAACTTTGCTGTGACTCATCAGATTGTTAGCGGTGTTTTTCATGAGTTTATGTAAGATGAAATGCATCCAAATGATTCACATATTCATTCACATTTGGAAAATAATACTTTATATTGTCTGCTCCCCATACACTCAACAGTCTACCTTTGTTCAAAGTCCACACACAAATACAGCGTAATCCAGACCCAACTCTTTAAAAAGTTAGTGTGAGCTGAGCCATACTGTTTTATACCTATTATTACTTGAATTTGATTAACTTTAAACCCTCATGTTTGTCATCCTAAAAAATTGGGCAGATCTGGAAAAGGCTTTCAACAAGATTAGAATTATATTGGGTAACACACCCTGGCTCTAGGGCATCCAGTTCATTGGAAAAGTGCTGGATGAAGTTGGGGACTAAGCTCTCTAAAGGCCAGTTCTAAAGAAACCAATTACCTAGCTTGGCTAGTTCATGCATTAAGATTTTGTCATGCAGAAACCAGAAGGAACTTTCTCTAAACATCTGCCACTAAGCTGGAAGCTCACTGTTATGTAAACTATGATAGTGTGTAGTAAAATTATGATTTCCTTCAGCAGGAAATAAGAGCCAGCTCAAACTATGAAAAACAGACCCAGATAAAAGTTGTGTTAGATTTGCTAGACATTACCCCGTCCCACCTTCTTAGATGTGAGACATCACTGCTTTGATGGTGAAATCGTTATCTGTATATTAGACTGTTGGTCAAGAAGAAGACAAATATTTAGAGGGTGTCATATAAATGTTTTTTCTATTTTCTTACATTTTATAGGATCAATGTTAATCAAGAACATAGATGTATATGTATTTCTGCATTTGGAAGAAGCACTTGAATTCTTTACTTAGGTAAAAGGACGAATTCCATTAAAAATGTAGGGAGAATGGGGGTTAGAAAGCTAGGATGGTGACAATCAGCCCCCCTACACCCCTGGGGTTAAATCTGCTTGGGACAGGTAAAAAGCGACATCTCTCTTGCTGTCAATTAGCAATGACACTGAAATAAAATCATAAATGTATTATAAGGAACTGACAAAATATGAAAACTAAAAGTATTCTTCTATGAGTAATACATATGAGATAATAAGATTAATTGTCAATTTTATTTTACAATTTGTTATTTTAGCCTGTTTCGTCATGAAATCTAGTCATGAGATGATTATTTAGTGGAAAAGAAGGAAGAAGAAGTCACGTTAAGCAGATTTCTACTGTTTGAAATTGTTTGTGTGTAAGTTTCTGTTCTACTTGAACCTCCAAAATCAATCCGAGTTCCTTTTGGGTAAATTTAAGAATCAATGGAGACCTTAAACAAAATTAGACGCAAAGTAGACACTGAGTAAGTGTAACAAGCCAATAAGGTTTAATTTTCTAATTTTCTCTATTTCTCAAACACATATATATTTTATATTCACTATTAACGAAGACATGGCATACAAATGTCTAAAAACTGTAAGTGCTCAGGGAACCTAGCGTATTTGCTTATTACTTTGCACCTCCACGCGTCGTTTAACAGATTAATGTTTAGAAACAAATGTGAAATAGAAAACATATATTTGGACACTCTTTAAATAGGTATTGCAGGTGTCGCGTGACGACATGAATCAACAAACCATGTCGGTGGTCACGTTATGGGAACGACCAATGGATGTGAAATCAGTTTTTAATAGGTGGATTATTTCCCCTTGTTAAAACGTTTTGACCATGGCTGTCAATTTTATGGCCAACATAAGAAACCAGGCTGTTTATGATGTACTTTTCATCTGTAGCCTGTGACTTTCTTCCCTTTTATTTGTGAAGACGACGTTTAATTTCCTTTGGAAAACGTCCAGCTTCCCCTCTTGCACAAACGTCAGCTCCCTGTCACGAGGTAAACAGCAGCAACTTCCGCAGTAAACTTCATGTTCACAAAACGACGCTGGGACAAAGGTGTTCGGCTGAAAGTCTTCTTAAAATGGATCCTTGCGTTTATCTTTTTTTAGCGTCTTTACTCTCCGTCACATCGGCACAATTTATACCACCAGTAAGTTAGATTTCTGCTCAGTTATTTTGGGGTTAAGCGTGTTAGAAAGACAAACCAGAGACGCCTACATTGATACTCTTTCAACATTCAACACTGATTTTCTGCTTTTTTTCATGTATTTGCAGTATACCGAAGACTGTCGGACAGAAATGTATCCGCCAAACGGCCCCACGTAAGTAAGATTAATCTGTACGCGAGAGTGTCGTAAAAAATACATTTTACATTGATATTAAGTCTCTGTTTTGCATGTTCGAAGTCACTTGTTTTGTAACGTATGGTGCCTTCAATATCTCCCCGTAAATCTTAGCACCCGAGCGAGTTGCAGTTTGCACTTCTTGTGTTTGTTAGTAAATCTGCAAACACAGGTTGTACCTTAGCTGCAGCTATCTATAATTTTCGTTATGATGAATCTCCATCAATTTTTAAATGTCAGAAAACAGTGGGAAATTTTGATCGCATTGCAAGGTCATGGGTTTAAATGTCTAGGTTTGTTCAAGCCGAAGTTTACAGTTCAAAGGTCTTTAGTGATATAAAACAGAAAGTCTTTCTATTTTACTAGTGTAAACAGCAGCTTTTAGTGGATGCTTAAAAATGAATCAAATGATAAAATGTCCAAATTTAGGACCATTTTTCTGTTGATTACTCGGCCATTCCCCTTTATCTAATTATAGCTTCAGTTTGTTGTTGCTTGAGAACTTGCATAACTTTACTTGTACATAACAGACAAGTAATCTAAAACACTGTCAGTTATAATTGGCTTCAAAACAATTAATTCACAACAAGAATCTCAGCAGTTATAATTTCATAAAAAGACACTGTTGGGTCATTGGGGACATGAATGCACGTTTTTTTTAAGCTTGAATTCAATATTTTAGTTTATACTGCTACAATTTCAATTGTGCTTTGTTTGATTTGTCTCTTTAAAGACCTTTAACAATTCTGGTGACCCCTCAAATCAATTAGTTAATGAAAATACATTTTGCTCTGTGTTTTACTCTATGCTGTATCAGCAATCAGTTGTCTAAACGCCAAGAAGTCACATTTTTTAACAAATGTATTTTGCCAATTTTATCTTAAGTTCGGGCTTATCCCTTTTGTTCTTTTGTTTTAGCAAAAATATATCACAATTACATTTGTTTTTCCCCTTTAACTGCATAACATTTCTACTCACATTTTAGATACTTTAATAAAGGCTGTATCAGCAAGTGCTACTTTTAGGAAAGAATAGTAATTAATTTAAAAATGTTGAAAACAGAAATATAAATTTAACTCAGTAAGGATGTTACATTTACCATCATATTCCATCTATAGTTTTACAGTTTTTATTTCTGCTCAGGTTCAGAGGACCTGTGAGTTGGTACACGGTGGACCTTGATTTACCAGCCAGCAAGAGATGGACTGCTGTCATTACTGAGAAAAAGACTGATGTAAGAACATTGTCAAGAACTTCAAAATAATGTTATGAAGAATGTCACCTTTCTTTAAAAAAAAAAAAATATATATATATATATTTATATATTTATATATTTATATATTTATTTTACAAAAGATGATTATTTTCTTTTCAGCTGGTCAACATGATTCAGGCCATCAAAGACTTGGCCAACGCTTTCGTGCCCAGCGGAAGGCTGATAGAGCTGGTTGACATTACACTGGTGAGAGTCATTCTCATCTAAACTGTGTTTTACTTTAATAATTGACAATTGTTTTATTGTAATGACCTTTTTTTTTATGACTGTGCTATGTTTTATGTTTTTCTACAGCCTTTGATGGTGGAAACACTGCCAAACCCATTCAGGGAGGAAATTAAAGGGATTGCCACAGTTTCGGGGGTTCCTCTTGGTAAGAAAAAACTAGGTTATCAACTCTGCCTTTACTGATTTACAACTGTTTGTAAAAGATGTTCTGTCATCCTCTGCCCTTTTTCATACATTCACACGTTTAATTTTTACAATTTAGGTGAAGTTGTTTTGTTCAACATCTTTTATGAGGTGTTCACTGTGTGCACATCAGTAGTTGCAGAAGACCATAAGGGTGAGTGCATACAATTGACTGCTTTTCAGAATCAGTGACATTTACATAATGCAGTATAAGTAGTGAAATGCTTTTTGACTTGGTCCTCTTGCAGGTAATCTCATTCATGGTAGAAATCTGGATTTTGGATTATTTATGGGGTGAGAACATATTATTGAAGCTTGATAGTCGTGACTCAGATCTGGGTAAATAACATTTTGTGTAATGAGCTGGTCTCTCTTCCTAGCTGGGATGTGAAAAACAAGTCATGGATCATTAGTGAGAAGCTAAAGCCTCTAGTGGTCAACCTGGACTTCAAGAGGAATAACCAGACGGTCTTCAAGTCTACAAACTTTGCTGGATATGTTGGCATGCTGACTGGCATCAAGCCTGTAAGTAATTTCACATAAAAATATAATTTAAAAAAAAGCATAAAGCATCATTTAAGAAGTGTAAACAACTTGGAGTTCTAAATTGAACAAGCAAATGTTTCCTCTTAGCACACATTCACGCTGACTATGAATGAACGCTTCAGTCTCGATGGAGGATACGTTGGTGAGTGAAACCATTTGCTCAGCTGTGTTTATGCAGGTATTAGAGAGAAACTAAGTATGATGTTTAGTAAACGATTATCTCAATTCGGACACATGCAGGAATCTTGGAATGGATCCTGGGGCAGAGAGATGGGATGTGGATGAGCTTTCTCACTCGCTCTGTACTAGAAAATGCAAACAGGTATTTTATTTCTGATTACTGATTTAAAAATATAAACAAATGTATTTATTTTAAACACCGACTGAACTTGATGCTCTTGATGACATCTAGGAAGTTCACAGAGGAAGTTTTCCACATCTGCATCATAAAGTTTTTGAGAAATTTAAGTACTGGGCATTTAGGAGAGAATGGTTTCAGTATCATAATTTGAGAATTTCAAAAATGAAAACAATGGTTTTCTTTTATTAATTTCTTTTAATCAAAAATGCACCTTTTTAGTTTATTGCTACAGTATTAAAAACTAAACAAAAAAGTTAAATATGTTTTCTATATTCTATTTTTGTGCCATAAAATGTAAACAAACTTTTAACTCCAAAATATTTAAAAGTAACTTAAAATCTACATGGTAGAGTAGGATTTTTAAAAAAGTACTTAAGTAGTTGAGTAAATGTATTTAATTACTTACACTCACTGCTGCTAATGGTGCTGTAGAACAGTGTCTCTATGAGAGACTCTCTGTATAATGTTATGTGCTGTAAAATGTTGATTTGCACCAGAAAAAGAATCCAGAAGAAAAATTCACAAAAGGTTTTTGCATATATATTGGATACAAAATGTATTGCCTTTGACAAATTTCCATAAATGAACGAACACCCATCTGTACTGTTGAAACTCTACATGGCCACTTTGTGCATTGCCAAATTTATGGCTGAAATCAAGTTTATTTTTAGAGATCCTTTTAATAAAACATGATTCAAAAGAAACACAAAGATTTGAAAATGGCATTTAAAGAGTAACATTTAATATAAAATAAACAGTATATTACCAGTTATTAATAACTTATCAAACTTAAGTAAAATACAATGGAAAAGTTTAACACTAAGATTTTTAAATAACAGAATTAAAGCAGGCTGCTCCAGATTTGTCATCTGGCTGTCTCTGCAGATTATGTGATGTTGGCCCTTTTTGAAAACACGTTCTCTCATTATCAGCTACGACGAGGCCAAAAAACTCCTGGCTCAGACGAAGCTGCTCGCTCCAGCCTATTTTATACTGGGAGGAAACCAAACGGGCCAGGGCTGCGTCATCACCAGGTCCAGAATTCTCAGTATTAATATTCTGGAGTAAGTACCGGTGCTTATGCTGGAATTGTGATTCTAAATGCTTGTTAAATTTGGTGTACCATACAAACCAGTCCTGGTGTTTCATAAAATATACAGGGAAGTGAAAGTCACTTAAATGTGACAGTGACACACCTTGTAAAAAGACACTGACCACTCACACAAAGAACTGATGACAGCATTGGTTTCATATCACCTGATCTAATTATTACACAATTATTTTTTTTTCCCCGTCTAACTATTCTACTTCAGGATTGACTTAAAGCTGGGCCGGTGGTACGTCCTGGAGACAAACTATGACCACTGGGAGGAGCCTTTTTTCCTAGATGACCGCAGAACTCCTGCTATGAAGTGTATGAACCAGACCACACAGGCAGTGAGTACTGATGACAACCTTTTTCTGTGTAGAACTGGAACAATCTCTTACTCCAGACATAGGACTTAGGCCTGAAATGAAACTCTGAAAAGAAACACTACATTCCTAATACACATTTGATAATTTTTTTTTTTTTAAAAAGAACATCTCTTTCAAGACCATGTATGATGTGCTTTCAACCAAACCAGTGTTAAACAAGGTGAGTCTTTTGTCAACAGTTTGGACTTACAAATTCAATGCTTGCTAACGTATGAGTTTAAAGGAAACCTTTCTTCTCCGTGTGCCTTTTCCAGTTGACAACATATACTACACTGATGCAAGTATCTGAAGGCAAACTGGAGTCATATATCCGTGACTGCCCTGAGCCATGCATGCCCTGGTGATCCTGAGTCACTTTTAGTTCTTGGGACAAAATGTTGGATCGTCACTTTAAGTGTTTGCACAGCTACTAATTACCTAAACCAAAGTTTTCCTCTCAAATGTCATTCTGACATTATCTTCCCTTTTTCAGACAATTCAGGAAAACCTAAAAAAAGGTGACTTCACTGAATTTCAAATTGCTTCTAATTTTGAGAGCATGTGTTTACATAATAGCAAAACTTCCCTCTGTATTCTCTATAGTAAAATGTCTCCAGGTTATGGGAGAAGTTAAAATGATGCGGTGTTGTGCTCTTATTATAAAGTTGTAGTTTGGCCTGCTCATCCAGACACTTTTAATATCGAAAGGTAGAGGGAAGCTTAGAAGGATTAATACAATGAAACCCTCAAACAAGACCCATGAGTAGTATTTTGAATACTGAAGTCAGCCTTTAAAGTCTAAAAAAAAATACTAAATCCTACTGACTTGAAATTGGTAATAAAGTGAATCAAATGTGTAAATGTCTATTCTGTTATTTGCTGCTGTGTTCACATGTGTCATTTGCAGTATGGATCTTATCTGGGGTTTAGGGTCTTGTGAGATAAATGCACTTGTATATAATTTAGTTAATGCAACATTTTCACAGATCTAGCCCAATCTGAAATTTAAAATTATAATACCATTTGTACCCAATTGCCAACTATGTTAATGGTCAATAAAAGTTATTCATAATTTAAACTGTTGGTCTTGTAATTTTGAACCATGTGAGTCTGTTTAAATGAAATAAATTTCTGAGAAGTGAAATTTCTCAGTTACTGAACAGTAGTGTTAGTTTTCAGAGCCAAAAAGTTGCTATTGAACAAACAAGTTCTCCTGAACTAAAATACTACAACCCGGTCTCTTTTTGTATATACATAACTGGCTACAAAATTTGAAGACGGCAACACTTTTTGGTTTTAGCATTTTATTATTTAAAACTTATGACCGTCAACATTTTAATTACATGAAAATCAATGGACACTAGCCTTTGTAGAACAAAACATAAGATGTGTCTGAAGGGATAAAATTAAAGTCTGAGCTTTGCACTCTATTAAAAAAAAAAAATGAACTCACATTAACTGGGTTACAGTTGAAGTTTCATCCTACTCTAATCTCTTTATAATTAAGAGCCAAGTGCAGCTGTACAACAGTAAGGCAGGGCAAAGACAAATAAAAGAGTTAAAAGAAAATGATCACAACTCATTTAAAACTGATCCCAGAACAAAGAAAGACTAAGGTGGATTTGAACAGGAGAGTCAGTACTACAGAGGCTTAACTGTCAGTAATCAGCAGCATAGAGATACCATTAAACATTCAGGAGTAAAATGAAGTAACTGTTGATAATGTGTAAAGCTTTAGTTGTTTCTGGCGTGTGTGCGTGTGTCTCACAGCTATTCTGTTACAAATACCTTGACCTGTTGCTCTTTAAACTAGCAGATTAACAATCATCAATCATAGACCCAGGACAGATTGAGAGTGCAAGTATAGTGTTGATTTAAAAAGAGGGGGAAAAAAAAAGGTTTTGAGACGTTGGTGTAATTCATTACAGACTCTGGTCACCAACAGTGTCTGAAAAAGACGAGAAAAAAAAAAATGTACACTAGAACAGAAAGTATTACTTGATGTATGTGTAAACTATATACTCAATTATTTTTTTTAAATGGTGTAACCACAAAAATCTGTAACCCATACCTGGTTCTTTTAGTGCTTGTGCATTTCCCACCAGCCCAGTCAGCGACTCAGTGTTCCCACTGAGGATCTCTGCAGACAGGTTGTTATTTTGCTGTTCCTCTACTATTCTCTTCTGAAGCTCCTCCTATCATCATAAGATACA